>NW_020884924.1:3386394-3622030 GCF_003945725.1 Corapipo altera
AACATAACATAACATAACATAACATAACATAACATAACATAACATAAAATATTTTTGACCTTAGATGTGCACTTTCCAGAGAGTAAAGAAGCAAATCCAAGAGGCACTCTCCATACCCCTGTTACAGCTAAGCTTCCAGAGTGACACTCAGAAGTCAGTAACTTTTCATTCAACAGCACTGCAATTTATACAATCTGCTGAACCCTTTAGGCCCAAATTAAGGACAATGCAGTCTACAGTACACTGCGTGGTAAACATTTTATTTTCTTCTCTTTGTGATGTACAGTACCCTGTTTAACTTCAATTTCAACTTGATTTCTCTATATGAGTCCTTAAAGATAATACATTGAACAATTTAACTGAAAAAGATTTTTTTTTTCTAGCATCAGTAAACACAGTGAAATATCAGGTTAAGTTGTTTAAAAGTATCTGAGTCCCTGGCTGTCATATTTTGGTCTGTGAATTTTAAATAAACCAGAGAGGCCTGGGGAATATTGTTTTATGTAGGTTAGAAAACTGAAAGTGCCTCGAAAGCCTGTCAAGGCTAAAAGTGAGGGAAATGGCGTGTTCTTAAAGTGCAGTAGTTTCCATTGATTTTTTTATCTAAAAGTTGTTATATGCATCTTTTATTTATGACTATTATATGTCTTATTAGTATTGAAGACTAATGCAAACCACAGTATATGATTCATTTTTTCTGCTAATTAAATATATAATTTTTTGAAAGGAAGAAAGAAACACTATTGGCAGTTTTTACACCCTGAAGTGCTTTGAGATGGAGATAGAATAAATGAGTAGCAGTGTTCTGCTTCTAGAAAGAGAGTTGCCAACAGATTGTTCAATTAATTTGCCACATATCTTGAAGTCAGGTGTCTTCAATACTTACTGGCTACAGCTAGAGAAAACATGACATCATTGAGTATGTCTGTACTCTCACCCTGAGAATGATCTGAAGGTTATATTGGTTATCATCCAGATATCAAACCTAGAAGCACAGACACATGGAGAAAATAGCTTTCTCATGCCCCAGTAAACAGTTTAGGATATCATTACTAATATACTAAGTGTCTTACAATGTTTCCAGTCTCGCTCCACACAGGTTATTTTCGGCTTGTAGAAGCTGTCTCAGTTAAGTCAGTGGGATGTAAGACAGGTTAATATGGGAATAGTCCATACTACCAGTGTGCTCATTTTGTCCAGTATAGAGTCAATTTTCTATGTTTTGCATTTGTGATCAGAACAGTGTTGATAACAAAGGGATTTTTTAATTATTGCTGAGCAGTGTTTACACAGAGTCAAGATCTTTTCTGCTCTTCATACCACCCCACCAGCAAGGAGACTGGGAGTGCAAAGTGGATTGGGAGGGGCCGCAGCCTGAACATGATGATCCCCATGGAACAAAGGAATATCCCACATGACATGATGTTGTCTCAGCAATAAAAGTTGGAGAAAGAAAGAGCAAGACAGATGAGAAAGTGGCATACAGAGTTTTGGCATTTGTCTTCCCAAGTCATTGTTAGGCATGATGGATCCCTGCTTCCCTAGAGATGGCTGAACAAGTGCCTGACGATAAGAAGTGGTGAATTAATTGTTTGTTTTACTTTGTTTGTGAGTGCAGTTTTTTCTTGGCCTATTAAACTCTCTTTAACTCAACCCACAAGCTTCTCCACTCTTACCCTTCTGATTCTCTCCCCCGTCTCACTGTGGGGGAATGAGTGAGAGGCTGTATAGGGCTCAGTTGGCTGCTACGGTTAGGTCACAACACCCAGGTACATTAAGAACTGCTTTTTAACTGAACATTTTCCAAGTATTTCTTTAGTTGGGTATGCTAGCTGAACATTACAGGTGCATCTCAGAGAAAGATGAATGTTGGAAAATAAAAGAAGAAGGTACTGACTCAAGTAGAGGCAATTAATTGAAAATATTGAAAATAACTTACTAAATAAATAAATAGGAAATGCTTCCTGTGGGATAGAAGGTAAATTAAAGTAAGACATTGAATTTTGAAGCATCAGTATGGAAATGAGTACTTCAGCTAAAGGGGAAGAAGCTGTAGCTGAAGAAGAGGAAGAAGGTTTGATAGCAAGATGAGGATGGAACTGTTGGAGACTTCTTAAAATTCTGATTGATGTCTATGAAAGGTCTGAAAGTATAAAAATCCCTCAAGCTGTGGATTGGTTTACCCTCTCCTACCTAATAGTTAAACCTCCTTAAAAATTCAGTATTTGAATTCTGGCAAGTAGGCCTTTCTTCTTGACCTCTGGTTTTGTTGTTTTTTGGGGGGGAGGTGGTTTGCAGGTTTTTTTTGTGGGGGGACTTTTTTATTTATTTAAAGGACAAAAATAAAGAACTTCTTCAGGAATATTTCTTCAGAAATAATGTCAAATGATTCAAGTATCTGTTGTTTTCTACAATACTGACTTTTGAGAGTTATATCTCCATACTTACCATATCACTGATACTTATGCTTAATTTAGTTTAAACATCACAGAATAAAATTAAGTTGACTGCGTTCACAGTTTTATAAACAGAATATAAGCTTCCTCTTCTCAGGTAGTGTGAAAGTACAGTCTTTGTATTTTCAGGTACTTCATCATGGATGGAATATTTGCATTTGCATTCTTGCAGGATGTTTCTTTTCTTTACGCATTCTTTTGCTTAAACCCAGTTTTATCACACAACTTCTGGCTCCATACATGAGAATATGATACTTGGGTTTATTTCCAAGTTGTATGGAAGATTTCATATGTCACCCAAATAAATGAAAACTCTTACCTCTCCTCATCTCGCCATTTACGGGAGGTCTTTTGGTATGTTTACTGTTGTAGGCTGACAAAGGTGTACATGGAAAAACGGGAGAGGGTGGATGTGCAAAGAAGAGCCTCAGTAGCACATTCTGCTCACCTTTCTTCTTTACTTTCTTATGTACTGGCCACTACTATTTTGAAAACAGAATATATCTATGCGTTAGATTATTTGTCTGCTTCTTGTTCAACTGTAATCACATTTTGTGTGCCAAAAGTTGGGATTTTTTTCCTAATCCTTTATTAAAATGTTTCATGAGGTGGGGGGAGGGGGGGTTTGTTTGGTGTTTTTATTTTTTTTTTGAACTACTCATTGTCATTTGGAGGAATTATTCATTGATAAGAAAATATCTGATGGTCCCAAGCCTCTTGTGGTGTTTTGACCTTGGCTGGACTGTAGGTGGCCACCAAAGTCATTCTGTCACTTCCCTCCTCAACTGGGCAAGGGAGAAAAAATAGAGTGAAAATCTCATGGGTTGAGAGACAGGGGGAGATCACTTGCTGATTACTGTCACAGGTAGAACAGACTGAAGTTGGGGAAATTAATTGCATTTATTAGCAATAAAATCAGAGTAGGATAATAAGAAGCAAAATGAAATCTCAAAAACACCTTCCCCCCACCACTCCCTTCTTCCTGGGTTTAACTTTATTCTACACCTCCTACCCCTCTACAGCAGCACACGGGATTGGGAATGGGTATCACAGTAAGTTCACGACATACCATTTCCACTGTTTCTTTCTCCTCAGAGCAAGGATTTCCCCTGCTCCAACGTGAAGTCACTCCCATTGAAGACAGTCCTCCATGAACATTTCCAAAATGAGTGCTTCCTACAGGCTACAGTTCTTCAGGAACTGCTCCATCATGGGTCCCTTGCATAGGGTTCAGTCCTTCAGGATCAGACAGCTCCAGAGTAGGTCCCCAGTGGGGTCAAAAGTCCTGCCAGCAAACCTACTCCAATGTGGGCTTCTCTCTCCATAGGTCCTGACAGAAACCTACTCCAGAGCAGGTCACCCATAGCCTCCTTCAGGCATCCACCTGCTCCAGTGTGAGATCCTCCAGAAGCTGCAGGTGGATCTCTGTTCCACCAGGGACCTCTATGGACCACAGGGGAGAGCCTTCCTCACCATGGTTTTCACTATGGGCTGTAGAGAAATCTCTGCTCCAGTACCTGGAGTACTCCTTCCACTCTTTCTGCACTGACCCTGGTGCCTGTAAAGTTGTTTCTCTCACAGATTCTTGCTCCTCTCTTCCCTGGTTGCAATTTTCTTCTCTGCAATAACTTCTTTTTTCCCTTAAATCTATTATCCCAGATGTGTTACCTCAATCACTGATGGGCTCATCTTTGGATCTGACTGACACTAGCTCCATCGGACATAGGGGAAGCTTCTGGCAGCTTCTCACAGAAGCCACACCTGTAGTTCACATGCTACCTAAAACCATGTGGACCCAACACAGCTTTTTTCCTTGGCACAATGGGAAGATGATCAGTAGATTTGTCCTTAACTCAGAGACAGGCACAACCTTTACACAAAATATTTGTTGTACCTAAGTTAAATGTTTATTATTAATGTTTATGCAATTTTTGCTATTTTTAAATATCTGAGTTAATAAATTACTAGTATCTACAGATTGACATTTTCATCCTGGATTTTTATGCACATTTATCATAGATAATTCCTAATTATCAAAGAAACTGTCTTTACCCCTATGCCAAAACAACAACAGAATTTGCATATTAAAAATTGCATCTAGGATTGTTTAAAAAAGGAAAAGTTCTATGGCTACCTTAAAACTGCTAGAGAAAAACGTGTGAAATTATTACTTTCTTCTAAAAAATTTATTGATCCTTCATACCATTTTTTGTAAGTAAGACTTTTATTCAAGTGTACATACATCTATAGACTCAGTTCTTTACACTGCTTACTATTTGGTCTGTACATTTTTATATGTGTAAGGAGAATTCTAGGAATTTCATGTGTGTATGTCTATCCCTAAAACACCCATGTGTACAGTAAAAGCAAATGCAGAAGTAACCAAGAAAGCATAATGGCAGAGACCACAAGATGAAGACCCTGAGTAGTCAAAAAACTATTTGCACAGTACTTGAAATCTGAGTGAAGAATTTTTCCTTTTTGATTCACTGAAGTCATAAGCAATTGAAAACAGAAAACTATAAAGGAAATGAAGGCAAACTTGCATTTATTGTATTTGCATTACTAAAACACAGAAAAAGCTGGATACAATAAAATATACTAAATTATTCTTAGAAATGAGTACAAATCACATCATTTTAAACAATAAACCAAATAAATAAATAACAGAAACCTGACACCTTTCATTATGCTGTGAAATTCAGAGTGCTTTTTCTACTAACATAGTCACTTTTTCATTCAAAGTGATCCTACGCTCTACAAAACCTTTTTAATAATTACTGCTGTTTCTCATCATAAATTCCCTCTAGAGTTACAGCTGCAGATTAAACTTAATATTCCCAGCTCTGTAGATGTCATTTGACTACTCCCCCTCCTTTTCCCAGCCCTTTCAAACGGTGTATTGATTTGATTGCTGATTGCTGACTTGAAATGGTCATATGTATGGACTCCTTCGTGTAGCACTCACATAAATGCCATTTTCACTGTTCTTTGTAAAAAAGTCTTTTAATCAGTTAATGTCCTCTGCTCCCAGGAAAAAATCCCCATTATTTCCTTTCTAAAGTGTGAAGCTTTATGATAACTCTGAGGATTTCGGTTTTCAAGACCTCTCCAGGACTCCTATGAAATCTGCAGACAAAATTCTGTAATGTTTAAAGACAGGAATTTCTAAAGACCCCATACACATTAGATGTGAACTCCAAACCTGAATGAGTATTTATCTTTCTTTAGCACCTTTGAAAATACCAGCTCCAATTTAAGAAAAATGCTAAAGTAAATTCCAGCATCTGACATGAAAATGATGAATTTGAAGCTTTTCCAAATCCATAAACATATAAAAGTACAAAATTTCCCCCCTGGACAGGACTGAATTGTCAAACTTTTTGTCTTTCAGCTTGCCTAGCTGGGCCATGTACAGCCAGCATGTAATATTATGATTGTTATTCAGATAGGATTTTTTTTTTTAACATTTCTTAAAAAAAACCAAACAGATTAATTACATGTGTTCTTTGTTTAGGAAACCATTATAAGGCTGGATTTGAAATGGTTCCCATTTTCCAAACAACCATACTGTAATAAATATTCAGAAAGTATATTAAAGTCTTTTCAGTAGAATAAAAATTTGGACAGTACTTTTGCTTCTAAATACACACATTGTTTTACAAGGTCTGTAAATAATTTTTTCATATGCTGTTTACACCTACTGTCCTTTTGCCATAAATCCATCTCTAACTTGTATCACATGTTTTCAAATCTAATATTCTAAGTAAAATTTTTTTGTCCCTCTAAGGGATTTCTGAAATACATTTACATCTACAGAAATCACAGCATACTTACTGTTATAATACAAAGACTTCATTCATTAAAAAAAAAGATGTTTGAAAACTATGTGCAAATCAGCATGTGGTATCAAAAGATCCTGATTCAAAAACTCTTTAGACAAAAGCAACTGGTACAAGGATAATAACTACTTAGGTCTCCCAGTCCGGTGTATATCACTTTAGAGACTTCTTCCTGGCACCTTGGAGAAAAAATATGGGAAAATTCCCATACTACGCTGGAGATCTCACTTCAGGGGGTTGGTACTCATCTGTCATTTCCCTACTCCTACCAGTGTCTTTATGGACTAGGCTACTGGACAAGTTATGAACACTAGTCTTTTAATACTTTGAATGCTGTTAAAATTTGTGAATTTTGAAAACCCTAGAAACAAGGAGCAGTCACAGCCCCTGAACTGATGACACAGCTACTTTCATAAAGTAGTACATCATCCTGTTCCACCGTTTTCATTTTCTACTTCACCCGTCTAACTTTGTTGTTCAACATTAGGTACCTCTGGCAATTCTTAAAATTAAAATTATTGCAGTCATCTAAACACTATTTTTTATTAGTATATATTTCTTCTCTTTTTAGCAGTTTTCTGAGACCATTCATCATCATGGCTAGACTTCGCGAACAAAGATTTGGAAAGGGCTCTACCCACATTTGCTACAGGCACGTTTGTGGCTAAAAAGGCCAATATGGGACAGGCACGTCCAGTTGCAAAAGGCACAGCAGAAAGACTCCTTAGGTGATATATTCTGCAAGGCACAATTCTTTCTGTGTTGTCTTTTCTCCTCAAGAGTGATTCTGCGTGCTTTCTCAAAGGAAGCAGCAGCGTTATAGATGGTGTGTCTCCAGACCTCCCAATTGGAGGCCAGAGTAGACCAGTTATGATGATCAATATGGCCAAGGTTGAGATGTTGTTTCAGGGAGTCCTTGTATCTTGTCTTCGAGGCTGCTCTCATGCCACAGCCAGTGGTAAGTTCACCATAAAGCAAGATCTTAGGGAGGCGGTGGTCCTTCATCCTGGAGACGTGCCCTGCCCAACGCAGCTGTGATCTCAGCAGCATGGTTTCAATGTTTGTGACTGCTGCTTGTTCTAGAACAGATGTATTGGTCACATAATCTGGCCAGTGGATGTTTAGGATTGTACGGAGGCAGCGTTGATGGAAGCATTCTAGGAGTCGCAGGTGGTGGCGGTAGATGATGATGATCACTGTACTGGGGTTACATGTCAAGATGCTGGTGGCAGCAGGGAGGGCTGCAGGGTCTGCACCACGCTGGACAGGGCAGGTTCCAGCAGCTCCAATGGCCCCAGCCCAGGGCACAGCTGAGCCCCTCAGCCACAGGGGGGCAGGTGAGCTAGAGCCCTAGGGAAAGTCTGGGCAAGGGAGGGCAAAACGCTGCCTGGAAGCCAGGGCTGAGGGAGGGGAACCGGGTGAGAAGCAGCCCTGCGAGTCCTGAGAAGAGAGTGGGAGGAGGGCAGGAGGGACTCTTGGAGTTGGAGTGGAGATTCCTCTGCAGCCTTGGCAGAAATTCTCACTTCTTTTTGTGTGTCTCTAGCCTTCCTTTCCTGTACCATTCTCCTTTTCCTGAGAACAATGACCAAGCCTTTTCCAGGCTCCTTCTTTCCTGTGCACCTAGTACCCATGACAGGCAACTTCCATGAAAATATCCCAACTTCCACATTCCTCAGTCCAATCTTATCAGGCTCAGGTAAGTCAACGTCTTTATTTTTTCAACAGTCAAGAAAGTTTGTGACATGAGAAGAGATAAAGAAGTGTTCATTGTTAGTTAAAAAGACATTTGTGGGATTATATACGTGAAAATGCTTTTGTTTTCACCACCAAAGAAATTTCTTTAATCTTCAGGAAAGATGTTCACTTTCTGGGAGTTTCTTTGCAACTGCGGGTATTTTTGGTCTCTTTGCTGGCATTTACTTCTTCCTGCACTTCTTTTATTTTAAATTTCTTCACTGGATGACTGCTTTTTAAATACTCCAAACCTCTGCAGAGAACAGAATGCTGCAACTATTTTTTGAATTATGTATTGCACCATTCCTCCAAAAACAAGGTGGATTTTTGCTCACACCGAGGCAGTAACTTAAGTGCTGAAATGTATCTGTACTCTTTATGCATTATTGTAGTAATTGGAGTCAACTGAGTCTCAAGAGTCTCTAGAATTAGAATCTAAATAATCTAAAACTAGAATTTAAAATTATTTTTTAGATTTGAATCTAAACTAAAGATTTTAGATAGGTCATTTTGGTGCAGCTAATTTCTCCTAATAGTCTGAGAGGGGCTCAGGTGTATTATGCTGTAAGGGGAGATTTTCTTCATTCATTCCTTTTCTCTGTTTTTTTGCCTGGACATCTGTCAGGAGAAATGAGAGGGAGTAATATTTTAACTTTCTGGGTCATGATCTATCTGAACATTAAAGAAAGATCATTGTTTTCAGCGACAGTAGCTTCCTCATATAGCCTACTTTAGTCCTTTTACGTGGTGTAAAAGTTTGTTCAGATTTCACAGGTAGAAGCATAGCAAACTACTAAATTATGTGTAGCCACTCAAAAGAGAAAAAGTATTTTTATTCTTTTGAACACGTGAGTTATACAGATACTGTACATAGACATCTATTTTGAACTAGACTTTAAAACAACACCTTAAATAAGCTGTCAGCAAGCAGTTAATACTTTATTTGTCTGTTTTCACAAAAAACATAACAAATTACAGTACAAAAAGAAGTCATTCAAGCCATATACAAAAAATACTGCTCCATAGACACCACAAATGCAGTTTAAGTAAAATGTCATACCCAGAGCTAAAACAAACATTCTATTTTCAATTATTTTGATGGCTTGGTTATTGATTCCTGATTTTGTGTATGTGTGTGTGTGTGTGTGCAGACAAACTTATACATACATAAAAGGAACATTTTGCTATAAAGTGACTTGTCCTTATGGTACATAAACATCCATAAGTAGAATTCTGATATGAAATAATGAACTGGTTTCAAGATTGTATCTCATGTCTTTTTTGATTTATTTAAAGAAATCCCACAAAACAAAAGACTATTGCAACCTACTTGGATGAAAACTGATATTCTGTTAGCCTAATCAAATACACGGTTACAAAATAATTTCTGTAATAAACTTAATAATACTAAATTAAAAAATTTAATAATTTAAAATTGAAATTGTAAACCTGTGGTGTATGGTAAATTTGGGGGCTTTTAGATAATCTGCTAATGTTTTTAGGTCTAAGTATTGTACATTTTCCTAGTGGTGACATGCTAATTAAGATGAAATGACACAATATGCTGCTAGGAATTAAATAAAATGTCAAATTGTTCTTGACACAATACTGGTAGATACAACGAAGAAGCACATTATGTGATATTATTGATACATACTGGTATTGGTACATATTTTCCTTCTGATTGGTTTAACACTGCATCAAGACATCTTACTCACTTCAGGCTCATAAATCTATTTCAGGGCCAAAATTATGTTTGAGTTTAAGATGCATTAGTTTTAAGTCAGAAAGACAGAGTAGATGTAAAACTGGAATAAACTTTTCTGTAAGACCAAAAATTATCATGTATCTTTTTTAAAGTTATTGGTGGTATAGAAAATTTATTGTAGAAGAATTTTATGCTAGATATACTTATACATCACAGCAGGAAAAAACCAAAGCAATACAGTTGGCCCACATATATACATTCTAATAGATTCAAAATGTAAAAATATGAGTCTCTCAAAAGTTATTGCAACCTCCTCCACATACTCAGGAACAATATTTATTTTGGTCCTAAGGGTGCATAGTTTTATATCAAATAATGCTGCAAGACATTATTATTCTTACTAATGCAATTTGGAACATCTGATATAAATCATCTCAGTTTCCCTGGTGTATAAATGCAAAACATTTAATTCCTCTGAGTATTAAATGAAAATGCATACCTCCTGTTTGGAGATGAACAGATCATATTCACGAAGAAGTGAAGAGAGACAGATTTTCATGTTCCATGGAGAAAAAAAAATGCTTTATTTTTCCTTTTTGTGAATTTATAAAAAGTTTTGTAGAACTCCTTTTATCACCTGCCTGTTAATAGCTGGAAACATGTGTGAAAATTCACCCTTTTTTGCTGAGTTACTCGAAATTTGAGACAAATGCTGATAAGAAACTGAATCCCACTGGAATGATTCAAGATGTTGTCCTGTTGTATTTTATTTTTCCACAGTGCCGCCAGCTCCCCTCTAATTAAATTCACTATTGGGTTCATGTTCCTGATTTCTAACTGGCTGTTATCTGGGATCTTTTGTGGTAGCCACAGCTGGATTAGTACAGAGACACAGTGTTGGATGAAGATGCCTTCCTTACCCGTTGGGTGTAGTAATGTACTAAAGTAGCAAAGTGTCCCTTGAACATCATCAGTGAAAAAAAGAAAAACAGAAATCTGGTCTGTCCCGAGTAAATCAGTCATCCTGTAACTAATTGCCAAATCCAGTGTCTCCTGAGTAAATAGAAAATGTGAAGACAGTGATTTGGTAAGTATCCTGTGAAGATAAATCCCATCCATTATCTGTTTTCTATTGTAATTGTACGACAATGGGGTCAGTGAAATTTTTCTCCTAGTCAAAACATTTAAAAACACTATGGGTTTGCCTTAACATAGCCAAAGGCTTTTTCCAGCTTAAGCTGCCCTTGTGAATGCAGTTACAGAGTCATAGAATTTTCATTGAACAAATTGATCTGAATATAAAATACTCCAACATCGCTGCAAAAACTCAGGACACATGTTTTATAGAAAGACATACTGTTTCTTTTTTCTTTTCTTTATTTTTTTGAGTAAGCTAAATGTATTCTGGTTGTTTTTCTTATAGAAATAATTAACAGTTCAATGAACAAGCCAAGTGGGGTTTTATACTAAAAATCTAAATTTAATCTTAGAAGTTCAGAGAAAACATATCCTTATAGAAAATGCAAAACAGGCAGAGGACTTTCAAGCCCAGGAGCCTTTTCTGAGCTTTAAGGTATTTAATAGCAGCTCTTGTTTCCTTAGTGGGTACTGGGAAATCTAACTCTTTGCTTTTCTCATGGTCTAGTGCCAATTTATGGAATACCTCTGGGTGAATTCCACTTCAGATTATTTTAAAATGAAACCTTCTTTTTAAGCATTATTGTCTTTTTTTTCTTAAAAACCCTTGTTCTCTCTTTCCTTTCAGAATTTATTATGGTCATATCATTATTATTTTTCTTGATATTTGAATAGTTCCTAACTAATAGGTGTCTGGAGATATATATATCCTTTTCAATAATCTGTTACATTTAAAGAAAAATAAACTCATTGTCCTCATTTATATTAAGAATTTTTATGCATATTTGGGGTAGAACTCTTTGCTTGTGTCGTATTGATACATGAACTGTTTGTGCAGCTCAGCAAATGCCAGCCAAGGATTGAGAGCGTACAGCCTAACTTTTGCTGATATGAAAAGGGACTCTGACATGGTTAATTGACCTGCATTTTTAACCAATGGACAAACCTGTTTTTTCTGATGCAAAAGTTAAGAAACAACCAGCTGTTCTGATGGCTTCTAGATTCTAAAGCAATACATGCATTTATGCATAGAAGTATATGTTGAAGCAGACTACCACTGACAGATAGTCTTGATATTAATGGATTTAAATATGACTGAAATTATCTTTTGTTATACCAAAGTAAGAGTTGTTCATTATGAGGTGAAATTCTGTAGTGCTCTGTTGGTTCCTTAGAGATATTTTAAGACCATAATTGAGGGCATTTGTCATAATCATATCTTCCTGGGCATTCTTGGCTTTCATTGACACTTCTGATGCTTCTTAATAGTGAGTAAAGTGATTTGTGATCTATTTAAAATCTGGCTTTGTGGTGGAAGTTGAGATTCTCCATTTTTACACAACCTTGACATTAGGTGATAGTTGTTATTAAGTTTAGTTGTGGGTTTGAGTATAAAATGTTACTTTGTGTGTGGCTGGTCTTTTCTAGTAGGTCAGCCAGGCATGTTTAGACACTTGTACAACTTCCAGTGAATAAGATATCTGTTCATGCATAAGCATACTTGTGCTCGCCTTTCACCCTCTACACATTTATAGCAAATAATGAAGGAACTGGAGCCGCAATATATAGCTGCCTGTAAAGATGCAATTAACATTTTCTTTCTTTATAAATTATGTTCTCTTTGTTTTGCATTTTGTGGAAAGAGCACAATAATGCAGTTGATTATCCCCTTTACATGTCTGAAGAAATAAAGTCTAAAACTACATTCAATCAATTTGATGCAATTATCTATAATTACTTTGCTATATATAGTTAAATATGATCTAATGATTTATTTCTCCCAGATTTTAGATTTCAATATATTTAAGTCTTATGTTTATTCTATTAGTTTGTGACATACAGCCTGCACACCAGACTAGTTATGTTTTCTTTATACTTTTGACCATTGTTTATAATAATTTAATGATGTCTTATGATGAGACAACTTTTAATAGGATTTAGAGTCCTATTGGCATAGCTACTCTTTTATTTACACTTCCATGAATGAGATTAGTAAAATTTACAATTATTTTGTAGAAAGAGAGGTAGAAAAATGCTATTGAGCTGATATATTGCAAATAATACAATTAGACTTAAGAAATTTAATATATCACTGACAAGTTCAGATGAGGCTGCATTCACTCATAAAACTGCAATATGGGAATAAAATTCCAGGAAGTAAGCACCTATATGACACTGTATACTAAGAAGATATACTATAACAGGCTATATTAAACACATAGACCTCTTTGAAAATTAAAACTAAAATAACTATTTCTATCAAAAAATTAAGATATTAATTAGGAAAAAATATTCAGTAAGTTGAGAAAATCTCCTTATAAAATTCTTCAGAGTACCTTTCTATATCATAGAGTCATCATCAAGGTTAGAAGATACCTTCAAGGTCATCTAGTCCAACTGGTAACCTAGCACCACCACAGTAAATATTGTCAGTTGACATCATTAAAAGCTGTGGGACAAAAATGGTTCAATCACACCTCGTAATTCCTTAAATTTAAACCATTAAGAAAATATGAGTCTAAGATTGGATACTTTCTGCACCTCGTAACTCAGTGGCAGGGCTCCTTTAATAAATTTTGCCTAAACCTTCCATTCCCACCCATGGCAGTCCCCTGCATTTCTGGCCAGCTTCAACCGCAGATGAGTTTTGGTCACACAGATATTCTCCTCACAGTGGTGAGCAGCATCTCTACATTCCTCCCACATCACCTGACCTTATTTCTGCTGAAGATACACCTTTCTTTTTTGCCTTACCTCCAAAAGGAAATTCCTGGTCAGCCAAGTTGGCCTCCTGCCTTCTTTGCTGGACTTCTGACATTTAGGAATTGGAGTAATTCTGAACAATCAACAAATAAAATTAACAATATCCACTATCTTGAGATGGGACTATAATAAGAAACTGATCAAGAAATCTTGGTGAAATCAAGTACAAATATTTTTTTATAAAGTTAGAAATTTTATGTCAGCTAGCATACTTTCTGCATCAAACTGAATATTAACTTACATCTGATCTCTCATACCTGTCATTATTGCCTTGCTGTCACATTCAATACTGTCATTTAAAATTACTAGGTTAAGAGATTAATGGGGGGAAACTTTTTCAAATGACCTAGAGAACAAAGCCAGAAATAAAGCCATTCTTCTGTAACATTAACCTAAAACTAATAGCATGTAACATTTTGAGTTTTGTTTTGCAATGATTTTTTTATGCCACTTATGTAGATACTAAAAATGGGAAGAGGGAAAGAGGTTGATTATAAAAATAAATAGGATTCGAAACTGAAGAAATAAGAAGAGGAAGAAAATGACTCAAAAAAAAAAAAGAATAATTGGAAGAATTAGAAAGAAAGATTTTTTTTTTTTGTTCAGTTTAGGCCCATTTCTGTGTAGAAGTTAAATATTTAATACAAATACTGTGACAAAATAACTTATAAGTTTCTGGATATTTTTGTAGTCCAGCTTTTGATGGAAGCAGAGTAGGGAATCAAATATGGGTTTTTAAAATTTTGAATAATGACGAGACAAGATTACTGATACACAGTTCTTTTAAGGACTTAAAGTTCTATCTTAGATTTAGATTGAAGATACCTAAAATATAAATTAAATTAAAATGTACAGTTTCATTTTTAGATGTGGTAAAAATGCTGTATCCCTAAAACCCAAACACGAGAATCATGATGTCTCATCCAAACTATTTATTTTTCTGTGTTCCAGAAATTCACAGAAAAATAGGAAAAGTAGAAACGTGGAGACAATGTGCTTTCTCCATCTTTAGCAACCGTGTAACTGTTATAATGTTCACAACTAAGCTAAATGTTCACAACTCAGTTGAAATACTGTAGACAGCTTAGGAGTCCACAGGAATAACTGAAGTTTTGGGAAATTTTTCTGTAGCAAATACCTGAAGGACTTAAATCTTCTTAATTTATCAAAGAAAATTTTGATTGAACTTTGAGTATCTCTGTAATAAAATGCTTGTCAAATCTAGCAGGTAGTGTCATATAAGAAGATAATGAGAGCTAAAATTAGACCAAATCACACTACAAATATAGACAGGTTTTTAGAAGCGTAAATCCTTGGAACATCTTGTCAAATCAGTGTTAGATTTTTCAACAGTGAACACTCTGAAATCAAGATTATTTGAGTTCTATTTTGTCCTAAAGATCCATACTCCATCTTTGTTGCAGAAGTTTTATGACACAAAGTATTATAAATCAGTTTACAACAATGGAATTTGTAATCTATATATCTACTTCCATTACCAAGTAAGCCAGAACTTAACAGCAAGTATAAAATAGACATGCATCTATTTCAACAGCAAATGATATCGGAGAATGGAAGTAGTCCATCAAGGATCAAAGAATACAATAAAAACAGCTGTTAAGAATTTTAATGCAAGCAGTAAGACACAAATATCTGCAGAGATTTTCTGATGCTTGAACCTGTCTATTCCCACATCTTGAACCATATGTGACAAAGTTATATTGCAGAGGTTGAGAAAAACCAACAGGAAAACCTTTTTATAGTCATTGTTCATTGCAAAAGATAACAAAAAAACCTGACAACAGTGTTTTTCTCTAATTTGCCAAGATCAACCTCTTGTTGGCTCATGGTGTGTATATTTTTGCTGTTGCTGTTGCAATAACAACATCATTGCAATTTACAGAAATATTATAAAATTATTTTAATTAAAACTGTTCTCCTGAGTAGTCTTTAAAATTGTTTTGGTAGTACTTAAAAAAAAAATTTTGCCTTTTCCCCTGAGTTCCAAAATAGAATTGCAACAATTCATTCAGGTGAAACACTAATGTCTATATTTCAAAAGATTCTCAAGGAAAAGAACTAACATGATTCTGATAAGATGCAAGATTTTGTGAAAGACTGGTAAAATACCCGTAGAGAGTGAAAAATGTATTCTCTACATGGGTTTTTGTAACAAGCATTTATAACAAACGGTTCAGCTTCAAGCCAAGTTTTGTTAATTGTTTTTCCTCAGTATCCTGAGATCACAATTTTTAACTCACTCTCTGAGATCTGGAGACCAAACATTTGTCAGTTGCCTGATTTGTTGTGAAAATGTTATCTCAAGTGAAATGTTAATGCTTAAAAATGTCTCTTTCATATTAGACTTGTTTTATTTTAAATGTGTATTCCTATGAGCGGACACAAAAGAATCTCAATGCTTAAAGTCAAATATGTTTTGCAATTGAAGGAGAAAACCTCAGAACATTTCTCTCTGAAAGTGCAAAGCAGCTGATCATTAGATCATTGGTTTTTTACAGGAAAGAAAAAAAAAAGCCTTTCCTCTGACTGATAATATTTTGCTTGACAATGAATAATAATTCTCAATCCATAATGATTTTCAGTTTTGCATTACTAAAACCAGAAATGTTTAGCACTTCCAAATATCACCGCACTATATGTTGATGTTGCCTTAAGAGACCGCAGAAAACAGGACTCCGAGCCAACTTAGCGTATAAGATAAGATAAAGAGAGTAGGTCCTTTAATCTCAGGCCTGAAGCCCACAGGAATACATATTGACGCGTCCCCTCGTGTCCATGGGGTCCCACAATTTAAGATATTATTTCAACTAATTGCAGATCTATCCACCCCCCAGATCCTCCCCCTGACACGCTCCTTCGGAAATTGAGGCAGGGGGCTCTGGGACCACCTCTTCCCCATCTTCCTCTTCATCACAGCACATCCAATCCTTGGAGCTTCTCCAAAGTTCTGAGTTTGAAGGTCGCTTTGTCTGTGGGGTATTTGGTTGTTCAAGTCAGGGTGCAAATGTTCTTAAACAGAATGGAGGTCTACCTTGAAAGAAGTCTAAACAAGCTAACGAAATTTTGAGGGAGTGATATGGAATAGGGAAATAGGGTTGGGTAAATGTGTAAGCTACTGTGCTGAAGGGTGAGGGGTATAATACAGCTACTTCTAAAATCTACAAAAAGCTAAAAGTCAAAAAATCCATAGGCATCATTGAGACATACAGAATTGCGAACAATATTGGAAATTACAATGGTAATAATTAATGAAAAAAAAGGTGTTTTTTTATGTGGATAGTGGAGAGCTCAGTAGTGGCCTGAAGGCTTTTGTCAGAAATAAACATATTGAATTTGGAATTCGTAGTGGATGCATAACCATATAGAAGCCCTAAAAAAGGGCATCTTTGTGGAGTAAACACAGCAAAACCTACCATATAGAGCAAGAAAATAAAGCTGTTTCTCTTAAGTACACTGATATTGTCCTGGAGCCCACTTCTGCTTTTCAGCATGCTTAAAAGGTCTTCAGTCTTGACAGTCCTAGCATGGGACTGACACACTGTCATGGCCAGAAAGATCTGTTGCTCTCCTGCAAAGCTCAGTCCACAGGCATTCTCACACTATCCCTTTGGCTGAGCAAAAATACTGACTGAAAAAACCTCTAAATCCAAGTATCCAATCTTAATCTACATTCTTTTTTTTTTTAACCTGTCTGAAGATTGTTTCTTTTTCTACAAATATGAGGTGGTATGACAACAAGAATAAGTGAGGATAAATGTAGTTAGGAGTTTTCTGTATTTGTTCTTCATGATACCAGGTACAGAGGACAATACGGGCTGGAATGAGCAGAAAAAATGAGCAGTTCTGCTTCTACCTGAAGTTATAGTCATAGTTTAGGTGCAAAATCGATTAATTGTTTTGTTGTTCTGTGAGTATTTGAAGGAAAAGTTTCAGATGTTACGTTCAATATTATTCATAAAATGGAAAAAAAAAAGTACTAGCAAGCAAATCTCTAATTAAAATATGTATACTGAGAAATACGGCAGAAGATAATATTTACTGTTCATAGGTAAAGTCTCTTAAAATCAACAAAAATTTGTCTGGAGATTGCATACAAAAACCAGACTCATTAATTGAAATGTTAGTGGTTGTTTGCCATTTGAATTAAGACAACTTATTAATTTTTCTATTTTTATAACGAGAACAATATTATTTGAATTATTTGCATTATTTCAGACTTAATTTTACCTTCTTGGTAAGTTATAGGAACATTTATTTAGAAGTTGTTCAAGTAAAACCATATTGATATTTGTATTTAAGGTGTACTGAACTATCTACTTGTTTACTGCATAAATTACTTCTTTTTGGGGTTTGCATTTTGGTTTATGTCATGAAAGTCCCATATACCTTCAGTGAATCACTCTCCCTTTCCTTATTGTTGGCACCTTGAAATAATTTAAAGGTTGTGGTCAGGAACCCTTGAGTCTTTTCATTTCATGTCTGTGTTATGAAAATTTATCTTCCTTCAATCATTTTTAGAATTCTTGAGTCAATTTGGCTGTCATTCTTATTTATTCAGTTTTTACATTTCCTTCCTATATGTACCATATGACTGTTTATCTGGCAACATTTATCTTATTGAAACCTCTAAAACTCATGTTCTTTCAAAAACCTATAGTTTGATTTGTCCATTTCTAAAGTAAAGGTTTAAATAGAAAAGTATATAGTACATTTCTAAAGCTCTGGTTCTAAAAAAGAGATATAAGTTCTTGACAAAGGATAGGAAGTGGAGTAGCATTTCCTGATTGCATTTGGTCTCAACAATATCCCATTACTACCATTGTGTACCATAAAAGATTTTTCTGACATAGCATTCTGAATGCTATAACAAAACAAAATTGCACAAGCAGTTTTTTGTGATACAACTGTGTACCTTGTCTGTCTAAGACAAGAAGGATACCACTGCTTCCTATCATATCAAAATTATATCAGGGAGCAAGAAGAGTATCTGTGGGGTTTTCCTAAATAACAGCTTCCTTTCATACTCATTTTGTATTTTGTAATTAAATGCTTAGCCAGTTTTTAAGAGCGTATATATATTTTTCATTTTTTTTTAAATATCTGAACACACAATACATGGCTCTATTGCTATGTCCTAATGCAGAAAACAAAACGAGTTAGAAACTATGACCTCAGTAGACTGGAAAAAGTACAGTGTTGGGAAGATGTGTTCTAAAAGATACAATAAAAGGACAAGAAGGAAAAGAAAAAGCAAAGAAAGGTCAAGAAAAAAGAGAAAAAAGGAAATTTTAGTATTATGTTTAGAATAAAAGCTGTTTCACAGACACATAAACCAGGACTCTGTGCGTATTTACAGCCCTTCCCATCTCCTGTGATACCGCTTTTGACCAGCCTGTGGTGGACTCCAGCTGGCAACACTGTGAGCGGCTGCCCAGCACCTTGCAAAACTGCACAGGAACCAAATGAAACAGCAGCCACTAGGCTGTCCTGACAAGGATTGCCAGGGTTACTCCTAAGAGGAAATGGATTGATACAGAGGTAAAAGATAGTTAGCAAAACTTGGCCAGATCAAACTCTAGAAGCAGAACTGTGGTATCAGCATAAAACTGCATGATGACAAAATGGATTTCCCATTTTGCACAATATTTGCATGGTTATGATCAAGGAACTATTCTGAGTTCAAATCCTTTCTGGGTTTGTTAGAGCTTTTCTTTTCCTTAACTCTGGACCCAGGACAACTTTAACAGACCGTGCAGATCTCATTATTTTCTGACCTTTCAGGGGAGAGGGACATGATGAGATTTTTGCCCATGGGAAGACTCTGTGTATTTTCCTATGTGTCAGACTTCTCTCTGGTTAATTCAGGCTATGTGGATGAAGGTAGGTTTGTGGAGTCATTGGTTTTTATTTTTTTGGGCTTTTTTTCTATTCCTGTCATTGTCAAAATAAAACAAGGCAAACCGTAAATGTTATAAATAACAATAAAAAGAATTCATTGGTTCAAGGTGATACTTACTGCATGCTTTATAATAATAAGCACCATCTAACACTCTGATTCAAGGGATAAGAGCTATACAAAGTAATTGTTCTTAGAGAGTTACTTCACAAAGTAGATTTTCTGAAAACATCTGTATCACAAGAAGTTTTTCTCCCATTTCATTATGTTGAATTTTAGCTTCAGATGATTCAATATTAATCTTCCATTTTTTAGTACAAATGTATTTAACTTAAAAGAAAATAAAATTCAGAAGCATGCATAATTACTGTGTATGTGAAAGTTGCTTACTCTCCTCAGCATCTATGAGATGTAATGCCAAATCAGGCAAATGTAGAGGTTGAATAAAATGTGATGTGTTACTATACTTGTAAGATCCTTGTCAGAAATAAAGGATTAGAAAAGAAGCTTCTTGGTTGATACTAACCCTTAATATTAAATACTTTCTTGACTCAGTGGAGAATTTTCAAATACTATAAATTTGAAATACAAGAAAACTGAATTGAAATATTGGGGACTACTTCTAAACTAACAATTAAGTTTTTGAAAAATGCATGATGCATCTTTATATTTGATTAATTAATATTTAAGCCTGTAACAGGACATTAGTATCAAATTTTTGTGATTTTGTTTAAAACCAGGAGAATTAGAAGTACACTTTACTAAAACCAAACCAAACAAACCAAACGAACTCCCAAACACAAAAGAAAACAGAAGAAAAACCCAAATAATGTAAAAGTCACATGGAATCACTGCTCTTTAAGAAATGAAGCTTGAAACCTCCAAAACTAAGTTATCATTTACCTTTCTATATAATCACAATATGACAATGCTCTATGGAATCCTTAGTGCTGTATATTGTTTTTATGCTACAGATACTTCTATGCTGCAAAATACCTCCCTCTTTTTTATATACTTTCCATCTAATTGCTGTAAGATCAATAGAATTCCCATACTGCTCTCCACCCCACTGAGTGGGGTGTAAGCAAGCTCTCTTTAGGGTCTAAGTCATGACTTCTCAGGAAATCCATGGCCATCTGTGTTTTCCAGTGCATTTTTTTAATCTCTGAACTCTTGTTGAATTTTTTTTAAAACTTTAACACCAGTAAAATCGAAAAAACATTGAGTGAAAAGACATCCTTATATGTCACATATTTTTGCCTATAACACCTGTGAAAGCAATTAAACAAACTTCTAATGAAGGTCAAACCCTTGGTCCTACCTCCTTCATGATCTGTACTTTATCTTGTGTCAATCTTGGATGTAATGTGTATACACTTACAGCTCCTCGGAGAGACTTGAGGGAACATCATCAAAGTCTACTGCTTTAAAGGTGACTACAGAAAGGTTGGAGGCACTTTCTTCAAGCAGTCAAATGGAGAAAACAAGGGACAACAGGAAAAGGTTGCACAAGGAGAAGTTTTGTCTTGACAGAAGAAATGCATTTTTTACAATTGTTCACTGGAACACTGTGTCCAGGAATGTGGTAGAGGCCCCATCACTGGAGGTTTTCAAGATGCAATTGGACAGGATGCTAGATAATTTTATCTGGAATCTCTGTCCCACAAAAGGACCAGATGATCTTTCAAAGTCCTAGGTATGCCTTCTGGATGAAATATATTCATTCTGTGACACAGAAAAAAGACATTAAAACTTTTAGTTAATTTTTCAACTATTTAAAACTAATATACATAGAAGTTTGTCATATTGAAAATATAGCTTGAGAGTAAGATCATTAATCATTGAATAGGCAATAGCTTTTCTGAAGTCATATTCTTACATTCATTTCACTGCCAAGCAGAGGCATATTCTTGTTTCTTTCCTTGGGCAAAATTCTGCTAGGTATTGAGTATTCTTAGATGCTACCTAGAATTTTCAGTTCTTACCGAGGATGTTGAGGGTGCTCTTCATTTCACAGGATTAGATGCTGTCTGAATTAGTAGTATTTCTTCCTAGTTGTCACTCTCTTTTTCCTCAAAATACTTATTTTCTTTTATAAAATCAGATTAAGGTGGAACAGTCAATTGCACAAGCCATACAAACTGAAGATTATATTCAGAGGAGTTAATCATCACAAGCGCATTGGGGTTTTTTCTTATAACTACCACAGGTCAGTATCTCACAATAACTACATGATAAAATTTTACCCTGCTTTTTTTGTCAGTACAAATTTATGATGAATACAAATAATTTTAAAGATATTCATAGAAAAATTCTCAGTTGCTATGTAACAGGTATTATCTTAATCTCAGCTCATTTACACTGCTTGTGGCTGACATAGAAATGTAGCCATTTATAGAAGCTTAGTACTTTGGAGATAGTACACAATAGTACTTTTCTGTACCACACAAATAAAAATAATACATTGCTCTATTATTTTTGAGAAAATATATTGTTTCTGAGCAACAAACAGAACTGGATGAAACAGGATTTGTTTCAGCTATGCTAAAACTCCCTTTATTAGAAACAAGAATTCAAATAAAACTGAAAGAAACAAGTTCGTACTGGATGAGTAACATATTTTAAAACTTATTTGATCTTAAGCATTCAAGAGAATTTGTTGTGCAAAATCTGCAAGTTTTAGTCACGTAAATCTTTTTTCTGAAAAAAGAGATATATCATTCATATATTCATATATTTGATGAGATATATATTCATATATTTGATGTTCACGCATGTGTTTGCCTGCATTTTTATATCAAGGCTCTGAATGCTACTCATACAATTGGTACTTAGATACGTTAGTTAATATTGAGCTCTATTTTAATGTAGAAATCTGGAGGATAGGGAAAGTATTAGGTTTGCCATTATGCAAACAATAAGATTCTGTGAAAAGTGCTGAAGGGTGTCAGGATTTCTATGAAAATGTTTTATATAAACATACAAGGCTGATCCTTTCAGTATGATTTCAGCATCATATCTCTTTCTGTAGCTGTCTTTCACTGAGTGGAAGGAAATGCTAGGAAATAAGCATACTGAAATTTGCATTATGTGCTAGTGTTACCATTTTTAAAACTGTTGCAAAGAGAATATGTAACACATTCCAATTATTTTGCTTTTCTCTTTATGAATAAAATACAGAAGAGTAGGTTCCACCTACATAGAAGATCTTTAGCCTCTAAGGTTTCATGTACCTTCGCCACAACTCAGCAAAGAATTTTTCTAGTTCTGGAATTTCTGTGTTGTGTTAAAAGCTAGGAAGAAGTGTACGTCCTTCATTGGATGAAGCTCAGGCTGCATCTAGGTTTTCAGAAGGGTGTGTCACAAAGACCAAGTCATTTGACATTCCAGAAGCCTGTCATCTGAAGGAGATAGCCCAAAGATCCGCACCCACATCCACCACCCTGATCTTGTAAATGCAGGAAAGTTGCAGGGCTGGAGGAACACATTGTTCCGAGGCTAAGGGACCATCCAAAGACATTATGAGGAAGAATGGATTTTGAAGGCCCAAGAAAGTGAAAAATGGTAACAATCTCTTTAAAAGTGACATAAGAACCCCTCCTCTTGAAAATCTGTCCCTCAAAATCTGAGCTGATATAAAGGAATTTCAGAACTACTGAAGACAACTTCTACAATGTAGTTTTCAGAGGCCAAAGAGGCTTATTACGATTTAGGAGGGAAGGAAAAAGAAGGAAAAACTGAGTAGAGTTTTAGCATTTTGTGGATTGCCACTAGATTAGCTTTTGGGATGACACTATTCTTTCCCTCCATTGAAATTATTTTCCTCTTTTCAGAGAATATATCATAAGACAAATCAGCTAGCATATGATTGGTTTGCTTGTTTAGAAACCAAAATTAATATCTCTTTAATGTGAGAGGACTGTGAAGTCTTAGTGATCAGTGGAACCTCTAAAGTTTGCAGGACTGAGATCACGTTTGGTGGAAAAGATTATCCTGCAAGGATACAGTTCCCAGTACTAAGATTTGTTTTAATTTGTTTTATTCAATCCTGCTCACAGAGTTTATCTGAGGTTTCCTTACTTAAGGGGTTTCTCTACCCTAATGTATTATTTTGTGTTCCAGTAAAATGTAGCCTTACAGATAAGACACTTCTGGCTTAGCGCACTCCATTAAAAAAAAAAAAAAAGAGACGAATGGTTTCCAAAGCTCTAGATATCACTGGTACATAATAAGGTAAAGCTTGAGCTACGGTACTTAAATTGTGTGGAATGGAGATTGGAAATTTAAAAAAAAAAACAACCTTTGTTAATTTATACCAGTGAAAAGCCTATAAAATAATTGGTTCATATGCACATACTTAGAATCTTAAAGTTGCTGATAAAATTATGTTTTCATTACCATAATACTTGTATTCTCTCAAATGTCCTTGAAACCTGTGTGTACTGTCAACTGCCTTTGTCAGACTTTTTTTCTTTGGTGTCTGTGAGGATTTGAAAGTGGAAATTAACAAAAGCTTACACATAATATTTTCCATCGGGCTACTCAATATGTTTAAGTGGCACGATGGGATAGCATCCATTTTTCTAAAGCTGTTCATTAAATAACTCAATTTGATTTAAACACACAGTGTATTTTTTTAAACTAGTCATAATTTCTCTCCTTGACTATATAACCTTACTACATTAAGAGACTCTGCCTCATGTAATTCAATTGTCTCTCTGCTTCCAGTAAGAGGACAACATGAAAACATGATTGTATTCTGATGTCAGGGTCCATGAACTTAGAAAGTTACACTCTTTAGAGATTTATCTCTAGTAAAACTGTCAATTTTAAATATCTGAGGGATTTCTATACTGTTTTTACTTAAAGAAAAACAAGCAACTATTTAGAAAGTGAAAATTTCCTGTGTTACATATTAAGTTGTTTGATTAACTTAAGATAAAGTAATGTCATAAAAAGGGCAGATTAATCATAGGTTAAAATGTAACACATTTTCAAAACTGGAGCCTCAGTTAGGCATTTTTACTCCTTTTATGAATAGGTCATTTCTCAGTATTGTACAGTAATTCATTTGATTCATAGCTTTATATAAAACGTGTATGTTATAAGATATGCTGACTTAAGACTCTGTGTGTCCATGTGAATATACTCCTCAACATATTTACTAACGTCAGGTCTTGTTTCAGAGTAGCTCTTGTATTTCCTCCATTTCTTCAAATGTTCAGGAATGTTCCGTTTCTGGGAATGAGGTGAACCATCTGTCCTGTTAGCTGTGTCTCTTCAATAGGATGGTCACTTCTGGACAATTCTGGTAGAAGTATCCATCTGTCATTTCCTAGAGAAATGTCCTCGAATATGAAGCTGTTTTATAATGCTATGAGCAGTTGCTAGAATGAAGGACAGTGTGAAAGGATAGATGTACAAATATAATGAAGGTCTTCCATCTAGGAATATTTATTCTATCTCTTCAATATTAACAGTTAGAAGTTGTCTGCTGTCTAGTTTCTGAAAACAGCTATGTGGGTTTTTTTATTTCAATTGTAATATTCAAATCAGGCACTAGTCAAAGTGAATAAGGGCATAGGTTGGGTCTAGGCAGTGATATGCATTAAAATTTTGAATAAAATATCATTCCTCATAGAAGATTCCATCACATTACACTTAAAAAAAGCTGACACGTGGCAGATAAGATGGAGCAGGTTCTGACCATCCCAAAGATCCATAAGTAAGCCTCATAATGCCTGAAAGAAGGTACTTTGTTTAAACTTAGTGGCTCAGAACACTCAGACTCACAGTCTTCCCGGGCTTGGTCAACAGAGAGGGAAGTACCTCTGAGGAACAACTCAGAGATCCTAACTCTCATTGACTGTATGCCTCTGTAGGGTTACTTAGTATAAGTTATTAGGATGTATGTGCTCTCAGCTACACATAGACTGGAAAGACAACTGATGAAAGACCCTAGGTTTTAGACTGTCCTTTACCCTCTCATCCGTGTGGGATTCAGGACTCCTTAATCTCTTCTGACAGGCAGCCTCAGCTACTTCCAGAGGTACGGTGGGCTACCATCGGATCTGGCTGCATGATAATTTTTATGTTCATTTGAGAAATAAGAACTGTTGAATTTCAGGTCAAGAAATGTTTCAAATTCAGCTTTAGATTTTAATGAGGGGAGATGTGATGGGTGAAGTGGTGGGGAGGGGGAGGAATAGTTGTATTCAGACTTCATTTTCCAGTATACCACTCTCTACATCTTACTAGAATAGCCAGGGAAAATCTCCTTCTCCTGCAGTTGTGCACATAAGGATGCACAGTTATGTAGCTCAGGAGAGCAAGGCAGAAAGGATGTGATTCGGTAAACTGCTGATTAGTAGGATTCCAGTTTCTTTACTTCAGTCACATATGATCTATTTTTTATTAAATAGAATATGTTTAATTAATTCTCAGACTCCAGAATGAGCACTCACAGGGATGGTCCTTCCCTCACACCTCTAGAATGAGGCCTTCTCTTACGTTTTATCTCTTTCACCCTCTGTCTATGGCCTAATAATTTTATGTGCTTGTTTTTTTGTTATCCTATAGTAGTTTCCTGGATCTTTGGGGGGTGGTGGTTTAGGGGGTTTGCCTAATTTTTTTTTTTCTTTTTCCTGCAATTTTGAGGCAAAAATAGGCCTTCGTGACATGTTTAAGAAGTTATGGTTTCCTTTTAGATTTACCAATCAAATTTTATTTAAGATGAGATACTGTTGAAATCTGTCTGGGGAAAAAACAACAAACAGTGACATATTCTGCTATGTTCTGTCTTCAAGAGGACTTGAATCTGTAACAGTTTTAGAATACATAAAAGATCTATGAAAACTTTAGAACACGTAAATCAAAAAAGGCATCTGGTCTCCAGTTCACTGGTATTTTTCCCTGTCTTCAGTTGTGGGGAATTTTTCTATAAAGAAAGTCTTAACAACTTTAGAAATAATGCTTAATACATAAAATTGTGAAATGCAAATTCAATGCCACTATGTCAGAAAAAGGTATCTCATTTCATAAATATTAAAAACTATATGACAGTATCCAACTAAAACTAAACTGAACAGAGACAGAGGCATATCCTTGAAAGAGAGGTAAAAATGCAGCATTGCAAGAAAAATATGCCATATCAATACCTCTTCTCTTGTAATCTTGACTTTATTTCACTGTAGAGTTTATCTGCAAATCAGTCTGTTTGGCATCTTTATTTCTGTTACGCAAATGGAAAGAGAGTAAATGAACCATTTTCTGCCTTTACTTTCTGTGTAAAGTAATGCTTGAATTTTCCATTTGGCTGGGTTTTTGTTTTTGTTTTTTTTTTTTTAATCACACACATGCTTACCCCTTGGTATCTTTGAGATTACAAGTATTAGTTAGGGCAGATTTCTCTTCTACATCCATGGAAACCTTTCTACTATAGCACAAAAACTACAACGAGCTGAGCTGCTGTAAATAAAATTTGGTTTCAATGGTTATTAAACACACTGTAATGAAACACCCTGTGGCAGTTCAGGAATGCTGAGTAACAGAATGTGTGTGCCTGGTAGAAGGCATAAATAATTGCTATATTACCCACCCTTTTCCCCACAACTCTTTGAGCAGAAGATTAAGAGATATGAAAGAAAAAAAAAAGGACAAAATGTACATAATATGATTGAGTGCTTTTTGTACATGTTTAATGTTGGAGAGGCATTTATATGTAGTTATGTTGATGTTTTGGGAAGAATGACGTTTAAATGTTTTTTTTTTTTGTGAACATGAAATCATAATGCATCCCCTGTGCACCATGTCCGAAGCAAACAGAAAGCTTAACTGGCAAAATTGCTCAAATCCATCTGGACAAACCAAATTAATATTTTCCTTCCCAACATACTAAGAGAAATAAGCTAATAGTAATAATAATAATATTTAATACAGATGAAAATAATAAGATGATTGAGTTTTGTTCAAAAAAACTATGTTTATATTAAAATACACATTTAAAAAATAATTTACAGAATAGCAATCCTGGGTGGTAGTGTGTATTCACTGATTTCTAACTGCAAAGTTCTCTCTTTTGTGTGCTCAAAAAAAAATTGATTTAGAAAGAGGTGGATGAGAGTTGTAGAAGGTATAAGTGCCTTAAAAGAGAATTGTTGTATGGCTTAGTGCTATATTCCAATTCAGCTCTACTTTACTTCCATAATATTATAATACTATACATAATATAATAATATTATATAATATAACAACATTACTAATAATAAAGTATAGTATCAAAGCATAACTTGTGTTGGAAGGGGATGCTGTAGATCACCTAGTCCAAAACCCCTGCTTGAAGCAAATCCAGTATGGGCAGTTGCCCAGCATCTTGTCCAGCTGGATTTCTAGTATTTCCAAGGATATGGACTACCCAGCATCTCTGAGCAACCTGTTCCAGTGTCTGATTATCATCTTGGTAGAAATTTTTTCCTAATACCTAATCAGAATTTCTCATATACCGGTTTGTATTCATTGCTTCTTGGCCTATCCTTGTTCATTTTCAAGAAACGTTTGTATCCCTCTTCTACGTACTCTTCCATTAGGTTTTCTGTAGACAGGAGCAAGATTTGTCTTAAACCTCTTTTCAACCTTTTCTACCCTCAGCCAGCTTCATGGCCACAACCTGCTCCAGTACATCCACTTCTTTCTGAGGAGTCCAGACTTGGACCTGTCACTCCAGTTGTGTCTCATCAGGGCTGAGCAGATGGGAAGGATTTCCTCCCTCAGCCCCTCAGCAACACTGTGCCTACTGCAACCAGTAATGCTGTTGGCCTTTGTCACTGCAAGGACATGGTGTTGTCTAATGTGGTGTCTGCATAGACCTCCAACTTCTTCCAAACTACTTCCCAGCTGATTGTCTGACAGCTTATACCAGTGCCTGGGGTTATTCACCCCCAGTGTCAGACTTTGCATTTCCATTGTTGCAGTTCATGAGAATCCCATCATAAGAAAGACCATCATAAACCTCTGTCTCATTTTCAGTATTTATTCATTATGTTCAGAACATGCTTTTCCAAATAATCAATGGCATATATTTATACCTCAGAAACATTGAATCTTACTTGATTTGATAAACTAGGTATTCTGAAAGAAATAATCCTTGGTAGTCTTTATTGACCTATGTCTTCATGATTTTAATTCTTGTCTCCAGTATTATGGAGTTTAAAAGACAATACTTTAAAGTTGAGATAGCAAATAAACTTTCTGATTTCTGCCTCTCTCAAAAATGGATTAGACCTTCTCTAAATGATGAAATTTAAATTACATGGAAATCCTGTTTATTACAAAGACATTTTGCAAGCCTCAGCCCATGTACTCAAAGAAGGAAGCTGTCAGGCAATGTGAAAGAAAAGAGCTAAATTTCCTCATGGTCAAGAAAAAGTTGCAAGTAGCCAAGCCAAGTTACATGAAAGAGCAATTTTTTGATGCAGTTTATTTTCATGCCTAAATAAGGGACTGACTTAGCTGAGCATGAGCTATGGAAATGTTTTAAAATATTTTCTTTTGTAGTTTTTACTAATTTTCTATAAGATGTATTTTTATTTTTTTTCATAGAATCTACATGTATATCTCTTTATATAAAGAAAACTGTTAATTTATACTCAGAAAAAGGCAGGTGGTCATTTTGTGATTGGCATTAACACAGGAATTTACACATCGGGTAGCTGTACCACAATAAATGTAAAAATGGCCAAAACACAATACAGCATTTTTGTTCCTGTAGTTAAAAGGTAACCAGTACAACATCTAAGGCTGTTAAATAATAACACATTGTTTTGTTGAATCCAGTTCACGTTAATTAGTTACTTCACACATGACATACATGCAGTAGTGTCACAAAAATACGTAATGAATAGTAGCTAATGTCCTGGAAAATATTAACGTATCTTTACTGAATCCTGTTTGACCTTTGACAATCATACCCTCCCTCTTTCCCCCTCCCCGCCATGCTCATTGAGAAGTGTTTATCATACATGTATAGAACAGTACATTTTGCTGTACAGGTATCACTGTTCTTAGGGTGAAAGTAATTTCTGTTTGAAACGTAAATTCAGTTCAGTGTCTACCTATTGTTGATGAGATATTCTGGGAACACTTAGTTATGGTAATATCAATTATTTTTAATTAAATCAATTAGATCATTTAGGTTCAGTATGTACCTGAATGTAATATACCTGGGAATTAATTATAAGCCCCTTCACTTTCCTCAAAATATCCTCTCTCATCTTTCACTCTTTCAATGTGATTAGAGCTGAGTAGGAAATCAACAGAGACCAGGCCTGAGGGAAACACACCTGTCTGACTAATCTGATAGATCTGATGAGAAATGTGATATTGTCAGCTGTCATCTGACAGAGGTGAGAGAATTTTATTTTTCTGGGGGGAAGAATGTGTGTATCTGTGCTTTTAGTTTTAATTTATTTGGGGGGTTATTATTATTATTAATAATAATAATTTTAAATAGTAACTTTAAAAATTTGAGCCAGAAAAATGGTTGTGACAGGATCACAGCTTTCCCCTTCTTGTTTCCTGTGCAGCATAGCAACCTGATAGCCTTTGCCACAGGGATTGAGAGAAGACTGTATATGACTTACATTTCTGTCTCCAAGCAGACAGACAAGCAGGATGAGCTGGCATTATTTTCACTTTTCTCATTTGCCTTAGAACACCTTGTTCTGGTAGAGCCAGCCTGGCAACATGGAGCCTGCCAACCTGCCCCAGGAGCAGCAGCAGTGGGAGGAGCTCACTCCCAGTTCCTTGAAAAGGTAAGGCAGCTCTGCAGTAAGTGGAAGAAGATATTACACAGTCAACAGCAGGAACTATGCTTATGGACTGCTCCTAGGAATGAAAGGAATAAAATATCTGTCAAGTCTACCTGATTACAAACAGCAGCCTAGATGGAGTTCTGACTCCTTTGTCCCCGCTGACAACTATGCAAAGTGGAGGAGGACTTGTCCTTGCATTCACTTTGGTTTGGGAATTGTCTGCAGCCACTGTTGGACCCCTCCAGGGGCTTCTCTGAACTACCTCCACCCTGTTTCCTATGGAGAAAGAGATAACGTGCTCCACTCATGCACCTGCCACATCGAACGTATCTCTACTCCCTTCTTGCTCTCTTTTCTTCTAATTAATGCTTTTTGATTTGTTTTTAACATACATCAAGGTTTGATACATATCGTTATACCATTGATCTTGTGCTGTTGGAGTTTAAACCTGATAATTTTCTTTTATGACCAACAGACTGCATTTTGAGATTTTGTCTAAAGTTAATATTAGGATAGATGTCTGTTAACACTTCATATAGAAAATTATATAAGTTCTCCTGTCCTAAGCATTATAAAAATATGATCACTTTCATATGATATTTTATTTTAAACTGAGTTTAATTTTTTCATGATTGAAATGCAATTCATCACTGAGAATGGCTTTTTATGTATGATAATGAAATTATGGTAAAAAATTTACAAAAGTTTTTTACCCATCGTGTATCTGTTCAATTCTGCCACTGAATGAAGGAGATTTTTCTTTGTTTCCATTTCCCTGAGAAACCATTAAAAATACACAACACCAGTAGGTAAAACTAAGACAAGACTTCAGGTAGTGGGACTGGTGTACTTACTAGTTCTGAGACACTTGATGCTACTAATAGTTTTCAGTTAAGCAGAGGCTATCAACTGTGATACTAAAATAAATAAATAAAGTGTCACTGCATACCTTCAACAAAATAAAAAGAGAAAAAGTATAAAGAGGTTTTGACTGCTACAAATCATCCCAGATTTCCCAAATTTTACAGTTTTTCTACGTGGAGGATGGCTTGGTGAAGACATTGGAGTAAAGGATACCTGAAAAGAGGGATGTGACAGAGATGTATATTGTTTGCAGACATGCAGAGCATACAGCAAGAGTGAAAGCTGTACTTGTTTTTCCAGAAGCACAACTGAATGCATTTGCAGTAGAAGTGAATAATAATCTATTAAATTTTGCAAATTTTTTCAATTAAAATTTGAACATAAGTTGGTGAGGTAAAATAACAATGTTAATGTTGAAGGGAAAGCAGTGGAAAATAGAAATTAAATGCATGAAACTTTAGCTTGCATGGTTGATTTTATTCCTGCTGTGCAAGTGTTGGAATTAACTGAATGCATAGTATGAAAAGACATTACTTATGATTCCAGTAAAATGGAATTTTACCTTGTAAAATTAAAGCATTCCAAACAAATTGGACACTTTGAAAATTATAAGTTCAAGGCAATTGAGGAAAAAAATTAATTCCCTTTCAGTTCTTTAGATCTGCAGGAGTTAGGAGTATAACAAATGCAAAAATCACATATTTGATAAACTCTTTCATGTGGATGCTAAAGTGAAGCTGCTGGAGGACATTCCTCAACACTTATAGTTAAAACCAAAGAGTCAACACAGTGAATACACACTCTAGATATTGCTACTATTATCCAACAATGTTGTGGAAGGCATGAAAGGAAAACAGATTTTCTTATTCCAATTCCAGTGCTGTATGAATCAAAATTCCCTGAAACAGAGAACTCATACCCTAATATATTGGACCCATGAAATTTCTGGAAGAGCAACAGTGTCACTTTTGTCTTTCATAAATAGTGTCTTTAATTTTATTGCACATGCTCTGCTGCTGTCTGTGTTGTACGTAATTATGTCAAAGTTGCAGCATATTATATGTATTTGTATTTTGTATTTCCATGTCTAGACATGCTAAATTGCATTGTATTTTATATTAAGAAGATTTACTGTGACAAGGCTCCTTATGAAGCAATTAAGTATACTGCTGTGTATCATAAATATGAAGTGACAAGTCAGAAAAGTGGCATGTCACATCAAAAACATATACATGCATTTGCCAAATAACAGTCTGGCTAAGAGAAGATAGATCCTTTAAAACATTTTTCTATCTGTTGTTCCAAAGGCAGAGAAAACTTGATATTAGAAATGATCTGTGATCTAGCTCAATCACCATTTCTGGCCATCAAAAAAAATGGTGGTTATGATGAAGAACTATGAATAAGAAATGACAACTGAAAGTTATTCAGAATGACCCCACTTAAACATATCCTTATGTCTCAACATGTGTCTTGCCGGAGGCAGTGCTTACAAGTTTAAGGGGAAAGCAGTAAGGAAGAACGTTTTTTTTTTATAATTGAAGCAAATACAACATGAAGCCAGCTGTGAAGCTGCATCAGATACATACATATCTCCATATGTACCCATACCATGTGGACATGAATGTTCAGCTAGCTGTGTAAGTAGACCCATCAGGGAGACCAGGGTATGAATCCTGTACACAGCCATAGAAGTAAATCCAGCACATAGTGCATTTACACTGAAAAATATACTTTCATGAATGAAAAATCAAAAGAATTAATTATCTGAGTTTGAGAGCAAGCAAAACTATTGAATATATTCACTGTCATTCTTATTTGATTGGGTTCTACACTTATTTTGTTCACTTTGATTTTTTTTATTAGTTTGGTTTATCTACTCACTGTCTTTTATGTTTATATACATGGAAATAAACAAATCTCTTATAACAAAAATAAGTGTGGCAGAAACATAATTTACTTCTTTACAAGTAAATTTATCCAATTATTTAACAACTAAAATTTCTGACAACAAAATAAAATTTACCACAGTAGGCCTTACTTACTAAGAGTCTGAGACTGTCAACCAGAGAAATACAGTCATTATAGAGACCTTGAAAAACAGGTGAAATTTTTAGTAGAGAAGTATAAAACAAATTACAGCAATCAAACTACCATCACAATAATATGCACTCTGATTTTTTTTTCAAAGTTTGATTTTAACATGGTTCAGGTTAACATTTTAACATGAATCAGGTTAAAAACTAGTAATATTTAAAAAATAGACTATTAAAAAAAAAAAAAAGTGAACCTTGTTATAATTCCTGGTTTTGTTGTGGACTTTGTGTGTGTGTATGTTTATTTATTTATTTTCAGTTCTGGTTTAGAGATTTTTGCAAGAAAATAGGTTGTCTCTTCCTCCTGGTTGCCCTGAAATTTTTCTTCCCTCTGCACACTTCTAAGTCTGTGGTAACAGATCTTCCCAGCTTCTTTTAGTCGTCAGCTCTAAAAGTTTACAGTAGCTATTAGTGCACTTCCACCACAGAATAAAAAGCTGATAAATTTTATTTGCTCTTAAAAATAGTGTTATTCCCCATAAGAGTAAAATCTTTAGTATAATGCAATTTATATCTCCTTTTGGCATCAGTAATAGTTTACAACTGTAATAATCTTGCTTTCACCTAGTGAAAAGCCCTACTGGGTGAACCGGATTTTGTAACATAATAATATGCCAATAAGTTGAATTACAGACCTCAGGGAAAAAAACCCTAAAAACTTACAACACCACCCCGTTACAAAAAAAAAAAAAAAAAAGAAAAGAAACCCCCAAAAAACCAAATGCAAAACAAAACCAAAAAACCAAAAAAGTCAAGCCAACCAATCAACCAACCACAACCCCAAAACCCAAACAAAACCATGCAAACAAGAAACCCAACCAAAGCAAAAACACCCCATCAAGTCTCTCCTCATCCCCCCAAAAATAAAACTCGCCCTTCCAAAAAAAAAACCAAAAACACCCACAAACCCTGAACCATCTAGGTATAATATTATAGGCAGACTTTTGCTGTCTGAAATACAGTATCAAGGGAAATGTAATACATCTAACTTATCTGGACTTCAGAAAAGTACCTGATATAATTCCTTATGGGATATTATTTGTTAAATTAGGGGTTAGTAAAAGAATTCTAAACTACCGAATTGTCTAGGGAGTCAGATTGTGGTAAAAGGATAACTGGCTGGCTGGTAGGAGGTGACCGGGACAGTTTCTTAAGCTTTGGGCTTGAAATTTATCATTTTTAGTATTTTTATTAATGGCCTGGCAGAGAAGAAGAATCAGACTAATAAAATATGCTGACAACATAAGTCTATGCCCACTCCAGTCAGAAAGATGAGAAAACCACACAGGCAACTATATGACCTTGAAGACTGAAATAATACAAATAGGATGAGTTTCAGAGAATAATAGAATCCTTTAGGTTGGAAAAGACCTTTGAGATCATTGAGTCCAACTGTTAATCCAGCACTGCCAAATCCACCAAAATTCAAAAGTGTATTGTGGAAAATTGTACACACATGGATAAGGAAGAAACATTGTTAAAACCTCAGAGCTCATCAATTATACGTGTCAGTGAATGAAGAAAACCCATGGACAATCCTTAGGAATAGCATACTTATATATCTGAAACACTGCAATTGTTATATATATAAATATATATAAACATATGTATTTGTATGTTTGTATTTTACTTATATATATATAATATATGTGTGAATATGTATGTGTAAAACAAAAAACCCAGGAGTGAACCAGGTACTGCTTTTCAAGTATAACAGGAAAATATTTATGTTGTTGTGCAAGATACTGGTAGAAATTAATAAGTACTGGTACATAAATGCAATTTCCAAATTGTTGTGAATGGACATGCTATCTTTAAGCCTCAAAATATATGGTGTATTATCAATATAACCACATACACTGCTGAGTTCTTGTGTTACTATTCAAATTAGAACTGATAATTAGGACTGCTTGGGTCATCTGCAGACATCTGAATAAATGCTGATATAATTATGGTATATAATGATATCATTTATTAGCAAAAAGCTCAAACTCATAAGGATAAAGAGAAAAGCTACTAAGATCATCGGGGAATAAGGAAGCTATCGTATGAAAATTAGTAAGCAACACAAAGACTAAGGAGACTAAATCTAGTAAATAGATTGGGGCAATAAAACTCCAGGGAGAGAGAACTATTTAAGCTAAAGAACAACATTGGTACAGATCAAATGGGAATAAATTGGCCATGAGGAATTTAGGCTGATAATTGAAACATGATTTAAAGCCACAAGAGTAATGAATTCCTATAACAGTTTCAGGAGAAATGAAAGTAAAAAAACACAGAGCTTTAAGATTGTAGTTACATCAATGGATGGTGGAAATTATGCAAGGGGGAAGTTCGGAGTGCAAGACACTGAACCTAACCCAAAGTACACTTCATTTTAGGTTATTTGAAGTTCAGATCTCAAGGCTTAAGTGCTTACCTGTCTTTACCTGAAGTCTGAGTAGTAGGATCCAGGTCTCCTGACTTGGCACTTCCAATCTTTCTGCTTAGCAGCATAAAACTTCAATGAATCCTTTTGGATTCAGTATGTAATCAATAAACATAGGCTTTGCAAGTGAGTCTAAGGTATTCTTGTTCTGGTGTTGTTCTGAGTTAATGCTGCTGGGAGTCAAAAGTTTCCCTCCCACCTTCCTTTACTTTTAGAAACCGCCAAACTCACTACAATAATTTACTCATCTGACACTTCACCAGTTGTCAAATAATTATTTAATCAAGAGAAAAGCAACCCTCATCTTTAAATTAACTACTAGTCAGGAATTTGAAAGATGTTACCTGCTCATGCTTGTGTAAGCTCTATGACAATTAATGTGTATTATTTGGTTAGAAATGTTAGTACTACAGAAGCAGTAGTTTCACTTAATGAAGCATGGCTGGATACACTGGCTAAAGGAGCAATTGACCTGGCTACTCCTTTTTGCCTTTGCAACATATTTCATCTTTTACATAGGTGTGCCGATATAGTGAATCTCTGCCTTCAGTCAGCTGTTTGCTAAAAAAGCAATTAGCTGCCAACCATTGACCAACATCTGGAAAATTCATCAATTTTTGAGAGTACATTTATCACATTTATCAGGTATTGCAAATGAGTAGCAACTCATAGGGGTTTTTCCACATGCCTTCTATTTCTTTGCATGCAGAACACGTTACAAATGCAACCTTGGGTACTGATCCAGAGTGAACATTGTTCCAAGAAGCTGGTTCCAGCTCAGACGTCTTATCTCCTTTGGTATATATTGTGTAGTTAAATGTTACTGTAAAAAATGTTTAAAGTTGCAACAGCAAATATTCAAAAACTAGAAAGCCCAGACTTGAGTCAAACTCTTTTTTTCTGTGTATTTAACAACAGGTTCGCATATATTTTCTGCATATTTGTGCTTCATTTATGTTTTAGGGTACTCTGTTCTCTGAAGATGAAATAGATATTTGCTCAGGCCCTACATATCCTATCTCTCCTTTCAAAAAAATATTTAGCTCTGATAGAGAGATAAAAACCTCTAATTTTCTGCTTGTGTAATTCTCTTCTCCAATATAATTTAATAGTTGATCCTTAAAATAATTAAATGATGCAGGAATTCGAGTCAGATAGAGTGAGGTGAAAAAAAGCTACTTGCATGCCTAGAGACATATGCTGGTAGGATTTGCTGAGCTCAGGATCAAAAATAATTTATCTATTCTGTTCAATGAGGCTGAAACACAAATATGAAATAAGATTCAGGTTGTGTAACAAAAGCAGATTTCAGGATCATATTTTTCCTTTGTTTTCCTTTTATTATATTTCAGCACCTAATTATATCTGTTATATAATTTTCCTGGTGTTCAAATAGCAAACTGAATTACAGGTTTGTAAGCAATCAGATTTCTTATGAGATTAAGTCACAGGCTATAGCAGTTGAACACATATCTACAAAGAAATGTTTATTATTCAGGTTTCTGGATAGAAAATTTGTATAGGAATTAAATTATACTATAAAACTAAGTTAAACCATAATTTTCCTTCTGCTTTTCATTTTAAACATTTCATAAAAGAACACATTTACAATACGACCTAATTAATTTAGAAGCTATTTCTTGAAAAATGTCTGTAACAGCAACAGATGGCAAGACGAAAAAGAACAACAAAATCCTGTTTTGAATATCATCCAGTTTGACAAAGAACCAGCTGCTATAGTAAGTGGTGTCAACATCTAAAATGTACTTTAAACTGCAACTCACTTAGATCCATTAAATACAGAATGCTTTAAGGAATACAAGTTCATGATGCATTCTTGCCTACAACTATGCTACCTACTATTTTCTATATTATCTGATGACTGTCAACACTTGTTATATTAGTAAGGACAGATAGATGGAAGAGTAACCATACCTACTTTTACAAACAAAAAGAAGTTGTGGATACTGTATGCGGTATAGACAAAATAACCTAAATTGTAATCTAATTTCATCTAATGACTCCCTTTCTTTAAAAGCTGATTAGAAAATGTGCTTCAGCTGCTTTTTAAAAATGTTAGTATTTCTTTTCTTTACAGCAAAGGACCTTTGCTGTAAAGAAGTAGGTATTTGTAACATAGATTTAAAATTTTGCTGTTGTTATATCTAATGTATTATATTGTATTATCTGATACAATTCTTACTTTTACTAGGATAAGCTAAAACACAGTACATTGGTTTTGGCTTTACATTGGAGCCTGCTTGTTTGAATGAAGCAGTTTACTCTCCTTCTGTTAGATTTCATTTTAACTTCCTTGGGCTCTGTCAGGATACTGAAAAGTTTGACTAGAGGGAAATCACATTTCTTTTACAATCAAGAATTCTGTCACAGTCTTTAAAGTACAGCCCTGTACTGGGAGTTCTGTCCCAGAGGAAGCTCAGGAACCATAGAAGGTCTCTGATAAAAAGGAAAAAAGAAAAGCTATGCCTAAGCCTGGGAGAAAGATGTCATTGTTATGTGTAGCAGCCTGTCACTGGGCAGACAAGGAACTGCTGACAAATACCCAAAGGTAGTCAAACTCCAAACATGCTGGGTTGAGAGGATCACCAATTCACACTGCAGGCCAGTGACAATGCTGGAAACACAAGACAGATATTGTGATTCTCAGCCTTAGGAAATATACAACGCTGATTCTCTTAGCCTTCCTTGCCAGTTTTACAGAACATGTAGTATGGGAATTGCATAGAGAAAGAAGAATGCTCTGTTTTCCTCACATATGTGCTGGAGAATGTGGCTTAGCCTTCATTTTTCTACAAATTGACAGCAGCAATCATGCAAGGATAAGCCTACTTTCAGATCTTATTAGCAGTCCTGGGAGTCTAATTCAAAATCTAAAGGTTCTGCACTAAAATGTAAAACAAAGTAGTTCGGATCTCCACCAAAAACTCAGAAAAAAATCAGGAAGAACTATCAATTTTTCAAAAATTATACTGAAGATTAAAAGAAAGAAAATCAAAAGCGAAAAACCAGGAGATGTTACTTTTTTCCCCCAATTATAGAAAACAGCCCCTGACAACCTCTCTATAGCAGCTCTTCATAATTTCTTCTTTCTCCATCAGCTACTGACTGTACTGTGCTGTCTGAACCCTGTGGTACTGATGGGCTGCACAGATGCAAAATTAGCTAGAAACTTTCAGAAAAATAATTGCCATGAGAGATATCACTTTATTAAAAGACAAAGGTGTCGCATTTGATGTATTTTCAATTTAACTTAAGGCAATCAGAAGTCAGGGTTCCCACTGAACCATTGTGTCAAACCTCCCCACCAAAGTGCTCCTGCTACAGTGCCTTTAGCACTCCCAGTGCCTGGGAGCATGGACATCAGGCATCTCTGGGCAGCCTTCCTGTGGTGATTCCTTTGGGTGGAGAGACCTATGGCTTCATCTTAGAACAGCCACCATACAAAGCCAGTACCACCTAGTAAGGAACACGCACTTAGAGTGGTGGTGTCTCCCAGCCTTGTCGCAGGTTGGAAGTACCTACAGAGTCACAAGAACTGAAGGTATCAGGCTGTTCAGGCTCCTTGATACAGGAATTGGGAGTTGGAACCTGGGAAGCCTGCGCTAGGCCTAAGGTTTGGGAATCCCTCCATGTATCCTTCCAAACAGCATTTCCCAGGTGAATTTCAATAGCCTGATTAGTCATTCACCTCCCTTTAGTAAAAAAAAAAAAAAAGGAAAAAAAAACAGAAAACCCCAATAAACTTATTCTTCAGATCGAAGGCAGGCATTTTATTCTCAATCTGTTTTACAAAAATTCTTTTAACTGAGTATCTTTTAAAGTGTTTTTTTTTCAAGCAGATTAAATCATCACCAGTATTTCCTGTGTACTGAAAAAAAAATGAATTTTAGTAACCGTAAAGAAATTTTTTCTTCAATCTAACATACTGCTTCATCTACTTACAGATAGATACCCTTGGAATGTATATCTAACTGAGTAATGTAGAAGCAAAAAGTTTGCACATCATACCTTTAAAATGATGGAGAGGATTTGTTCTCGAAGACAAGAAAAACATCTCAATTATTCAGTGTAAAACAGGGAACAAATAATCTGGAAAGTGTACATCATGGATAATGCAAAGAAAATGTATACTATGTATACTTGTATATATATATATATATATATATATATATATATATAGTATACTTGTATACTATATATACTTGTATACTACAAGAGACTGCTCTGCAGAGACATCAGGAAACACAGAAATTCCTGGGGTAATCTTCTCTCAAGCAAGTCCATCTAATGTTCTTTCAAGACCCATGTGCAATAACACCAAATTTGATCTGCTTGGAAGGTTGACACATGAAAATGGTGTCATCATTGCAGACTTTTTGTCACTTTATAGAGATTATGGCCATTTAATGTGACCAGCTGTCTGGCACAAGCAGACAGAGAAGATCAAGAACAAGTGAACTGCTCTTTAACTTCATTACCAAACTAATAGCATGATTTTTATAACTTTCTTCACTGTGAAATCAGTTTCCTGAACACTTATTTTTGCTGGCTGGAATAGCCTTTCAAATTATGTCAAATTGAAATACTTCACCAAATCGAAGTACAAGCAACCAAAGGGTTTGGTACATTAAGTGAATTTAAAGGAAAAGAAAGAATTACTGCAAAACAGGAGTAAGTGATGAAAACTCAGTCTTATTGGACAAGCATATATTTCTCTCTCCTCCATCTCTTTTAGTTGCAAAACATAGCATCCCCCTCTAAGTCAACTCCCAAATTCCCTTAGAGAAATTAGTGACTTTTCCTGACAAACCCAAGTGAGAGAGCACCAGCAGATTCTTTCAAAGATGTGAAATCTCTCTTTACTACAGGTACTTGGGGGAATTCATTATAATCTTCATACCTTTCCTCTAAAAAGTCTTCCTTCAGAAGAAGTAATCTTCAGCATGTTGTTGGAACTATGGTAGTTCCCTCAGTGACTGATTCTACATAAGTGCCATACACTCTGAGCCACTAATTGAAACATCATTTTAACCAATTCTACCAGAGATGTTTTGGTTCTCCAGTTGATACCTCAGTAATAATCATTTTAGGCATAAAATCTGGTTGCAGTGTCTTAACTTTTAACACCTGTTTTACCTAAAAGCCCCCATCTCATTTTTTTAGTATTTTATGAAAACGCGAGAGGAAATAAACATCGCCCTAAACAATGTATGATGAAATGGCAGGATAAAAAACCAGATTCTTAAGCAACAGACTGGACAGAAAACAGTTAAAATTAGGAGGTTTGTGATTACTCTAACAGAGTCAAGTTCAGGAAGTATTTTGAAAAGGCAAACAGAGCACTTAGGGGTACATACAATGCACATTCTACTTGAATCATCTTCAGTGGGCTGACCTCGTCAGTTAACTGTATGACCTACAAAGGCCAAGTTCCTGAAGGAAAAAAAAAAATTAAAAAAATTAAAAAATGGCGACATCTCACTGGAAACCTTGAGGAGCTCTGCACTGAAGATGGCAGTAGATCCAAATTCAATTAAATAACTAAATGCTGATATTTAGCCACTGTAATCTTTCAATTCTGCATACTGACCCCAGTGAGGGTCCCTGGTGAAAAGTCTCTTTGCCCAGAACACACAACTCCTACAAAGGGATAAATGTCACCATGGGATCCAGAGGAGCCACTGGGTTGAGCAAAGCATCAAATAGGAGTTATCTAAAAAATAAAGGAGGATATTAAAAGTACAAGAAAAAGTAAAATTCTACACTTCCGATCTATCCTCCAGATTCACAGGTCTATGTATCTTCCTTCAGAGCCACAAGTAGAGCTCAAACACTTCTCTTGAAACCCATGCATCTCTTTTGTCATTTCATACAGTAATAACAGTCAAAATACCTACTAAGAAAATAAGAGACCGGGGTATAATTGCTTTAGAGCCTGAAGGTACTTCAAATCCACATTTCCCAACCAAATATTGCGCTAACTTCCAGGATGTAGTCCATATTGGCTGTTATATTTCTCTTCCTTTTTGAAAAAAGAAAAAGAAAAAAGGAATTTTAGAGAAATGGAAGACAGGAAAATAATCAGACTTTTCAACCAGTTAATATTTCCTTCCAATGAAATGTAATCTTTAAGTATGCAACCAGTCTTTTAAGAAAAAGATAGACTGAATCATAACCCCAGTGTTGGTGGTTATATTGACCTTAGATATGTAAGAAGATATATATGTGTTCTATGGCAGACTGTCTCCTAAGTGGCTGTTGCTGGACACATTCTAGACTGGTACACTAGGATAAAGAAGCTCTAGGTTTTTCCATTAAGTTATATAGCCTGGGATGCTAACAAACCTTTCTGGACACAAGTATAAAAACCTGACAGAAAGTATGCTAAAACCCTATCAAAAAGACACTTTCATTTGGAATTTTATTTAGAGAAATGTGCATAAACACCTTTCTTAATACATTTACACCTCTCAGTTCATTGTTTTTGTTTTCTTCTTCTGTTATCTCCCTATTTATATGTGTTGCTTTGATACAGTTACCTGATACACACAAGACTGGAAAAGGTAACATATGGGAAGGTCAAGTATTATGTATTAATGCCATACTGTAAATATAAATCCTGTATATAAAAAAGAATATATAATTATTTATTTAATTCCTGATTCTTTATTATAATAAAATGACATCAAAACCCAGTTTCTTTTAGAAGCCTTTTAAGTTTTAGCATGGAAATCAAATCTCACATAATCTGAAAAAGACTGAAAAATGTAGAATTTCTTTAATAGATGGCAAATAGATTATCATTAGAATACATACACAGAGGACCAGAACCCTCAAAAGGAGACTCTGTGCGTCCAAACTATGGAAGCTGGTGACTGCTTTCTGGCTCCCAGTTTACCATCAGAACCCAGATAAGTTTATCTGGGGTTTGTCTGTCCCTTTTAACTACACCAGTAGTAGGAACTATTCTAGTCCTGGCCACTCTATTGTCCTATGTTCCCAACCACGGCAGTCTCAAAAATAAGAAAGAGGTACAAAGATATAGTAGAGATTAAATAGTTGCTCACTATTACCTATTAGCACTGGGGGGGAGGTGGGGGAGAAGGGGGAGAGGAGGAAGGGTGAAAAGGACATCTGTATGAAAACAGTTCAATAGATCTGGTTATTAAAATGCATTTTTTTTGTTGTTTTCTGAACTGTCATTTTTACTAGCAGAATGTGAGCATCAGAACCTGGTGATATCAGGTTCTATGATAACTGTACCCAACTCGATTGTGGGAAGAAATATAGGATAATCTTTTTGCTTAGAAAAAGCCTTTTACTTCAAGCTACTTCTCTTGCAAAGACATGGTTGCATGATGAACAGAAACCCTTTATACAGACTCTTCCACTTTTTACACCATCTAGTGCAGTGCAAAAAATTAATTATATTTATACAAAGAATCATCCATTTTGATCGCAACGTGAAAAAGCTTAAGTACAACAACCTTTAACCAGCTGTTTTCACAAAAGTAAATTACTATTTATTATATTCTTTATAATTAATGAAGACTAAATTACTTACTATGATGAATGCCAATAAATACCTTCTCATAGGCAAAAAACTTTTCCCATTTACATTTTAATGAGATTTGAAATGTTAATGAATGAAAGGAGTCTAGTAATTAACTCAGTGAGTGTCTCAAATAAAAGTGAACTTTGTTAGATGAATTAATATTAGTTCCTCATTAGGATGTTCTAATAGGTGAACATAATTAATGTTTTAGCTAATATTAAAAAATAAATATTTGTTCACAGTTTGTCAAATATTTCTTAATTATAAACAATGAGCTCATCAGTAACATGCAATCTTTCAAATGTGTTCCACATGTAACCCGCATAACAATACTCCTAACACACCTCTTTTTAGCATAATAAAGATTTTTAAGTTTGTTTAAAAAAACCCAAACCCAAACAGTTACACAAACCTTTGAATTCATTTGCTTTCCATTTGATTACCAGACAGACACTGACATGAGGCTCAGTTGAAGCTCTATTATTTTTATTAATATGTTTAATGTAAAAATGATTATCACTAAAGATAAATATTAGCCTAATTATCTTCTGGTAACAGATTTATGGCATCCAGTAAGGAAATTGATGTCCAGTCCAGTTACCTGTTTTCATTAGTAAATATTCTATGAAAAGTGCACTTTCTGAGTACTTACATGTGGGGACATGTAAAATGCCCTGGATTCATGCCATACACATCCACCAATGGAAGACAAGAAAGTATTCAACTGTTTGTATATCAGAACAGCTCAGTGCCAAATGACTTGTAAATGGCAAAAAGGAAAAATGGTAGTTGTTTTTTTTTTTATTCACCCCTTACTCACTCTGAAGGATAATATTATTTTTTTAAAAGTTCAAAAGAGCATTGACAGAAAATTTTAAAAGATTTCTAGGATTGTCCAAATTACTGGATTAAATATTAGGGGACAGATGCCACGGACCTCACTTATTCATGTCTCAGTAAGGACTTCATAAAATCTAAACAGATTCCAAGAGAACTCTTTCCTAAAGAAAGTTTAAAACCTAAAGGTCACATTATGAATACATAGAAATGCTAATTCATACATGCATTCAGGAAAGAATATACACAATTTACTGCAATGCCAAACCAAAATTTATAACCACTGTTAACCATTTATCTTGACATAATGGTATATTTATAGCCAAGCTGTTTAAAATATAAATTGTCCTCCCTTCTCCCCAAAATGAATAAATAAATGAAACATTTAACCTTATATTGTAACAATAGTTTCTTACAACATCCTGTATACACAGTTCCTATAACTTTCTTACTTAACAAGGCTGCTGATCCTGAAAATACAGAAACACATGTAGCTTCAAGGAATACATTGATAGGCATATTTGTCATGTTCAGCCTCTGATCTACGGAAGTGAATCCAGTGGGCTGGCAAGGTTTACCACGCTCTGGAGCACTCAATCCCAGTGGCAGTTAACAAATAGTTCCTTGTGAAACAGCTGTATTGAAAGGTCACAGTGTACCTTTTTTGCTTGTTACATTAACCTCATAACTTAGTTTGCTTCTGGGGAAGGGAACAAGGAATATATATCATTGTACCTGGCTATTTTTCACATACTAGCATGATTAGATACCTATATATAACAGTACACATCCTGCACCCAGTTGGATTATCATACCTCTGGATTCATATGCAGCACTTTCAGATCCTGCCACTATGCCCCTCAAAACACCAATAAATCACCAATCTGACATTAAACGGTGCTTTCTCTAATGGGTGTTGTCTCCGGTTGAGTTTATAAAATTAGTGATACTGTGTTTGCTGGATGTAAATTTCTGTTTAAATTTGGCAAGACTGCACTGGGATTCTAGTAACTGTATCAGAAGGAGGCACACAGAGTGCTTCTACTGACAGGAAAAGGTATTTGAAGGTCACTTTGTTCCTTTTAAATTTCTCATTAATTTCTTCTATTCCTGCTCTGGGGCTAAGAAATTGCTCCTGAAATGCCACATATGCTATCTTAATTCCAAACAGCTGAAACTACTCTGGACTAACTGCAATGTGCCATAAAATCTATGAGTACTGGACATTTTTATCAAGTTCCCCATGGAAATGTGGCTTTTACCATCCTGAAGGTATCAGGAAGTTGTCACATTGGACCAGTGGGTGTGGTCATACATGGTTAGCAAGATTTCTGTGCAGTTTACACATGATAGATATTTTCCCTTCTAGGTAGAGTGTTCTGTTTCATGAGCAGCACAGCAAATATAGCAATGGGCCAAGTACTGGGATTCATCCCTATTGTTCACTGGTGAGGGATGTCATAAGAAGTTACAAGCAAATCAGCAAGTTCCTACTGCAGTGGGACAGCACTGCTTGTTCTGTTGAAACATCAGTATGGAAAAGACAATGGGCATTGTATGAGCTTATATTTTGATAATATCGGTAATATTTAACATTTTCAAATCTTATCAATCTATTGGGTAATTGTTATTACATGCTATTACCCTCTTGTGGTGCTAAACCTTTTGATTAACTTCTATGTGAGATTCTTCGGAACTTCAAAAGAACAAAAAATAAAAAAAAATGTTCATGTTAACTAAGCCTAGCTACTGCCAAAGCTGTTTGACCATGGAGGAAACCAACCCTGAAGGTAAAAGTGGCCTGAGAAACATGCTTTCCTATTCCAGCAACAAAACATAAGCAAACATTCCATGGACAACATATACCAAAATGAGCTCAAAGCATTGAAATTGAATCAAACATAGATGTAAGTCAACATTTACCATAACATGGAAGGAAAAAACCTATAAAGATGGTAGGAGATGGAGATACAGAAACTGTGACAACAGTGACCAGACTACATGAAAAATTGTAGTTTCTATCAAAGAATAGCTCATGTTAGTATATTTGGTGAAGACACTTTGCTTTATTGCTTGACTAACAGAAACATTGATGTGTTGCTATTGATATGCAGAGGTGGGAATAGTGCTTAATATTCTAATCAGAGATTTCCAACTTTTTTTCTTTATACACAGAGTTAAAAGGGCTTGGAAAACACTAAAAGTGACCTACACATTGTAGGATTAGATTAGTCTTGACAGATCCTCATGCTTAACAGGCCTGTTTTCCTACAAATGCAAATGACTAATACAAAGCATCTAAGGCTTGTTTACTGATCTAGCAACACAACAGTGATTTGGCTTTGAAAAAAAAAATCAATCCAATCAGCTAAAGGATTAGAAATTAGCAGTCTTGAACACACAGTCACTCCTGTGGCAAAGTATATCACTTTTGGCATGACCAGAATAGAAAGACTCCCTTTCCTTTGTCTTCTTTTGGTTGTCAACACTGTAGCTTTCTTTTTTTTTTTTTTTTTCTGTTCCAGGTGCCCAATTCTCTGCTTCTCCACTGAGTGATGAAATATGCAAATCAAACAAGGAAAAGCATGACTAGGAAATGCATAGTTCTCCAAATGTTTTACAATTTTCTTCCCAGTCTTTGGGTTAACATTAGCCTCTGAAGAGAATGAAAAATTTCCACAATATACTTCCACTATTTGGTTTTTTTATTATTATTTTTTCCTTCTCATATGGCAAGGGACAAGAGAAGCCCAGGAGAGAAAAGACATGAGAACTCCCCTCTACTCTCTCAGAAGAGAAACCATTAGTGGGACTGGTTCTTTGTCAGGAAAGAGGGCTGCCTTCCTCCTGCTTTTTCTAACCAGACGGCAAAGAAGACCTTTTCAGACTTTCACAGGTTTTCCCAGAGCACAGTAGAAATAATCAGCTTACCAATATTTTCTCCTTTCCAAATACTCAGTCATTTAGATGTACAAACTGAGGCAGCACAGTCCAAAATTCAAGGCATGTCCTGTTGTGTGATGTCCTGCCTAAAGTCATTGTATTTTTGAAAGAATACATCATTCCTTTTTCTTGTCCAAGAGCAATCATGTCCCACCATCATCATTTCATATTATAATGACAACTGATGAGTGCTCCATTACTCTTTTATTTTTATTGACATGATAGAGTAGTTAATACATCACCTCACTAAAGCCTTGATGTAAGAAAGCAAGGTATTATGTGACAGTTTTTTCATACTTTGCTTTGTACTGATCTCTCTTCAGGTACTAGTGAAATATGGAGAAATCAAACTAAAGAAGATTTAAACTGGTAGAGAGATAAAGTAAAACAAAAGTAATGCAGCGTGTCTGAAGCCAGCTTTTGCATCCCTAAGATGAAAACCAGTCAAATTCTAAGAATGCTCTGAAAAGAAATAATTTTCATTGCTTGAACCATTTCAAATAAAGTGTTTTTTTCATTTTATCCTTAATATTTGTCCTTTAAATTTTATGTCTTTATCCTACAGATCACATTTCACAGTAACAATTTATAGTATTCTGTTCAAGAAAGGTCTATGAAGCTCACAAAAAGCCGTCAGAAAAACTAGCATTGAGTGCTTTTGGTTTCTGTTGCCAGTTCACTATTCTTGCTTACAGAATTCGTTCCAACTTTGATTCATAGGACATGATGCCCTCCTGATCTAAAGCAAAAGAGGAGAAGAAATGGAGGACAAAGTGTTGAGATTTGTTGTGTTTACACAAAGCATTTTTCCCCATTGATTTGCAGTAGGGAGTATGATTCCATTCCCAGTAATTATGTAGTTAACATGGAAGTTCCTCTGTCAAATATACTTTGCCAGAGTGAGTAGAAAGATTGGAAGAGATAAAAAATTCTCTTGATCTCTTCAGTTTTTGAGTTGTTTCCAAACTCAAAGCAGTTGTTTTCTTTCAATAAGAATTGTTACTTTAGGAACTAGGAAATATAGTAATTCTCATTTTACCTATTTGTAGGAAACCTTAGCATGTCTTCTTTCTCTAATTCCAAATATAATTTAGCATTTCTTAAAGATAAAAAGGGTTTACGCATGTATGTATCTGTGTGTAATACACAGAGACATACACAAACCCCGACATGAGAATGTGGTGATGATAAAGTAATATTAACTGTTTTTACTTATGTTGTCCTTTTCATCTTTAAGGCTTGCCAAATTTAAGAATTTATAGTTTGTTGTGAGACCAACCCAGGAAATTATATTTTCACCTGTATGAATAATTGCACTGAAGACAATGGGATTAGCCATGGTAGTAACCAACAGCCTACCCTGTGTTTCTATAGCATATTTCAGTCAAGTTTATTGGAAATTTTAAAAGTGGGATGTGAATTACTAAGCCAAGTAATTAGCAAGATCTGCTGCACAGAGGTATGAGATACTGCATTCTACATAAGCTAGATACGGAAAGAAGTTTAAAGTTATATATGTAAATGGTTCAGAATTACATCCTAAATAAATATGCCAAATACAAGGAATTTCAAGCATGGTAGTCTTTTGCGTAAATTAAGAGCACTAAAGAATATAGAGTAAACCTGAAATTAACTGTGGCTGTGCCCTCCAAAGTGCTTCCTCTAATACACTAAATGTTAATATACTGTAAGCCAAATATACTGGTCTCCAGTACATGTATAGTGATTCTTTTAACCTTTGCTGTGCCTAAACCAAGGCAGGAAGTTGTTCACATCTTTGAGAATTGTTAAGGAAACTTTCCTGTCTGACTATCCAGGAACCACTATGGCAGTCACACCTGCACCATCTGAACTGGGACTGAAGCCCCTTCACAGTAGGTGGCTTCAGTGAGTCAGCTCGACTTCCTTCACACTCCACCTGCGCACAGTTAGTACAGATTTCCTTGCCAACTTGACCCTAGATTTCCCATAACAGAGTCTCAGATGTCTCAATCCTTAAAATAATTTAATCATGGTACAATAGCTAAATAAAAAAATATCAGCTGGAGCTCCCCTAACAAAAGAAACCCTGGGCTCTTACACCCTCACAGTCTACCCTCGTTGGAAGGTCTGGAGCATCCAGTCCTCTGGTTATGCCACAGGTCCCAGTGCCCTTTGTTATGCAAAAGGACAGCCTCTTTCCTGGAGCTCCCACCACCCAGATCTCAATCTGCAGCTCATGCTGCAGCTGCACACTGAGCTACCTGCACTGAATGTATTCCCTAACAACAGTTAACCTCTTTATATCTCATTTCACAAAAAAAGTCTAAATAATCACTTAAGAAACAAAAACATTTTCAGGATATAGTTGGTAGTCAAGACAGTAGGAGAAAAAGTTGCAAAGGGAAGAGCTAGTTCCTGTCATTACTATGGTAAATCTGCCAGTCCTTCTTCTGGTATTGTGATTTTGCACGTATTTAAAATTTTAGTGACGTAAATTCTCTACAAAGAGGATATTCATCTTAGAAGAATTACTTCACCAAGGATTTTTGACTATTTTACTCTCAAGTAGAGTTATGAATTATCTAACAAGGAAATATATATCAACAATTTCACAATTTTATTTATTTTGCAAAATGGGGGAATTATTCTACTTGTCCACTTGCTGTTCTTCAAATGACTGACAATCCTTGCTATCAGAGAGATACTACTCTGGATGATGCAATATATCAGTATGCAGTCTTTTGCTTATTGATTTTTTAGATACTACTTTAGATACATATTAATTAACTGGAATTGTGTTTAGTTGGTAGCTATGTAATCTGAATGTTGTATCTATGATGTATCTATGATGTCTCTTCCATATGCAATGGGTGATTAATTAGCTTTGTCATGTTGCAGTATGAGGGACTATCTTGGCTGTCCATATGATGCCAGATAAATTATAGTTATTTTAAGGCTTGAGTTGAAAAGGCTATAATTCTAAAATTGTTGTAAATCAATGCTATTATTATTATTATTATTATTATTAAATTGTCATCATCATCCTCATCACCTCCCCCAAACAAACAACTTATTTCACCCTTCGTTTGCACAGAGTATTTTTTGTAACATGTTTCCATAATATGGCCCTCCTCAAAAACAGCAACAGAAACTATCACAACAATAACAATACATGTAAAAGAATGTTTGAATATAAGGGTGGTCTATGTAGTTACTTTCTACATCTTCCTGGCATTAAAGTCAACTATGATACTTGAAAAAACCATCAGTGCCAGAACGGAGAGTTTCATTTCAAGCTGTTTTCCTTGGGGGTTGTAACCTTGAAGACAATGAAGACATGCCACACTGGTGGCATGATGGGCAACTCATGCTGTTAATAGCATGTAGCAAAAAGGACTTTATTAGGAAGAAATTCTTTACAGAGAGGGTAATCAGGCATTAGAATGGGCTGCCCAGGGAAGTGGTGGATTCTCCGTCCCTGGAGGTTTTTAAGATAAGTCTGGATGTGGCACTTAGTGCCATGGTCTAGTAACCATGGTGGTAACAGATCAAGGGTTGGACTTGATGATCTCAGACGTCCTTTCCAACCCAGTTGATTCTATGATTCCAACTTTCCTGATGAAATTTGCTTAAGGTATAGGGAACATTGTTTTAAATTCTTTAGTTTAAAATAGGACAAAAATGGTATTTGTTTGAAAATATTTATACAGGATTGTTCAACTTTAGAGAAAAAAAAAATTAAGTCAAGGGCTTAATTTATAGTTGAAATTAAACTCTATATTGGAAATTAATATTAAAGGAAGCAAAAAAAAAAAACACTTGTAATATTCTAAACAGCATTTGGATTTCTAACTTAGTATTATAAATGCTCACAAACAGTGGGATTTGTTTATACTTCTCATGGTATACAAATGAAATTCTTAATGATGCATTTCATTGAAAATCAGCAGTACTGCTAACACATCAAGTATGGTAATGTATATGCAGTTAAGTGCCCATATCCTACACTTTATGGACCTTTGTGAATTCCTACATTCATCTTTACAACCAGCTTCACTGTTCCATGTTACACTTGATGGTCTGTATTATGAAATCACACCTCTACATTTGTGTAGGTGGAATTGATGTCTCAAAGTAGAACCAAAGATGTGCAGGCTCTTACAATAGAGTGTTGCATTGTAAATTAGAAATATTAGAGAAGAAATAATGCAGTTGATTGTCATAGGACTTCCCTTTAAAGAAAACTTTCCAGAACACTACAGTTTGTTCGTATGAAGGACCTCTACTTCTTACACTGGGAGAGTATCATAACATGAGATATTTTGTAGTTACTTAATATGTATCCTAGATTTGGTTTTACTTTATTAGTCTTAGTTATAATCCAACTGGAGTCAACATAAAGAAACTCACTTCTTCTGTGATAATAATTTAAATATTAATTGCAGAAAAAAAATGCACTAAAAACCATTGTACATAGTTTTATACCTGTACATCAGAAAATTCTCAAACCTTAAGACTTCTTAGTCAATCCATACTTCCAGAGAATAAGTACAAATGTCAACAGGATGCAGAAAACAGTGATAGGGAGCTTTTGGGTGTAGAACAATGAGGCTATAAAGGATTTATATCTCAGCTCTATTGGGGAGAAAGGAGCTCTGAAATGAATTTGTGTCTTTATTATCTGAAAATATTTATAGCTTCCAAAGCTTCTGAAAAATTGTTGTTCAGTTTTTGAAACAGTCAGCTTTAGGTCTTGCAGGTAAAAAATTGTTTTGACAAAGAGTAAAAAAAAAAACTCCAAAACAACCAAACATTTTCAGGACAGACTTGATTATTTTGTCCTGTTTTATAATATTTCTTAGTTCGGATGATAGTTGAGCCTCCCTCCTTACTATTTGGTCTGCAGCTTTCCAATAAATAAATTATATAATAAATAAATTAGCCAATAAATAAATTATTCTTAAATAATTTAAGATTATAATAAAATTGATAAAATAATAAAATGCCACTAAATAAAGTTTACAATTCCAGATCTGATGTTAGGATAGTCTCCTTAAACCAAGCAGCTTGCTCTGTGTTTTACAGGTAGCTCTTCTGGAAGGTTCATTTTCTTTTTTCTTTCTTTTTTTTTTTAATGTAAAAGTCTTAATAGTTGACATTATTTTCTGTAGATCATGAAAATGTGCAGACAAAATTCCCCCTAGCTGGTAGTATGTATCCCTCAAACACTGACAACTCAGAGACACCAATATTATTCTATTAAATTATTAAGAATCCTGATATTTATCTCCTCTAAATGTCACTGTGTACCAAATAGAGTAGAAAAATTATATCCAATGATAAGAGTCTCAGCCAAGTAGAAAGATTCATATTAGAAAAGAAATGCCAGACAATGTTTAGAAATAATTCAAGAAATAAAATAATTGCTTTCAATTTATAGGGTATATAAATGGGATGTAATGTCAATTTATAAAGTTCAACCTATAGTCAGAACTCCATTTCATTCTCTGGTTTTGAAATAAATAACTTTAAAATAGCCCCAACATTTAAAGATTCATCAGACCTTCACTGAAAGATCAACTCAACTAAACAACAAATATTTACTGTTATTATTGAATCCCTGTAACTGTGAGCAACATTTAGCAAGTTTGCATAATCAATACCTCTCCTCTGAGCAGACAGTTACAAAAGCTTTGCCCTGTACCAAAAGGTCTGAAACAGTACGATAAATTCCTGTGAGGGCAGACACACAGGTGAAAATATTTACCATTCAATAAAATGGATTCCATTGTTTTCTGTTGACAAAGCAGGTGACATGCTGCATGCAGCCTAAGTGAAATTGCTCTCAATTTTAAAATGTTTTTTGATAATGTCAAGTGAGAAATCTGTTTTACACCTCTATCAATGTTAACAATTGGGCAAATTTTATGTCAAATAATATGCTTTTCAATTTCCTTTTCTCATCATCTCTTCCTAAGTACCATTCTAAAGGAATTAATTCACAGTTCTATAAAGCAAAATGTTGCATAGTTTTTGAACTTTAGGATCTAACTCTCTTGTTTCATATTGACAGTCACCTTTTAAATATTTAATTATTATCGCTTTATGAGGTAAGTTTTTTTTTTTCAGCTTTCATGACTCTAAAATGATCTCTTTCTACATGATGTGGTTAGCATGAAACAGACACTATGATTCAGAGATTTAATAAGTAGAATGAGTTTTTCAAACTTTTATAAAACAGTTGCAGGATTTTGAATTATTGGCAGTGCCAGAACTATAAGCAATCTTCTCTTTAAAGCAGAGTGGGGCAGAAGCCTGATAATCTGGTTCAGGGTGCCAGGCACGACCAAGGGGAGCTTTCACATCTCTTGAAACTACGGTATATACAGATAACTGTAACTATTAAAGCTCCATGAAGACTGCCTGAACCAGAAAAGGGAGCACAAAATTTTAAAAAATGTACCTCTTCCAGAACCTGCTTGCTTGTCAAAATTCCCAGGCATTTGCACTAGGTTTGAGAAAGGGTTTTATTTCATGGAATCATAGGATGGTTTGGGTTGGAAGGGATCTTAAGGATCATGTAGTTCGAACTGCCTGCCATAGAAAGGGACAGTTTCCTCTAGACAAGGTTACTCAGAGCTCCATTCAACCTTACCTTAAAATTTGTCAGATTGTTTTCTAGTAGTATGGTTTTTCTGTACCTGAAAAATGAACCGCTTTGCAAGAATTTATTTTTTTTCCCATTAAATTCTCATTCTGAAAGGTTTCTCAAAGCCAAAATAAAATTTCAGGAGAAAAACAGAGAGTCAATTCCTATAAAAACCCACAGGATAGCAGTTATCTGCAGTATAAATGATACGGACTGAAATTCATTGAAGGGTATAGTACTGACAGTTACCCACAACCATAACTAACTATAATATATCTAGCCATTTAGAAGTCTTATTCTGAAATATAACATCCTTCAAAATGTTTTGATACTGACTTCTTGCTTTTAGAGTTAACAGTTTGAATGAATCAATAACAAATCTTTTTCTTTCCCAAGAAGCTGTTTTCTCCAGTATTGTATTATAATTCTTTTATATTGAAGACATTATAGCTCAGCCTCCTCTTTAAAAACCAAATCATAATATCAATCATTAGTTTATAAAGTCTTTTTATTTACATGATTTAATTACAAAAATACTTTTTTTCAGTGAGACAGAATTTTTTGTGTTCTGAGAGTCGTGATGCAAACATAGCTAGTCACTAGTCAGATATAGCCCCATTCACTGCAGCCTTTTGAGCTCCTCACTTCAGTCAGTTCTTCACCCAGTGCACCATGAACCCACAGAAGGATTCAAAATCCTTACTAACATGCAAAAACCCTACACCCACTACCTCCCCTTCATCCACTAGGTGGGTGAGACTGTAATAAATGTGTTTCAGATCAGTTGCACAGGACTTTCCCTTTGTGAACAACTCATATTCTTCTCCATAATTTTTCCAGGAGATGAGGTTAGACTGTAGTTCGCTGTGTGTTTCCTCACACCCTTTTTGTAGATTGTAATAAGATTGTTCAGCTTCCAGCCAGCAGGGATCTCCCCAGATGCCCTAGACTTTGGTAGATAATTGAGAGTAGTCCTGCCATATCATCTGTTCCTTCTGAGCTCTGTGAGTTCTGAACTCTGGAAGGCCCCATGGACTTGTGAACTTTTAGCTGATAGAGTTGGCCCCTTACCATTTCAGTTTTCACAAATGAAAAGTCACTCTTCCCACAGTCCTGGTCCTCTAACTCAGGGGGCCAGGAAGCCCAAAGTCTATCAGCATTAATGAAGATGGAGTTAAAAAAATGCATTGAATACCTCTGTTTTTTATTCATCTGTATTAGTCAGATGACCATCTTCAACATGTGTCAGTCCAATGGTTTTTTTAGACCTCTTCTTGCTATCAACATAATTTAAAAAGCTCTTCTTGTTATCTGAAACAACACTGGCCAGGTTCAACTTCAGTTGAGCTTCAGCCTTTCATGTCTTCTCCCTGCATATGCAAACCACAGCTCCAGATGCCTTCTTTTCAATAACAGATTGATGGATAAAAAAATCCCTGAGCACAAATTAAGGAAAGCTGGGACAGAGATGGAGTTATGTGGGAGGGAATTTAAACCCATGCCACTCATCTCAAGGAAGTATGCCTGATACTAACCATAGCTATTCTTTTCTGGAAGACAAGACACTTGTCCTTGATGTTATTTGCTTAATTTTTCAGTTTTGCAGAGCAGGCCTCTCATATGAGATGAGGAAGCCATGAACTCCTTTCCAACCTATTCCAATCACTGTTCCAGTGTTCTCATTGACATGTTACATCCTATAGTATAGTGTTTTTTATAGTTTATACCTAAACTGTTCTTCAGTATCTTTCCTCCCAACAGGCTACTGTCTGCTTTTTCAGGCTTTTGTACATAATGCTGTATTTGTATTGTAATAAATAATACTGTATTTTTATTTTAAAATAAAATTTAATAATTAAATGCTTTTACAATTTGTTTTGACATTCATCAGCCCCTTCAATAGACTAGTATTTTGTGTCGATACAGTAATATTAGTGTTATGAGAAATTTATATCTTGAATTCTTTAGAGAACAGGAAAATGTAAGATATAGGAAAAATCTAATATTGCAAATTACATGCAACCAGACAGAAATCTCTTTAGACCAAGCAGATTCCATAATATGCATTTTAAATATATTTGGTTTACATTCAGGAGTTAATTTTTTTTGTTTAATTTCTTATAAAAAGAGAAGTACATCATGCAAAAAAAAGGCCACTTGCTCAATTTCCAAAGAAAGGAGAATGCAACTAGGTTCTATTTCTTCTTGAATACATAACAGGCAGTGCAGAAGTAAGAGGAAAGTGAGTTAGCTGAGGAAGAAAGATTAAGCGGGATTTATTTTTTTTCCCTTTTCTTAATCAATACCTTATAATTTCTTCATTAGCACACAGAAATATGATCCCTTTCCCATGACATAAAAGCTTCACAAACAAGGTTTTTTTACATGATGTAATGAATCTCTTGTTGATCTAAAATGATCAAAGGATTAAGATGAAAGCTTCAAACTCTCTGATAAAACATTGATAATTGTGCTGTAATATTCAAAACTGACCCAAATAAAGTAATTTTCTCTTCTTAGTTCAACCTTAAAGCTTTATAAAAGCTGTATATAATATTTTTTAAGCCTTACTGTATCAACAGTTCTACAACTACCGATTCTCTGTGTAATATTTTGTATTTTAACTCCCAATAAAACCTGCAATTCAGGCTGCAATTAAGTATTCCATTTACATTAAGCAGCAGATATAATTAGTTAAATCAATGGCAATCATTTTAAGCTGTTCATAAATGCTTAAAAAGCTTGAATTAGTGTTGTCCAGGGCTTTTTATGCATTTTGGTCTCATTCTAATTTCTGTAATGTGTCAGTACAACTAGGAAATTTATTAAAATGCCTATAACATAAACTCATGGACAAACTTAAATAAATGTCTATTATACAATTACTTGTTAATATTGTAAGGTTTTAATTGTTTGCTTAATTACCTAATTTAATAATGTAAATTCCACATTACTTAAACACTTAATATTAATTTCTATGGCTTTATACCATTCAACAGTATATGTTGAATCAGTTAAATTAGAGAATGATGACACTACAAGTGTAGTGAGATCTTTTGATATCCCACTTATTTTATGCTAAAAAGAGCTAATCAATCATTTTAATTAACAACCAGAGGTGGGCTGACATCTCCCACTGAACTCAAGAGTGACTGCAAAGTTCCGTGTCATCTTCTTCAGGGCAGATTCAGCTTATTGAGTTTATCTAGTTGTTGAGAAAGAGTCTTGGATATGAAAGTAGCTCCCCTTCTTTCTACATCTAAAGGAGGTCTTTATGAAATGTGGCATTTTGTTTTGTGAACAGATATAAAACTGTTTAATGTCTGTTTTTAACTCTGCTTTTGTCACTGTGGGTACCTTTTTGTTTAGACTTCAGGGTATTTTCAAAGCTGTGTGTAGGAGTTGAGAAATTATACATCTGAATTCCATTATTTTCTAACAGGATTTGAATGCATATATTTGCCCTAAGATTTAATTATACTCTTTGCAAACATAGATCAATTAGACAACTCAAAAACCTACTCTTTGGGGAAATAACTATCAGTTTCCCTTTTTCTTTGAGTGTCATAATTATACCAGAAATTTGCTCTAACACTTTTTTTCTTTATGGTAATTTGTATAGCAAAAAAAAAAAAAAAAAAAAGACAAAAGAAATAAACTCTCAATTTTTAAATTAATGAGTACAGAATTACAGAAATGAGCTGGAAGGGATCTCACAAATCCACTGGTTCATCTCTCTTCTTCAATATCTAAAGAATTATAGGTATGTGCAAGATGGTTTTTTCCATTTCAGAAAGATTTTCTACAGTGGAGACTTCACAGACTCTGAAACTGGTCTGTTTTAATATAGCATTATGTTTATAATTTCAACATGTAAATTATGCTGCTATTTAAACCTGTTAATTACCTATTGTCCTAACTTCACTAACACAGAGAACTGGCAACTATTTTTCTCTTCCAATCAGTATTTTTCGTATTTAATTCTTCAGTCTTCTTTCAGACAACCATTCACAAATTGCAGTATTTCCCCTCTATAAAAATTATTCAGATCTCTAATTATACTCATTCTTTCCCTCTGAACTATTTTCAGTATTGGTGTATAGTTCTCTTGATGGGTCCAAAGGCTCCTCAGAACAATTTACTATATTCCAGCTAAGGTTTCATGTATGATGAACAAAGCAGAAGAATTACTTAGCATCTCTTGCAAGCTGTACTTCATTTACATAACCCAGCATGATGTACAATGGTCTCCTTTACAGCAGCGTGACACCACTGATTGATGTGTGGCTTATGATCTGCTGAGGATTATCCTCAGATCCTTTGATACAGAATTGCTATCTAATCAACTCATGTAGAACTGCTATCTCTGTATTCATGCACCTGATATTACAACCCAAAAGTAGAAGACTGTAATTGTCTTTATTGAATTGAATCATACATTTTAAAAGAGTTTTTCCCGCTGTTGTTAAAATTGCTTTGACTTCCAATATTCTTGCGGTTTATACCAGGACAACACAATAAGCATACTTTCTATTCCATCACCCAGGATGTGGATGAAATATAAACTAAAACTCAAGTAGGATCCACTGGAAAGCTTTAAGTAAAAGTAAATCTCCTTCCATTGACCATCTCTCCGTCAATACCATCTCGGGACCAGTTTCACTATAACACTATGGTGGTCTCATAGTCCTCACAGCTGTGAAACTTAATAACAAAAATGTATGAAACTGTCTCAGGAGTCTTACTAAGGCCACAATATAGTATCTTTTGATTCTCTACTTTACATAAAACATTAAATCTAAATTAGCTGTTACTTAATTATCTTTTAAAGTCTTAAAAATAATTTAACTTTTGTGACAGCATTTTAGAGGAGAAGAAAGGGTGAAACAGAGCAGAAAACTAAAGCAACTTACTAAAGATTTCCCGAGTCTTTCTCTTATTCCTCTTGTTCTGGTTTGGTCTGGGATAGAGTTAACTTTATCCTTAGTAGCTTGTATGGTGCTCTGTTTTGGATTTAATATGAGAATAGTGTTGATAATGCACTGATGCTTTTCATTGTTGCTAAATAGCATTTATACTAAATCAAGAACTTTTCGTCTTGTGCTCTGCCAGCAAAAATGTTGGAGGGGCACAAGAAGTTTGGAGGGGACACAGCTGGAACAGCTGACCCCAGCTGGTCAGAGGGGTATTCCGTACCATATGGCATCATGTTCAGTATGTAAACTAAGGGGAAAGCTGGCAGAGGGCTGTTGCCCAGGAACTGCCTGGGCATCAGTCAGCAAGTGGTGAGCAATTGCATTGTGCATCACTTATTTTGTCTATTCTAATTACTGTTATTATTATTATCTTCATTTTCTGTCCCCTTAAACTGTCTTTATCTCATAATATTTTAACATTTAAAACATAAATTTTCCCACTTTTACTCTTCTGATTCTCTTCTCCATTCCACTATGAAGTGAGCAAACAGCTGTGTGGTGTTTAGTTGTTAGCTGGGGTTAAAACCACGACAGTCCTTTTTGTTGCCCAATGTGGGATATGATGGGTTGAAATAACAGCAAATCTGACTAGAACACATCAGAATAATTTTTTTTCTAAGCATTCATTGTATTAGTTTAATAGTTGCTGGTCACAATGTCAATTTATTTGCTCTCAAAGGTGGTATGCTTGTATTTAAAGTTGCCTTATGTGATAGCTTACTTGCAGTACATGTTCCCTGTTGTGCTGTTTATCACCCGTGGGAACTAGGCTAGGATTATAATGTTGTTCTACTTTGTAGCAATGGTTTATGATATGATAGAATTGCTGGTTGAGAAACTAACCTGGTAGTTGTATTCAGCATAGCCATCATCTCCGTACTTTGGGAGACATCTATTGGAAACTATTAATAATTATATCTTTTACCTTTTCTCCTTGGAGACCCAATCCATACAGGACCCACTTCCATCTTCCACTCCTCCTCCAGGCTAATTATGATATTAGATATCATAATAGATATCCAGGATAATTATGATATCTTGAGAATTTTGAGTATCTTTGTGATGTTCAAATCAGCATGTTCCTTTTGCTGTATCTTCTGAATGTGTTCCAGGTCTTTTTTAAGGTTAAACAATTGTTTAGGAATACCACCCAGAGATCTGTCCTGAGACTGGATTATTATGAGTGGTAGGGTGTGTGGGATACTATGGGCAAGTACCTAGGAGAGTGTGCACCTCTAATGTTTTGGAACTTCATCCCTGATAAAGTGCAGAATCTGAAAAAAATAGTAAAATATTTTGAAAAAGTATGCTGTCATCCTGGCAATTCTAGGGAGACACAAATCACTGCAACATTCTGGGGCTTGGTCCAGGCCTGCTGAGCGATGTTCAACACTTCTCAGCACCCTCAGGGGGAAGAGAAGGTCTATGGATGTGACAGTAAAACAACAGACACTGCAGATACTCCAACCCCTGTGACAGGCCCTGCAGCTGAACCAGAGAGCCAACACATGATGATGTCATTCAGCCTTATATGCAAGAAGGTGTATATATACTAAGGTCAGCTCATTTAGTAAGGGGTAAAGGAGAGCCATCACAAGAAGAAAAAGAGGCAGAACGCACAAATGAGGCAATAACCACCTGATCCCTATTCCTGAGTGAAGCGCACTAAGGAAGATAAGTCAGTCAGGTAAGAGGACCACCACAGAGAGAGCAACTATCAAACTAATACAAAGAATGCTTAAAACAAATTTGTTCTATTTTGGATTTAATGTAAGAATAATGTTGATAACACAGAAGTGGTTTTGTTGTTGCTAAATAGTGTTTGTACTAAGTTAAGGACTTTTCTGCTTCTATGTCCTGTTGGTTAGAAGATGGGAGGGGCACAACAAGCTGGGAGGGGAAACAGCTGGGACATATGACCCAAATTGGCCAAAGGGGTGTTCCATACCATATGGTGTCATGATAAATACACAAACTAGGGGGAAAGCTGGCTGGAGGTCACCACTTGGAAACTGGCTGACATCACCTGGTAAGTGGTGTGCAATTGCATTGTGCATTGCTTGTTTTGTAGGATATAATTATTTTATCATCATTATCATCATCATTATATTCTTTTGTTTCTGTCCTATTAAACTGTCTTTAACTCAACTCACAAATTTTCTCACTTTTGCTCTTCTAATTCTCCCCCCACCCCACTATAGTGAGGGAGGGGGGAGTGAGTGAGCAACTATGTGGTGCTTATTTGCCATCTGGGGTTAAACCGCAGCACTCTTAAAAACATTGTTATATTTTTTAATTTTCCAGTCTTCTGAAATCTCATTTATTTTTCATGCACCCTCAGAAATAATGGCAAAAAGTTCTGACATTGCTTTAATTGGTTCTTAGAGCAGTTTAAAGTACATATCATTAGGGCCAAAAGATTAGAGCATGTTCGTCTTTTTCAAGTATGCTACAGGTTATTATTTCTCTGTTTGGCAGTAAGAACTTATCAACGACATCAGCTATGCCTGCAGGGGAGTATTTCAGGGAATGTTGATGGAAAGACAAAGTAATTTTCCCCTGTTGATAGACCATTGCCACCCCTGACTTTCTTTTTCCTTAAATATACTTGCAGAATGGTTTCTCAACACTATTGCATGTGACTTCCTAACTGTATTTTAAGCTATAACTGTTCTGGTGTTGTTCCCATCTGTGTGAGCTACTTGTCTTATCTTTCCAAGTTTTGATCTGACCTAGTTTCCGTAGTCTGCAGGATCTCTTTCATGGTTTAGGCCATTTGATCTCTCGATATACTTCCTGTTCTTCCTCTGTAATTGGATAGTCTGTACTTCTACCCTTAATATTGTCTCTTTAGGAAACAGCTGACTCTCCTTAACTAACTTTTCACTAAACTTGTCTCGAGTTTGTTAAAGTCCATCTTTTTGAAGTTTATTATTTTTACTCTGTTTTTTTTTTTCTTCCTAAGGATTGTGAACTCTATCACTTCCTTCTTACTAGTTGACATAAAATCTGAAAGAGCTTCACCTTTCCTTCTTTTGCATAAAAAAAAAAGCCATCCATGCATTCCAGGAACTAATGACTTAACAAAATGATTATTCAGACACAAACAAAGATTTTGTTAGAAAATTATAGGCTCAGCTAGTAATCTCTGCGGTTACTGCTTATTTTCTTATTAGCAATTTAAAAAGCTGCAGCTTGGAAAAGAATTTCTTCTTAATATTTTTCTGTAAGTATGACATGTTTTTTTTTTTATTTTAAATTAGCCATCGCAATTGAATATGAAATTTCTAAACCCTACATGTCATTCAGAATTGTTGAGAAAATACCAACCATTTCTTAGTCTGTAAGTGGTCTTCAAGAAACTTTTTGCAAATACTATGTAAGCCTGAGGCCTAAAACTGTAAGCATAGCTTTATTTCATCATGATTGTTATGGACATTGTGCAAACATCAGTAACACATATAAAGTAAGCATATAATGTCTCATATCAGACTGGTAACATTTTATTAACATGCTGCTTTAGTGTAAATCACTGCATATTTTGAAGAACAGTTGTGATTTAAAGCTCAAGCTTTTAATATTATGGAGATCTCCTGAAATCATTTAGTTATAAGCATACCATCTAAATAAAATTATAAAATTCATGAACTGACTACATGAACACCCCTGGGATAGCATTCTATGTCATTGGTATCTAAACATGTCTATCCATAATATCAGTGGTGTTTTCCATAGTAGATTTCTAAACATAAACAAAAGACACCTGACTCCACTCCTTCTCTGAAATCTCATGGTTATGGTTATGATCTCATTCCATTTAATGACCTTACACTAAGGCAGTAAAGAACAAGAGACTTTTGTTAAAATAAGTTCAACTGAAAATTAACAAAAAAACCCCAACTCCTCACAGTGAGTACATTGTCTGAAATCAAATCCAAGTTTTATTTCAGTGTAAGAACATGATAAAAAATAATATGCCCGCTGAAAATTTTTACCTGGGGGAGAAATGACAGTTCAATAACTTTAAGATGCCTCTATCAACCTGAATTGTATTGTTATTCTCTTGAAAAACAGACTGTGTGCAAGTAATTTATTTTACATTCCCTGCATGAACCAATCAAGTTAAGTTTGCAAAACTGAACTGAAATCGTTCAGGTTTATGAACTACAAATAAAATATTTTATTTCTTATCAAAATTTCTCCCAAGTATTCTAGGATGGCTTTTTTTCTTTTTATGAGTGCTAGTTACTGTGTTTACCAAGAATGTGGGAGTCTGGCTTCCATCTGAGAAGGTTTGAACACATATATCCGCTGTAGGACATCTTCTCAATCACCAGACCACGTTGTACTCTAATATATGTGCTTGTGAAGATGAAGCAGACATCCTTTAGTTTTGCTTTGGTTTTCATAATCTTCCTCCAATTCCAGGCATGCTAACTTTATGTGAATGCCATAGCCATCATCCTGGAGAGTCTCTAAATGTTATATGCAAAAATATATCCTGCCCTCGGGGAAAGTTTAGAAGGACATAATGACTCTTCAAATGTCAATCATGTGGATCAATAGAAACATATGATGTAGTTGTTCAGATACCTCTGGAAGAATGGAACCAGGATCTGACAACTCTAAGTTATGGATGTTGAGCATGAAAGCACCTTGAGCTTTGAACAAATCCTGAAATCCTACTGTTAGGCTTTGTCTGGATACATAAAGCGCTACTACTACGTTCTCAATCTGTGAATTCCTCACACTTGTAGACTGGATCTGTGCCAGCACTGGTATAGTGATTCAATTAGATAACAACATTAAAATAAACATCCTAAATAGACTTAGTATGTTCCATTCGGAATTAAGTAATAGTTAATCTTTTAATTAATATTAATTATTGAAACAGACTTGAAATTTAAAATTGCTGTCAGATTTGTCAGATCCTTGGCTTTTAGCTGGAATGTGGTTTAGGTTTGTGTTTTATTTATTGTCTGACTCAGTTTTAGGTCATTAAGTTCGATAGGATGCAGCTTGAACTATGTTTTGAGCTTAGAAATGCGTCCTATTCCTGGTGCTGCCGTGGTGTTTATATATGGATTCTGACAATTCACTGAGCACCCACTTGTCTCTGAACCAAGTCAAAATAGTACTGGAAATATACTAGTGATGAACAGTTGTTGCATATCAGGTATAGAAAACAAAAAATGTAAGTCTAATTATTATTGGTTTATTTTGAACATGGAAATATTGAACTATTCAGTGATGGTTTTACCAGTTAATGTACCATAACATTATAAAGCAAAGATACATTTTGATTTCTTTGACTTTGTGGAATTCTAGTACTTCGAGTACAACTTTCTTGCCTAGTCAGAGTGACAGGTTGATACTTATTCATTCTTAACAGATATATTGCAATTAGTTACTTTTTTCCAGTCTTTTTTTTATTTTTGTGAAACACATATATGAACAAACAATGCAGCCACCACATTTGCTTACATTCTGTTGCATTTATCAAAAGTTTCAAAATTGTGTCCTGAGGTGAAATATTGACAATGTTTTATCAGTGATCCCATCTCTTTTGTCAGCAATTAAAGTATCCTTACAATTAACTATCCATTAAAATCTGACAAAATGCATTTTGAAAAGTAGAATAAAACTAGATGTGTTAGTTATATGAGCTTCTGACCAGCATTCTGGTATCTTTGGACAAATGCTGTCAGCATAGGCTGTGAGTTATCTGAAAAAAGGACATAGAATGTATTTGTCTATAATTTGACTGAGAGCTCCATCATTTTCAAATCAGGCTTCAAGACAGGCTATTATTGCTATCGGTCTTTAAATACCACATACAGAAAACTCTGTTTTAACTAATTAACAAAAAATTCTAGAGATAAAAATACAATCTTTGAAGCATGCTAGCAATGTACAAACATTGAGAAAAGACCATTAAAAGCTATCAACTAAAATTATTAAGGAACAAGATTATCATATTTTATTTTATGTCAATTTCAGCTGCGTATTTAAATTGTTTAGATTATTTTGGAAATACTCCACCAGCAAAAGAAAAAATTATAAGGGCATATTGAGGTGGAATTTCATGGACTCATAGAATGATTTGCATTGGAAGAGACCTTAAAGATCATATAGTTCAACCTCCCTCAAACCCCTGCCCACTAGAGCAGGTTGCTCAAAGCCTCATTCAATCTGGCCTTGAACACTTTCAGGGATGGGGCATCCATAACTTATCAGGGCAACCTGTTCAAGTGCCTCGCCACCTTCACAGTACAGAATTTCTTCCAGACATCTACTCTAAACCTACCTTTTTTAAGTTTAAAGTCATTAACCCTTCAATTAACCCCACAGATCAAGTTGGATGAGGCTTACTAAGGGAGCTGATGAAAGTGCTCACCAAGTCACTTTCAGTCATTTACCTGCAGTTCTGGCTAACCTGAGAGGTCCAAGATGCCTGGAGGTTAGCAAATGTGATGCCCATCTACAGGAAGAGTCAGAAAGAGGATCCCAGGAATTACAGGCCAGTCAGTCTGATTTCAGTTCAGGGAAAGGTCATGAGTTAGATCATCTTGAGTGCCATCACATGAAATGTACAAGACTCCAAGGGATCAGACCCAGCTAGCATGGGTTTATAAAAGTCCTGCTTGACTAAACTGGTCTCTTTCTATGGCTGGATGACCCATTTAGCAGATAAGCGAAAGGCTGAAATGTTATCTACCTAGAAGTTTGTCACCATTTGCCACAGCATTCTCCTGGAGAAACTGGTTGCTCAGGGCTTGGACAGGTGTACTTATCTTCACTGAGTGAAAATCTGGCTGGCTGGTTGTGACCAGGAAGTTGTGGTGAATAAAGTTAAATCCAGTTGGTGACTGGTCACAAATGGTGTTCCCCAAGGCTCAGTACTGGGGCCAGTCCTGTTTAATGTCTTTATCTATGATCCGGGTGAGAGGATTGAATGCAACCTCAGTCAGTCTGACGAAAACTTGGGTGGGAATGTTGGAGAGTAGAAAAGCTCTACAGAGACTTCCAGACAGGTTGGAATGATGGGCTGAGGCCAATCGTATGAGGTTCAACAAGGCAAAGTGCCAGGTCCTGAGATTGGGTCACAACAACCCCATGCAACACTACAGGCTTGGGGAAGCATAATTCTTCTAAAACTCAACAAATTCTGACTTTTTGAAATTCTTGTTTCTCAGTGGAAGCAGGACCACTCAGGACATGTTCTCTTAGACATAGATGAGAACACAAAAGAATAATAAAACTAGTAGCAGACAAGTACTGTTCAGTATTAAACGGTTGGAGACATTTGCATATGCACAGAAACGTCATCATAAAGACATGATGGAAGGAGTACAGTCCCCAAAGCCAACAATAAAATCAGAACTTGAAATTTTGAGACTCACTCATTGTGTTGCAAGACCCACAATAGCACCTATGACCTTAGTCAGTGCTGGGTGTTGGCCATTTAAAGATTGTCTCCTTTGAAGCTGAACAGAAAAAGAGTTATATACTGAAAGAAGGTAAAGGACACTGGAAGATAGACACATAAAAAATATAGAGATGGCTAGAAAAAAATCAGAAAGAACCACACATATATTAATGTGGAAAGGATTTAACAAAGCAGTCAAACAATTGTTAGCTAAAAACACCTATGGGAGTTCTGATCTTTAGTCTTGTTTATCTTGCATAAGTATACTGTCAATATGCATGAACTCATTGAAAATTTAGTGAGCTTAGTCTTTGACTTCAATTAAGGTGACCTTTAAAGGTATTTTTAGTAATATTTCGCATTATAAATATGTAATTTGTATATGTATAAAAATATGTATAAATATGTATATTAAGTAATCTTTTTAGCATATGCATAATAAAATTAATTCTCATCTTTCTAACATTCCTTAATTTACTACTACTGTTCATTTGAAACTCTCATTCATATTACATACTAGCATTATTTGCCCATGCAAATCCTTACCTAATAATTTTCATTGTTCCTGTTTATTTGCTTCCTTCCACTGACTGTTCTTTCGTGCATTGTGCCATGCAGATTGTAAACATAATGTACTACATTGAATATGAAATTGAAACCGTGATTTTTATATTTTCTAAGTGTTTTGTCTGTGTTTTTTTACCCATGCATTTACCAGAAGTTGACCAAGATGACAAGAGGCACTGAAACACCCTTCCTGGAACAACAGTACTTGTAAGGCTCTAATACTAGAGTCTGCAGTTCAGGATTGCTGACTAAAATTTACCCTCCTTTTTGGAAATTGATTAATACCTCCTGCTAAGTAGCAAACAACTGCACATTTAGAAAGGTAGCAGCTGAGCTAATTTACCTTCCTTACTCAGTAAGTACCTAGTGCATCAAGTCCAGATTCTCACAGACAGCTGTGTAGTAGATTTATAGTCCAGGATGCTACATATTCAAAAGGGTTAAAAATCTCAAAACAAATACTTTGTGATTATATAGGTCTCAACTCTATCCCACTCTTGCATACATAATGATTTACACCTGAAAACACATCTACACCGACAAATTTTCTTATCTGGTTTGATATTTGTGCCATTGTTTTAGAGTGAAACTGTGTCAGTATCCATAGCTAACCCCAAATAGTTCTAGTCCCACAGTTAGACATATACAACCTTCACCTGGTGGTGTGGTCTACCAGTACACACTGAGGAATAGTGTGGATTCCCTGACTGCATACCCCTCCTGTGGGAGACAGGAGTGCTCCAGTTCTGTGTGTACTTTTGCTGCTTCCTGCAACCTGCTAACACACATACTGTCAAGGGAGCACTCCATGAGTGTTGACACACCCACCCTGAGTTGGGGGTGCACCCCATGACATATGCGGGTGGAGGCTGCTACCAGCACCCCACAGAGAGGCTGCACTGTCAGCCTCAGGCATAGGTTGTGATGTCTGTAGGTTGTCTGCCATCAGTGTCAAATCAGAGACTCAATGGTGCTCTGCTTATCTCTTCTCTTTCCCCTCTGATTACAGATTATACTGCTTCTCAAGCTGTCTCCTTTTTTCTTTTCTTTTTCCCCTAAAAGCTCCTTGGTAGTTCCCCAGATAGCTGGCTGGCAGTAAACTTAAGCAAACTTTATTATTGCTAAATAATGTTGTAATCAGTTTTGGAGCAAATAACCCCTCAAGCAGTTTTGCAGGTCCTCCACACACCCATTGATCTCATGTCTATCACCCAAAGCAGAGAGAGAAAAGGCTGCAGAGGTTACCCACATGTAACTGCCCTGTGCTACCTGAACTTAATTCAACCTTAAATAAAAAACAGTGCCACCATCAAGTAGGCTTTCAATTCAAGCTCCCCCTAGGAGCAGATCTGGTGCTGGTACAATCTGCAGCAGAGCACTGTAATGCAGTGCACAGGGGTGTTTTCTGAACAAGGGGAAAATCGGGGGAAGTGAGACACCCACCAAGAACCCGCAGTTCACACCACAGTGACTGATGAGGCCCGAGTGAGGCCAGAAGCAGCAATGAACAACACATTACCAACACCTACGTATAGAAGAAACCCCTGGGAAGTACTAGCAACTAGGCCATGGTGCATCAGCAAGAGCATGCAGGACACAAAAAGTGCCGGGTCCTGCACTTAAGTCAAAACAACACATGAAGTGCTACAGGCTGGGTGAGAGTGAAAGCCATTCAGCAGAGAGGGACTCTTGGTGAACAGCCAGCTGAACATGAGCCAACAGTGTGCCCAGGTGGCCAAGAAGGCCAATGGCATTCTAGCTTGTTTCAGAAATGGTGTGGCCAGCAGGCTCAGGGTAGCGATTTCCCCCCTATACTGGTGAAGCCGCACCTCAAGTTCTGTCTCCAGTTCTGAGCCTCTCACTACAAGAAAGACATTGAGGTGCTGAGGTGTGCCCAGCTCCAGCTGGTAAAGGGTCTGGAGTACAAGTCTGATGAGGAGCAGCTGAGGGAGCTGCAGTTGTTTTAGCCTGGAGAAAAAGGGTCTCAGGGGAGACCTTATGGCTCTCTACAACTATCTGAAAGGAGGTTGGAGCGGTGTGGGATCAGAGTCTCTTCTACCTGGCAACTAGTGACAGAACAAGAAGAAATGGCCCAGAGTTGCATTAGGGAAGGTTTAAATTGGGTTTTAGAAAAGAATTATTTACCAAAATGTTGTTGAGCACTGGAACAGACTGCCCAGGGAAGTGGTGAAGTCACCATCCCTGGAGGTATTTAAAATACATGTAGACGTGACATTTAAGGATATGGTTTAGTGGTGGACTTGGCAGTGTTAGGGTTATGGCTGAACTCAATGATCTTAATGGTCTTTTCTGACCTAAATTTTTCTATGATTCTATGATTAATTTATTTTTATATTTTATCCAATGAGGAAAATTCAGTGCAGGTGGAACATATAAATTTATCTTATGATGTTGTCCTTTTCCAGTGAAATTATTATCAGAAAATTAAAATGGATCTACTTTACTTTTCCAACCTTAAAATACATCCATTATCAAGCTTAAAAATAAAATTGCTTTCACTTACCACTTAATGTGATTTGACTGAATATTCTTTTAATGGTAAGTGTAATTTTTTGAGAGCACATTTTTATATGGATGGTTATTTCTCCATTTTAAGAAGACAATGACATATTTGAACATCTGCAGAGTATCAAAAACTGGTGGCTGGTAGCTAAAAAAAAAGTGGTTTACAACACTACATACTTAATACCAAATTGAAATAGCAGGAACTTCAAAAAGCAAACAGAAGTATGATAGAGACAGCAATATCCTAACCTTTCTTTAACTATTTATTCACGAAAGACACTTCACTGTCAAGTTTATAATTCTGTGTTAATACCACTTTTGGAATTTGCATTAAATGACATTTTGATTATAGTATTCAAATGCATGTGCCCTTAAAACTTTGCCATTTATTTTGTATGCAAAAATCTTCCAGCTAAATGTCCCTATTTCCATTTTGCTCTGGATTCCACTGAGACCATACAGGAAAGAATAGCTAAGTTCTCCTCCCAAAAAAAGTCTCGTAATGTAGAAGAAATTCAAATGATAACCTATTATCCACCAGCTGTTTGATTCTTAGCTCTAAATTATAGTCTTGAACAAATAAGATGTTTTTCTTTTGATAAAATTAGACACTATTTTTTTTGTTTAAAATCTATCTTTATTCCCTAATAATCCATGGAAGCGGCTGGGTTAACATACTTAGACAAAGCAACTGTGTGTACTTATTATGTAAATTCTCTGACCATGCCTTTGAGCCATAACCTTTTGAAGCCATTGGGAGTTTCAACCCAAACAATTAGATATATTCAGTGAGGGAAAGAAAATTACTGATGATACTAAAACAGCAACCGGGATATGACCTCAGGAAGTTCTTAAGTCAGAAAGTGCTTGCATCTGCACAACTGGGACCTGGGAAACTATTGCTATGCAATTGCCCTGTCTCCTCTTTCCTTAGGCATCTACCACTGACCATTGTCAATGATAAAAATATTAGAACGATCATCTGTGTGAGCAGAATTAAGCATCTGTTTATAGTAAGCCTTATTACCTATTATATTTTTTCTGTGAGCCAGATGGAACCCATTTTGCTGCCACTAAAATTTCTCCTTGCAATTAGAAAACAGGAACAGAACTTAAGATCTGATATTTGTAAAATGTTTTGTACCTGCCATGAGCTGGCTTCTACCAGTTTACATTCTTCAGTCAGACACATATTTTCCCAAAAGTTCACTGTAGCAGACAAAAGCAAAATGTAAATCAGAATGTTTGTCAAAGTCATGGGGGGCCCATGGGGCACAGATGATGAAAATTAAGATTTAAAAGCATATCAGAGATGCCCATTAACTTTGAAAATATATTTTTCACCACTTGAATCTAAAAGCAGCATTTCAAAAGCACATGGTGAATATTGTATTTAAAAATGAAATAAAATTTCTTAGCAATTAAGAAACTTACCTTGAGCAGAGAATATTAAAGAGTTTGCTACTCTAAAGTTTTGAGAATTTTCCAGTTACTGGGACCTCAGGCAGCACAGAATGTAAACATATATTTGAAAAATGAGTATATCTATGGTCTTAATCATCTGCCTAAACTCTTGTGTAGACCCAGGCTGGACTGTCTGCTGTCTTTCAAAACAAAGTTCAACACACAGTTAAGACATGAACCTCTAGTGAGTGGTGGTGAGGCACACACCTCTGTGCATTCTTACAGCTTAGAATGGGAGACATGAGCTTACCTTGGTTGTACTACACAAAGTTATTTGTACAAAATAGTGAAATACTTTCAAAAAAAGATACTAATATAGTATAGTAATACAATTTTATGCATTTTATCAGACTGTCTGATAAAATCGGCAATATTACTGCACTTACTTTCACAGAATAATATAAAAAAACAACACAAATGGAGATTAGTGTTGACTCTAATGAAAATTAAATAAAAAGTACCAGGGTTTTTTTTACTTTTAAGTTTATAGGGAAGAAATAGTTCAACGCTGTATTCCATACAACCTCAGAAGTGATTGGATTTAGTAGTTATGTTTTTCTGAGCAGCAACTTTGGAAAACTTTAAGACAAACCTTTTAACACTAACTGCAATTCTTCAAGTTTTTAACACACCTTTTATTGCCAATATTTTAAGCAGACCTAATTTTGAGTGTTTTCTTTGTTTAAAAGAAAAGAAAATATGGAAAGTCTTGATTGACATGATAATAGGTTTACTATTAAAATGTGCACTGAAAATCAACTGAATTATTTCAGAGCTGAATGCTTCTGCAGGAAGATGAAAGCTAAGCATATTTAACTTAAAGCTGTAATTTTTCAAAGCTCTAATTTTGACTTAAAATATTTTTTCAAGAGTTCTACATTAATATTGCTAAAGAACTTCTTGTTGTAAATTTGTTGTGCTAGAAAGAAGCTATAGAATTCAAAATAGAATTATTATAAAATTTTTGTATAAACCTAGATATCTTTATCAACATTGCCCTATAGAATCATCAACTCAATTGTGTCTATTTACATAGTCACACCATCACAAGTACTGGAAAAACCCACGGTAGCTAAGTCATAAACTGTTAGGTAGAAAGAGGCTGTTGGCGTGTGCTAAGGGATGTAGCCCAGTACATTCGATTTTTCCACAACTAGTGTAAGGGCTTTCTATTAGCCTAACAGTTTAGGGCTTAGGACTTATCAAGACTGTGCCTTTCCACATCATCCCCTTCTGACAGCTGAAATAAGCACAGAAGTTTTCCCAAAACACCACTGGCCTTGTATTTTTCACCATTGCCTCACACAATAATTTTCTCTTCCTTTGCATTCGCACATAAAATCTCTCTACAAAAACACTGTTCCACATAATGATACACCACCTCTTCATTCATGGTAATTGCCAGTCAGAGAGGGGTCCCAAATTACCTTCCCACCATAGGACTAGACAAAGTAGAATGTGACTTCTCAACTCCTAAAAATTTCATACCACCACAAGGTTGTCAACACCTACTAAAATTAACATATGGGGATTAGTGCACAGAAAAACCTTGTTACAGTCAGACCAATCTTAAAATAAGGAAGCCCCTACATTTCTGGCCTGACAACACTGCTGAGATGATGTCAGTGAAAAAATCTGGCAGCTACATGTGCCTGCGGCTAGTTCAGGGTGTGTTGTTAAATAGCGTATACCCAACAACCACTTCTACTTTAAAGCCTTCAAAAGTTGCCCATAGAACATGTAAGAATTGAGTTTGGGATTGAGCAATTTATTTCCCCATTTCTCTTCGGAACATGATGCAAAAAAGGAGGAGGAGGAACAGTGCAGGTCTTGCTACGCACTGTTACCTCTCCCACTGGAGCCTGACAACAGGCAGGATGTGTCCTGGCCAACACTGTGCAGGTGTAATGTGACTGCTACCAGACTGTGGAGGAACTGACTCATGAGGGGATGGAGAAGGAGAAATAATCCAGCAGCCACAACACAACACAGTTAATTAATTCCTTGAATGGCTTTCGATTGCATCATATCCCAGTTTACCAGCTGCACCCCTGGGAGTACTATTGCATAATAAAGAACTGACAACAGAATGGGCGGGTTCTCACAGCTCTGAAAGAGGTAGCGCAGTCAAGCTTTTGCATTGCAGAAAACTTTCAAGGACCCCAGCCCTGAAAATGGTTTCATTTGTGTGGTCAAGGTGTTAATCATGATGGAAAAGCTCAAGATAAACACAGGGAGATCATTTATACATTACCTTCATAGGCAAAAGGAGTTGGGAAAACATTAATTTATTGCCAACTAAATTAGAAATGGATATTGGAAAAAAAAAACCAGACAAGAACTAAAACATCTTCACCTTACTGTCCCCTTCTTCCCAGGGTCAACTTCATTCCTTCATCCCTTACTCCTCTACCTCCTCCATCCCAGCTGTGCAGGGTTGCAGGGAATGGGGGCTGCAGTCAGTCCACAAAAACTCTCTGCTGCTCCCTCTTCCTCATACTTTTTCCTGATCCAGCCTGAGGCCTTCACACAGACTGCAGTCCTTCAAGTTAAACTTGCAACTGCATGAGATTTTCAATGACCATAGTTCTTACAGGGCATGTCCACCTGTCCCACTGTGGTGTCTCCCAGGGCCACAGGGACATTCTTGCTGGGAGTCTTTCCTCACGCTTTGCCCTCCGGGCTCACAGGGCTGTTTCTCACCCAGTTCCCCTCCCTCAGCCCTGGCTGCAGGGCAGTGTTTTGCCCTCCCTTGCCCAGGGCTCTCTCCTGCCCACCCGTGGCTGAGGGGCTCAGCCGTACCCTGCACTGGGGCTGCTGGCGCCGTTGGAAACGTAGTGTCCGATGTAGGGCAGCTGGAGACCTTTAGGTTAATAATTACTGCCAAATCCTGAGACTTTCTCTTAGAAACTTCAGCACACACAGTCTGTAGAACCACAATCATCTGTGGGATCTAATGTAATTAATATTGCACCTAGAGTAAAAGTAATGTCTGGTAACTGCCAGTATTAATACAAGTAATTGAAAATGAAAATATTTAATTTAATCTTCTTAGAGAATCATGACTAAACAAAGTCTAATTCATCATGTATTATGAAAGAATACGTCAATTAATAATAAGTTAAACTATGTAATGGGCTCGAAGCAGTGTTTTAAGTATGAACACTCATACTTAAAGTGCTCAGACATGATAAGTTTAGTACAGATGACTCCTATATATGAAAAAATTGTTATAAGGATAGTTAATACTGAAAGGGTTTTTATTTTTGTTTTTAATTTAAGACCCAAAATAGAAAAACAGCTTTTCTGTTATGTATATAATTAGAGTCCTCATTATAGGCACACTGAAATTTATTCTGCTGACTGACAACCATGAAATTCTAAGTGACATTCTGAGAACTCTGTCATTTATTTTCCTGCCATCTAGCTGCATTTAACTAACTGTCCTTCAATGTCTCGATATGAATACATTTAGACATTAGCTAATGTATCATTCTTGACATCTATTCACCTTCAACAGTGCATTAAAAAAAGACAGTAAATATAAAGAAAAGTCAAGGAGCAGTCTTATCGGATGCACAATAAGATACTCTATCTAATGCCAACCACATAAAGTACTTATGGGGTGAAAGTTCTACAGTGCTTCTAAGTATTTACTCCCTTTGAATTTGTAATGTTAAACTCTAACAAGTTTTATTCTGATTTTTAAGGGCAGTGTTGCAGTACATTATGAGTCCATAGATCATTACATACCCCAAAGCTTCTGTAAGCATATCCAAAATTCCTTTGGAGTAGACTCTACTTAGTTCAGCCAGCAAAACCATCTTTATTGTCACTGCCTGCTTTAAATATGATTAGCTTTGCAGTCTGGTACTGAGTGCTTAAACTTCCTCCATTTTGTAAGTTTTTCTGCTTATCCTAGTTTAGAATGCTAAGCACATTACACAAGCACAGTAACTGAGGTGAGAATATCTGTTGAGAATATAAAACATGCTTGTACTAGGTTGATAAATCATAGAAATAAAATCATTCCATGGAAATATTTGCTTTATGCAAGTATCATTCTTTATCAGATATGTACCATAAAGTATCACACCAGAAACTAAAAGTAAATTGCAAGTAAAATGAAGACAAATTACAGAGAGACATCTATAGAAAAACTTGCATTATTTTTAAGTAATATATAAAAATTAAACTTGAGCTGCTGCTGTGGCCTAGTCAAACCACCCTGATTGCTATTCTGGGTTTCAAGTCCCAAGTGTTATTCTCCTTTCCTATTGGCAGCTCACTTCTTTTCCATCCTATGTAATAATTGACAGTCATCTATATCCTTTTGGTGAATCCTCTGTGACATCAAAGTTCTTTTTTGGTCTCTGAAGCACACCAACTGCCTCTTAAACTGGGAGATAGGCAGGTTATCTGTTTCTGTCAAAATCTGAAGATGGAGTTAGATACCTCAGATCACTAGTGAGTGATGAAAATATGTTCTCATTTCCATAATTTTTACACACAAATGAGCCAGATAAAATCACAGAGTGAATACCGATGATGCTTTATTATTTTTTTGTAAAAAACTGCAAACATTCTTAAAGCGATTTTCCCAAAGTGGATTGTTGCACAGAATGAGGGACAACCAAATATTCAGTAACATATCAGACATTTTCCTGGTATTAGATGGCAGATGTTGTTGCCTAACTGATGTAGCCAAAAGTTTCACACAACATTATCCTTTATCACAAAAGCACTTGGGTTCAATTTCCATTCTTCTGAATCTCTGTTCTCTTTTACCATTACAGATACTTGCAGTCAGGCTCATTTAGTTAAAGTTGGTTATAATAATCAATGGGTAACAATTTCTTTTTCTGTATTTCCAGCTATAAGTATCATTTTTGTTCAGTGCAGATAAGCATATTATCTGGAAGACCCTCTTATTCCTAAAAGACTTTTTTTTGAAGATGAAAATGCACAACCTTTCATATGCGGTATCTGTTATAATAATTATACTACACCCAATCATTTTACACACACAAAGAGAAAAAAAATTGTGTCTAGTAGAAAAGCCATATATGACAAATATACTAGTACATATAAGATGTGAAACTAATCTAAATTGGGAGGGTTTCCTCAAAAACATATGAATATCTTCGTGTTAAGCTTTAACACTGGCAAAAGAGAAAGCAAACCTTAAGAGGGTATGAAAATCATTTTGAGTTTACAGTAGGATGTTCTAAATGCTTCTTTATCCTTATTTTCGCTTTAAAAATAATTATTTCCAAGAACTTATAAAATTAATGTTTCTTTTTAATGTTTTCTGTTGAGTATATGTTTAAAGAATTGCTTAGGGCATAATTTCATATTTCAAATGTATTACTAATAATTGAGGCTATGTGGAAAGAAATCCAAGTCATAATCAAAGCACTGTCAAGGAGAGAGTACAGTGTAGGAAAGGCAGTTTAATAGCCCCAAGATTCCCTTGCTTATAGGTTATTTTACACATGCTGTTTTGACTTTTCACCTCCCCTGAGTTTTGGTGCAAAGGAAGACATGAATACTCAGTCATCTTTATACTTAAAACTGGTATCTGGACAGGCTTTGAAAACTTCTCATATCATCCACTCTACATAGGAAGCAGTGTAGCACCAAATGTGCAACAGTTAGTATGTGCAAAGAGAAGTGAGCTAGACTATTCATGGTGCACAAATTACCAGAAGAAATATTATGGAAAGGTATTATTGGACAGATTATGCTGTAAAATTAAGCCAATTTCCTCAGTTTGTACCTTCCAGTTTGACCTAGCTCTCAGTACAGGTTGCTCACAGATTACATGATTTGACAGACAACTTTTTTAGAAAAGAAACATTCCCGACATAAAGTATGTACATAGTGCATTTCATGTTTTTGTTTTCTACTTCAAAAAACATACAGTCCTACATATAAGGAGAAAAAAGGGTACCTCTAAGATGGTTTTGCAACCCTAATGTGAGAGGGGAAGCTAATCAAAACTTAACAAAGCTGTTGCACTTGCCAAAACTGACAAACCATTAAGCATATTGTCTTACAAGGTAGTGTGAATTCTATCTAGTGGTAGCTCAGTTGAAGCATTTAGTGTAACTTGTGGTAAGGGGCACATTAATCAAATGAGAAACATTTAGGTGTTCTTTGCTTTGTAAATTATAATAAATAACTGGCATTCCTACTTGTTATTTATCTACCTTCAAACTTTAATGAATATTTCTAGTGCTAATTGCTGATTTTCTATATTTAGAAGGAACAGGCACATATGGAGATAATAGCACAATGTGATATTTATGAGGTGCCAGTTCCCTTATAAATACAGAAATTGAGTAATTAGCATTAGAAATATTCATTGAAATTTCAATACACACTTTGGGATTTGAAATTAAATTGAGCTAAAGTTGGTGATCCTTGTCATAAATTAGTATTTGGGGATTTGAAATTTAATTCACTAGAGATATTCCTTTAACTACTGAATAATTTAAGTAAAAGTAACATTGGACATAGCAAGTACATTTAGTGAAAGGGAAGGCATCAAAGGTCAATCACAGCTCTTTGACAGTGCAGGATTGTTGTTGTCATAGATTTTAACATATTTATTATTTCCCACTATGTCAGTCTATTTCACTCCTTCACCGTCTCTAGAAGAAGACAGGTCATTTAAAAGTAGTGGTACTTCATATTTTCCAGGTCGAGCCAGCACCTAAAAAGATATGAATTGATCATAACAGTTATAAATTACACTATATAAACTAAATGCTTCCCTGATATAGGTTGATTTTGAGCTATTCTTTTAAAGCATTAATAATCTTTTAAACAATAATAACACCAAAATAAAGTTGCTTATGAAGATTTAAAGTTGGTTTTGGTAACTTGTGCCTTCTGAAAGCATCACATACAACAAAACCTAAACTTTTAAAAATTCAGTAGTAATAATAAGTCACTTCAAACTTAAATGATTGAAAATGTGCAAGACACACAAAATGTCTGTACAATATTTTGACAGAAGGTATAGACAAGCCCCACAGATGCATCTTTTGGATATGGACATACCAAAGAAAATCCAATGAAGAACTGTGACTGTGATGATGTTAAAATAATCTGAGTATCTGACACATGAGAAAAGGCTAAAGAGATCTTGGACTGTTCAGTGTAAAGAAGAAAATGTTTGAGGGCATCTTACTAATTAATTTATATCAATTGGTGTGGGAGAAAACAAAACAGAGACAAGCTCTTCTCAGTGATGCGTAGTGAAAGACCAAGAGGCAGTGGGCACATACTGAAATACAGAAAACTCCCTCTAAACACAAGACATAATTCTTACCATGAAGGTGATCAAAATTGGTGACCCCGACAGGATTGACCAGAGAGGTTTGGAGGCTATATCAAGGAGATGCTAGAAACATGGTAAAGCACAGTCCTGAGCAATCTATTCCCCAGCTGGCCCTACTTTCAGCAGGGAGGTTGGACTGGATTTTCTTCAAAGGTGCTTTCCAAACTCGGGAAGTATTCTGTTACTCAGTGAAGTCTCTAGGGAAGAATTTGTATTAAGCTTTATTGTTTACAAAAGGTGCCTCTGAAATGCGAAGTTGGCATGAGTGGGAGAATGTAATCAAGTAATACCTTTAACTACCACAACCATGGTTTTCTGTGGTATGTGGATGTCTTTCAGATATTTTAAGTTGGCTATCAAAGTATCCAGGTTTTGGGAGTCTTTAATGTGAAAATATTTATTTTACAAAGAAATAAAAGTTAAGGAAATAGATTAATCACTTACTGAGTCACTTCCTTAACTAGGCAAAAGTGTAATAAATTATAATGTGATTATTTGTGCTAAGTAGCTGTGGTTTTACAAGAAACTCATTAAGTGACTCCTTATCTAAGTTAAAGGTTTGGGAGCTTTACTTTCATTAAGTGTTATCTACATTCACATGAACAAATTAATACATAAATTCCTATTATCAGTTTAAAATAGATTTTAATAAAAACACTACAATCTGAATGAGCAAATGTTTTTAATATATACAGTAGATTTTTAACTGATTAATATTGCTGCCCCTAAATGATTATGGATTTATAAGCTTTAAATCTAACTATATCTGACTAACGATTAAATAAAACCAAACAAATGGAAGCTTTGAAGGCTTCTTGTCATTAAAACCAGACCTAGACAGTAAGGTGATTTTCTAATTAAAGTTAAATTAACAGCCTGAAATTCAAGCATGATACTTCAGGATCTGAGTAGTGGGCTCAAATAATCGTGTAATTCGGTAAGAGAATCATATGCTTCTAACATAATTTGGAAAACTTCATTACCAGAAGGGCATGTCATACTTTAATTGTAGAGATTTTTACTGCAACTTAAAGAAGCAGTACATGTTCTCAGAATGAAGATCTCAAAACCTGACACAATTATATGCCTTTCATTTCAATGTTAGCTTCCATGTTTATAATTTTTCCATATTAATTATGTGGCAACAGTATTCAAAAGCAGATGTGAAGTCCAACTTTTCTGTGAATTATTACTATGGCATTATGTACTACTTCCTAAATTCAAAGTTATGTGAAAAGAGCTCATCTATACATAATTCAAATGAACACAGAGATACATCACACCATTTAAAACTGCAATGAAATTCCTCCTTTACAAACTGTGACAAGGGCTAATACATTTAGAAGAATTCGCTTACTTCTATGACCACTTCTGGTGTAGTATGTTGTTAAACAGATAAATAGCTCCCACAGATGCTTGCTAGGTTTCTGAAGGAATAAAAAATTATTTTACATTTCTCCTATGTTGTTAGCAGACAATGACATAACAAAAGCATAAAGAGCCCAAGGACATCTTGTGCAAAACAGATACATTTAGAGAAAGTTGTTTTCCAGTGGAGAAAGCAGCAAGAGCCAGAACTAGATTGTCACTGATAATCCTTTAATTCATTGTATTTGTGTATATACAATAGAGACTCCCAAATCAACTTCTGAATTTAATCTAGCTGTTGCTTCTGCTCTATAAAGCAAAAGCAAATGAATACATCCAAAGTATTTGATAATCAACTGTTAATACATCACAGAACTGCATGAGGAAATTAATACTTTGTCACTGAAGCTGAGTCTGAACAATGTGGACTAATGCAGGAGCAAAATCTGATCAAGGAGAAAACAGAGTAGGTGGTGTTCTATGTATGCTGTCTTTCCTTCACAGTTAGTCAGGAACAACAGAAACTCTTATCTGACATTATGTGTGTACTCCACATGCAAAAGTTAATCAGGTTATTAATCTTGAAAAATTATTTCCCAATTTTGATACCTGGCTTTTAAACATTTTTAAATAAGACTTTTATTTTAAAAATCTTTAAAAATATTTTAAAATCTTTTAAAAGTCTTAAAAAATCTTGCCATCTTTTAAAAATGGCGTAAATGTTTCTGAGAAATGTTTCCAGTTATATTGACTCTCAGGAAGAACTGATCATCAGGAAGCTAGGAACTTTTATATACTCAAAACTTAATCCTTTGAGCAAATTAGATAATAATAAGCAAAGAGTCCTGCAGTTTACCAGAACTACACAGCACATGAAAACTGGGAATATTTTCCATTAACTGTTGCACTATTTCTGATATCAATGAAATGCTGAGGCACTAGAGTAAGCACTTTTTATACCTTTATCAGTACCCCTTTGCTCCAGCCCGTCCTTCACTCTGGCTGTTAACTCTCATTTGCATCTCATTTTTTACATTCCAGCACCTCATACTCATTGCTATTCCACTTACTCTGTTCTCCCAGCTCCTACCAGTCTATAGTTTCATGACTACAATAAGTAGACAGAAGCCATGTAGCAATCTTAACACTTCTTTCCTTCTCCCTGGCTCTCATTTTCACCCCCACTGTGTCTTGTGCTGGTTTAAAATGAAACACGGTTTTGGCAAGGTAATGGACTGAGAACAGGAAGAATGTGTGAAGGCTATCAGCCGATAATGGAAGTAGAGTGAGATGATTTTTTCAGCAACACCACCAATTTATTACCCATTTTGAAATTACTTCTTACCTTCTTAAAGTCCTAGTATATCTCCCATCATTGCAGATCTCTCTCTCAGATTAATTTTCCTGAAATATCTCACCTCCTGGCTCCAGAGTCTCTTCTGTTGTTTAAAGTGCCTGTAGTTACTCTTTCCTCTTTTCCTTACAGTGCTTTTTGAGATGGACATTGGGAAAAAGCAACAATGCCTCTGCCCTAACACTTGTAACAACACCTTGTCACCTTCACCTCTGTCATCTTCATCCCAAGCTTCTGACCAGTGCAGATTGGAACTTCAAAATATTTGATTAACAGCTTTAACTACTTGTGTGCAGCAGGTTTTCATAGCCTTGCACGTTAAATATGTGCTATTGGTTTTTTATTTGGAAAAGAAGGAGAAAAGAAAAAAAAGTCAAAGTTGACATCAAAATGACTACATTTTAATAAAGCAAAACTATGGAATATAATACATTCTGTCAACACAATTGTTTTAGATAAAAATGCCAGTCTCAAAGTCCCATATGAAACCAAACTGTCAGTACAGACACAATCAATGCTAAGGATTTTTCATGTCCTTGAGAGCACTGTTACCCCTGACTGTTTCTGCCCAGTCCCCCACAGCTCTCCCCATCCTGCCCAAGGCCAGACCCCAGGCCAGCCCCATGGCCATCAGCCCCTGCCCCACTGATGACACAGCAGGACTACTCCCCAGCTCACCACAGCCCTACCCTGCCTGGCCATGGGATCCACTGACCTGAGCTCATACAAGGGCCCATGTCCTGCCCTGGCCTCAACATATTTCCATCCCCAGTCAATTGTCTGATACCAGGGGTCGGGGCAGCTCCTGTGCCCTTTGGCTGCCCAGCTCCTGTCTGGGGTACTGGGCTGGGGTCTGACTGCCATTCCTTGCCCTGAGCCCTCTGGTGGAACCCTTGATACTCACTCATGGCCACAGGGAGCTTCTGGTCCCTCTGCTGCTCTAGTAGAATTTTAGTGTACAGCCACAGGAAAATTAATTCACTATCATTTACATTTTGCTATTATTTAGACAAAAATAATTTTTGTTACTCACTCTGATGAGGCCACACCTAGAGTCTTGTGTCCAAGTCTGGACTTTCCTGCACAAGAAAGACATGGACATACTGGAAAAAGTGAAGTAAAAGGCCATGAAGATGATGAGGGCACAGAGCATCTGACCTATGAGGAAAGGCTGAGAGAGGTGAGATTGCTCAGTCTAGAAAAGAGAAGACTCACAGAGAGTATCACCAATATGCAGAAAAACCTGAAGGACGGGTGCAAAGAGCTCGGAGACAGATTCTTCTCAGTGGCAACCAGTGACAGACCAGAGGCAATGGGCGAAACTGAAACACAGGAGGTTCCCTCTGAACATTACAAAACTATTTTTCACTGAGAGTGTGACTGAGTACTGGTGTAGGCTACCTGGAGAGGTTGTGGAGTGTCCCTCCCTGGAGATATTCAAAAGCCATCTGGACATGGTCCTGAGCAACCAGCTTTAGGTGATCTCTTCTGACATCAACCACGCTGTATTCTGTGACACGAAGGAATTATGCTACCAAAACTGATTTTAGTGTACGGTCTATTTGACCATACTTCTCCAGCAGACTGTATACTGGAGAAAGCTGGGAAAAAAGGAACTTTCTTCATCTCCTCTACTGAAAAGCAAGAGTTAAAGCTCCTTGTAATTGAGGACCATAGAACAAGATCATAAAACCTTAAGTTCTTTCTGGTAGATAAGCAAACTTCCAGCATTCTCTACAAAAGGCCTTTCTTACTTAAAAAAAAAAACAACTCTCTAGTAGATATCATGAGCACAGCACAGTGGGCCTGGAGCAGCTGGAGCTCAAGGGAATACCTCTCCTGTTAATTGTTTCCACTTATCTGTTCTTGAAACAGAAGCTATTGAAAACCTAAACTATGCACCCAGTGGTCAAACTTAATTCAAGGTCATAGAATCTATTCTACTCACCAGAAAACACAAGAACAGCAGTTCTTGATACATTTTGCACAAGGTAGCTTTAATCTTCATGCTTAACAAATTAAAAGCGGTTATAATATAGAAAATCTTAATGTAGCTTTCAATCTCTTGTTTGAGCCAAGAGAAAAACATATCACTATTTATACACAAGACTGCCTTTAGAAGAAATTGATTCTCACCTAAAGGACTAAGGCTTGCTAAGAGCCTCTCAGAGGGATTCACCTAACCTCAATCAAGACAAAATTAATGAAGAAGCAGACATCTCCTGGTATATCTTGGCATATTACCTCAACAGGAATTGCTCTGTCTCAACATTTTCACTGAAATTAATTTAATTAACTCATCCATTAATAATGAATGATCTACAAGCTTGAAAATAACCATAGATAATTGGTTTTGACTAGAATTTTCCAGTAATCTGCCACAGAAATTGATATTTTCACTCCAGGGTAGCTTTATGATATTAAAACAATATTAGCTGGGGCATACATAGTCTAGTCTACTGCAGTTTATAAACATCTTAGGTATTCAAAAACAAAGTAGAAAAATATTTGTTTGTTCTTCCAGGTATGAAAATAGGAACTGATATTATAGTATATTTATCAGGTCATGAAATTATAACTTTCAATTTATCTTGTCACAGGCTGAGAGATTATGAAATTGTGTTAGCCCTACTACAACTTATCAGAAACTAAGAAGCTCTCATAATAACCAAATCAAAAACTCAGATCTCTTGCTTGACCTAAACTTAATTCCAATGACCCTGAAAGATGCTAATGGAAATAAAGATTTTAAAGAGCATTTATGGATATGCTCATTTTAAAGAACATATCTGAAAGGAAGGTTAACAATCAAATTCATACCACTGTTGAACTGAAAGCTATATTATTTATGACTAATTTTTTATTAGATATGTCAACAACCTGATTTTGTATCAAAACAACAAACATTTTCAACACTAAAACATGAAAAAGAAATATTTTAATTACTAATTTAGTGCTAATTCATCTCCCTCTAAGTTTCATATTATTTGTGTCAAGATAATTTACTCTTCATTCTTAAAAACTATTGCCAGACATTCAGATTGGAAAAGAGAAGGCTTCAGAGTGACCTAATTGCGGCTCTCTTGTACCTGAAGTGAGACTACAGGAAAGACAGAGACTATTTACAGGAGCATGTAGTGACAGGACAAGGGGGAATGGTTTTAAACTGAAAGAGAGTAGGTTTGGGTTAGATATTTGGAAGAAATTCTTTACCTTGAGGTTGGTGAGGCACTTAAACAAGTTGCCCAGAGAAGTTGTGGGTGCCCCATCCCTGGAAGTGCTCAAGATCAGGTTGGATGGGGCTTTGAGCAACCTGGTCTAGTGAAAAGCGTCCCTGCCCATGGCAGGAGGATCGGAACTAGATGGTCTTTAAGGTCCCTTCCAACCCAAGCCATTCTATGATTCTATGATTGATTTAATTTTTCCTCTTCCAGGAATTTTCATGGAAGTTGGCTAAATGAGGCTGTCTTTGTGTCTGTCATTAATTGTTGCGACAGATTGAGTTCAACCTGTAACACGTTGGAAATTTAATTTTGTCCTAAACTGTCCATCTTGAACTTCATGCTGAAAACATATTTATAAGCAAACTATACAGATTTATGTCACGTGCTTATTGTTGATAACCCCTTCTACACTATTCACTGGGAAAATGTCAACTCACCTGGTGCTTCAGCAATTTGTCCTGACTACAAACCCAGTCACACGGCACCATGGACATTTGTAGATTGCTAATTTACTGACATTAATTTCTTATCAGGAGATCAAGGAATGTATCCAAATATATCAAGTTCTCCAAAGAAATCCTTTCAAGTGTTTCAGAAAAAGTTAATGTTATAATACAAAAAATGACCACACAATATAAAATAAAATAAAATGCACTAGTACAGATTTTACAGAAAGAAAGAATTCTTAATGCCAAGTTCTCAAAACCATAAATTGATTATTTCTTTAAGTTCAACCCAAGTTTTAGATCTTAAATGTGCACAACATTAAGGATATCATCACACCTTTATGTGCAAACTTTGGGCTGAATGTGCTTTGTTATGTTAGTAATGTTACTTATGCTTTTGTCATCAAATAGCTAAAAATATGATTGCTTTAATGTTAAATGGAAAATAAAATCATAGAATCATTTAGATCGGCAAATACCTCTAAGATCATCATGTCCAAATTGTAAAAAGTTTATATATCTAACTTGTTATATGTCTTTGGGTAAATTAGGTCAGTTTTTCAGTTCAATTTTGTAATTAGACTGTTTTGTAAAATAGTCTGATGATTTTTTTTTTTCTCAGTCAAAAAGATCTTTCTTTTACAGTTTCTTAGTCAGAAAAGGTAGGGCCAGTTAGTTGACTAACTCTCAAGAGATTAAAGAGAAATGGATAAGTGATAAGAAGTTTCTTTTGCTAAATTGTTGTTCCTTGTTTTTTGTCATGTTACCTCAGGATTAAAGAAGTCTGGAGTACACAGAAGTTGTTGGTGGGGTGGTGTAGGAAGTGGTGGAGAATTACTGGAGAGAGGAGGGAAGGTCACAGGCCTTTGAATTCATGGAGGTTAGAGAAATTGCTGAATGTCTCATCCCAAAAAAAGGCATTACTTTACACTGAATCTGACAGTATATCCTAAGTCCTAGAAAGAGACAGAATGACTTCCAATCCAAGGCAGGTGATTTAGAAACACTTGACATTACAGTGCTTTCTTTAGTGTGGAGCAAGTTGAGGAATACTGGAAAAAAAATTGGTTGGATGCACAGTTTAAACTCTACTAGGTATTCAGACAAAAATAAAAGGAATATAAATTTATTTAAAATCTAAACAATATTGGCCTGAGATCTGAAACAGATGTCCCCAGTGTTGTAGGACCACACATAAAATGCCAACTTCTTCACTACTGGTCATGAGTATTTTCTGTTAGGCATAAAACTTGTTCAATGCTTTGCACATTAGTTTATTTTTTAGGAGAACAGGAAAAGCACATGCAGAAATACATCAACATTAACTCCTATCCAGCCCAGCGATGCCTTAGAATTCTTAAGATTTGTCGCATATAGATTTTTAATATAGCTGTATAGTTTCTAACACTTGAGAATAACAGTTAACTATAACTTCGTTTTCATGCTTCATATCAAATTCCTGAAATTCTTCCAGGGTTTTTTTTATATTCTCTTCAAGAAAGGATTTTAGTGAGTGCATCCTTTTTGGGACATGTACCTAGAAAGATATCACTGTAGACAAAGCAATCTAGAAGGCCCAGAGACCTTGGAGAAGCTCAAAAGAATACATGTAACTTGAGGGTGATGATGAAGAAAGGGATCTTAAGACCTCTGACTCAATTCTGGGAAGGCGTGCCGAGAGGAGGACCTGAGGGAGGTTCTGGGAGGGGGACAATTTTTGGGTAGGATATATCCATTAGATATGACAATTAATTAGAACTATAAAATTGTACGAACTCAATGTTGTAATGTACACTACAGTACATTTCTGTATATAGTGTACCTTAAAACACTTTAATTAAAGACTACTCTCTACTTTATCTATATTAACATTGTCCAGAAAGTCCTTTTCTTCCATTTTAGGTAACACCAGAACAGGTCTAATTGAAGCAAATAGATGAATGAAGGCATCAGAGGGAATTAATGCCATCACCATCATGGTTCAGGTGTTCGGTAGACTTTTTGGTACAAAATTTAAAACGGAAAAAGCTAAAAACAAAACTACTATGAAAAACAGTTATATCATCTCCTTTTTGATTCTCTTATTTGCTTTTTTGTTGCAAACTATAACAATGCAGAATATTCATTAATTAAAAATATTTACTCTTTTTGCTTCCATCCTCTCTTTCTCTGTCAATTTATTTTTTCTCATTTATGTCCGGTGTATGAGTCTGTGGAAGTTCAGGGTGGACTTGTCTTGATTTTAGTAAAGTCATTTTGACCAAGGAAGCTGTACTTTAAGAAATTGAAACTTTTGCTTATTACTTGCACTAAAAATATTCTTCAAAAGGGAATAGAAGGAGAATATGATTTGTTCATAATTCATAATGCTGTCAAGTAATAGAATTATTAGTATCTTAAAATTTTATGACATTTGCAAAAGGACATTATAAAAATACTAAGAAAATCTGACTTTATTGCATTTCACAAATTCAACTCATATTTGGACTTAAGTAATAATTAGCATTTTTACTGGCATTGAGCTGGTGGAATTATATATCAGATAAAGTAATTTCAAAAGTTCAGCAGCAGTCAAAATTCTAATTTAAACTTTAGGAAAGTATTAAAGCTGGAATCTTGTGCAAGCTAGTGAAGCAGTATGCCTAAAGCATCAGTCTGTTAACTAAATTAAACCAGTTACCCATTCATCGAAAAGACATAAGATGAGCAGGTGCAATTGCCCCAAGAGAGTATTTGCATACTAAAGGGTCCAAACTTATCCTGTTCTGAGTTTTTAATTCAAGAGTTATACAGGCAAGACTACAGATAGACCCTCTCAAAGGAAAATTACTAATTTTGGAGTTAACACTTCCTCCCCACATAACAGCCCCTCCCCGCACCTCCCGCAACCTTCTTTTTCCCATCTTTTTTGCTTGTCTTAGTGTTGGATAAGTTTTTATTTCCATTTTTCAGAGAATACAGATCATTTCAATTCTTGGGGAGATTTCCTCAACTTATTTCAAAGACTTTTGCTGGTTATGTATCAGGAGAAAAGTACATCTTTGAAGCTTTTTGATTTTTTTTTTAGGATTCTGTAGGATAAATTTTACTAGGAATTTTTATACCTAAAGACACAAATACACATTAGAGAGATTTTAGTGGTTTCAAACTGAAAGAGAGTAGGTTTAGATTAGATATTAGAAAGAACATCTTTACTATGAGTGTGTTGAGGCACTGGAACTGGTTGCCCCAAGAAGTTGTGGATGCCCCATTCCTGGAAGTGTTCAAGGTCAGGTTGGACGGGGCTCTGAGCATCCTGGTCTAGTGGAAGGTGTCCCTGCCCATGGCAGGAGGGTTGGAACTATATGATCTCTAAGGTCCATTTCAACTCAAGCCATTCTATGATTCTACAATTTCTCTCCAAATCTGTCCATTGTTCTGAAATCTCTAAAGGGAGCAGGATTCAGCAGCATTTTTAACAGAAACTAGGGACCTTAATGATTTGCAGAAGATCCAAAAATATTGCTTATCTCTCTGGGGCAGTTTGACAGAAACTTGACCTAAGTTTAAAGTCTGCTAACAAAACAGTGGCCTGAATCTTCATCCAGAAGCTGAGGAAAACTTAAGCTAAATCTGCTGACACTTGTCGAGCTAATTTTCTCTAGTAACGAATACTAATCAACTAGCTTATCTAGTAGCATTTTTGTAAAGGAGAAAATAAGATAGACAACTAAGTTGAAAAACAATAGCATCCAATTCTTAATTCCTGAAGTACAACTTTAATTATAACACAGTTCTGGTTTTAATATCCGAGGTAATTTGTTGGTCAGGCAATTGCTTTATTGTAACTACACCTCACTTAACAGGAACTTTTAAGTCTCTAGCAGCAGGGCTAAGTTTCAAGCTGCCGCTCAACCTGGAGTGCGAGTTGTGCTTGCTCCACTTCTGAGTCCTTCATCAGCATGCTCTGCTAAACACCCAGACTTCAGCCTTACCCCTCCCCAAGGCTGGGCTCCAGTTATCAGAATAAAGTAATTCAAAGACAGTTAGAAAGTTATAAGTGTAGCTTTGATAACGGTAACAGTAAATTCCATTCTCTACTTGAATGAAACATGATAAATTAAATCTTACAGTTTTCTATCTATTAGAAAATCTTTAACAGGTCTTCTGTTAGCTTTGATAGCCAAACATTTTTGTTTTCCTATGTCCATTAAACTCCTCAGTTCTTTAATTTTTTTTCCTTCAAATTTCTTAAAGGTATTCTGTTATTTAATTTCTTCTTCCCACTGTAGGTTAACCTGACTGTTTATTCCAGTGTCCTGGTTTTGACCAGGACAGTGTTAATATTTTTCCTAGTAGCTGGTACTGTGCTGTGTTTTGGATTCAGTGTGAGAATAATCTTGATAACACACTGATGTTTTACCTGTGAGTAAGTAGTGCCTACTGTAAATCAAGGACCTTTCAGTTTACCATACTCTGCCAGAGAGGCAGGTGGACAAAAAGGTGTGAGGGAGCATGGCCAGGAGAACTGACCTGAGCTGTCAAAGGGATATTCTATACCTTAGAATGTTATGCCCAGTGTAAAAACTGGAGAGAGCTGGCTGGAAGTGACCAATGCTTTTGGGGATGGGATGGGCCTTGTTCAATGGTTGATAAGCAATTCTATTGGGATTTATTTCTCTCTCTCATTTTCATTACAATTATGAGTACTAGAAGCATTAGTAGTAGTAGTAGTATCATTAGTATTACTGGTAGTAGTATATTTTACTTTGTTTCAATTATTAAACTGTTATCTCAAACCACAGGTTTTTTGTTGTTTTCTTTTTTTTTCCCTGATACAGCTAGACTGTTCAATAAATACAATTTGATAAATAAATAAATCTGTTATTTATGGGAGATGTAAATTAAAAAGTCTTCATCATTTCACAACAGTGAAAAAATTAGTTATTTGCAAAGTCAACATTAAGTAGTCCAAGGTCAAACCTGCATTTCACAAGACTATAAACTTCCTTTCACTTAAAGTAGGGTCAGCTAGAAAAGGTTGTTCAGGACTACGTCCAGACAGGTTTTGAATTCACCTCTGAGGACAACTCTCTGGGGACTACTAGTTTTTGTTTTGTTTTTTTTTTCTTTTAACACACTGACCATAACTCAAAAAAAAAAAATCTGTTTAAATGGAATTTCTTGTATTCCTGTTTCTTCCCATTGCTTCTTCTCCTGTCACTGGGCACCACTGAGAAAAATTTGGCTCCAGTTTCCCTACTCCCCTTAAAGTTCTTCTCACCAGTTTGGCCTGCTAGTTAGCAGAAATGCTTCTTCCCCACTCAGGTAGACCCTGTCTCTTTCTCATAGTCCTTGATCCTCACAGAGGGTTCCCACATTCATATAAAACAAGCTGCTGCATAGTCTGATGACTTTCAATTTCGGCTCCATGACTTGGTGACATATATCCTACACTAGACACATCTCCTGCATAAGACTATCTCCTGCTGCCCAAGGCATCACTGCAGCCCTAGACCTCCAGAGTTCATTCAGGATTCCAGTTTGAGTCAAGGCCTCTGATGTTACAGGAAAGTTGTTCCAGTTGGTGCTGGGGATCATGCCGTGGCGCGATGAGCTTCACCCCATTGTGAAGCTCATCAGTGTTGATTCCAGCTGAGATCCTGGCCTCTTCTGCACACCCTTTTGCAGGAAATGCTGCACAGACTGTTGCATCCAGTGGCTGTGCTCTGCTAGCTGAACCCTAGGCAATTTTAAAAAAGATGCCCTAGTAGGTAGCCTAGCTATGTCAGCCTACTTCTACAAATCATTCCAGGAATATAGACCTTTAATTAGCAATTCATACAGCGCAAAATTCTGGTGGTCCTTTCATTCCCAAAATGGATGTGGTGCCCTGAATTGCAGAAAAATTGTAGAGTGATTAGACTGCTAACTTCAGACAAACTGGTTTCTGAAATGAATGAACATGAATCTTATGTCTTGGAAACATCCTTTTAATTCTTCAAAATGGAGCTCTGCTCCATGTTGCTGATGTGAGAGGATGTTGTATTAACAGTACTGACTTGCACATCTGCAATTGGAATTCTTTGCACACACATAATATATTATGCCCATGAATAGATGTGTCTAGCTGTACTACAGTACGCTCATTTCTCTGGGATAGATAGAATATTTTATATAGAGAATTTATATCTATATATATTAAAAATAAAAAGTAAATTAAATCTATTTGCCTGATCTGATGTAAGCTTCTGTAAACTCCCATAAATTTTGTCTGTGATTTTAAATTAATTCCATAATTTGCTATTACTTTGAAATGTTAGAACAGCTTTACAATTGATCACTCTATGATAGGGCTGTTGCTTTTCGCTGCAGCTCCCATTGTCATTTTTATGAATTAAATATCCAACCTGACAGTTTTTAAGTAAACTCTTTTAAACTCATTTGTACACTGATGATGTGGTATGAATGTTCACTGTTCAGAGCAGTGAGAAACTGACTACTTGTAAACAGGATGAAGACAGTCTTCTAGAATGTATCTGTATTATATTTTTCCCTTTATGTAGAACGCAAATAGTAATGTTAAACACAAAAATGCTAATGTAAAACTAAAAGTTGTTTAATTCTATCACTTTTAGAAGTGAACAACAAAGGTGCTAAGCAGTTTCACCCCAGAATGACTGAAATACTTGAGAACTCCCCATTCTCCTCACCCATCACCACCACCAAACCCTCTGAAATCTGTTAGTTTGAAGATGGTTTACCTAACAAGATTAATCTGCATAAAATTAATTTAATTAGATTTGATTTAATATGAATGAGTTGCTTACTTCTATCCCTACTATGCCCATTTTGCACAGGTTTGGAGTACAGATCTGTATACTGATTTTGTATCCTCTCATCTAATATTTATCTCCTGAGCTTCTAATTCCAGGTGATGCCTAATGGTGCTAAGGAAAAAAAACTCCAGAGCAGTTAATTGAGGATGAGATAAGAAAAGGGTTTAATTTGTGCCTAAGAATAAGATCACAGGACGCACGCACAGGTCATGTTCAGGTGTTACAATTTATAATAATATCTGTCCAATCCCAAGTGTTTCCACCCTCTGTAGCCTTTGCTCTGGTTCACCTCCTGGCCCACCCCCTGGGAATTGGGTCTGGGGGCTTTTGTTCATCATCTTCATCTTCTTCAGAGCACAAAGGGTACACGGTCACCTAGTTTCTGACCTTGTTCTGTGGTTCAGGTCAAGGTAAGAGTGTTCTTTAAACAGCCCAGGCCTTGCCTTGACAAAAGACTAAACATTTTCTACTGGAATTCAGGGATAGGATTGATATGGGGTACATAGAATGGGGTAAGAGGGTTGAGGAATGTGTAAACTAAGGGGTGCTAAAGGGTGAGAGAATAAGCAGCTTCTAAAATCTACTACTTAACTACTTATAAAGCTTATAAAATTAGAAAAATAAGAAAAAAACCTCCAGATGGACCTTACAGCATCACAGGATTATTCTTAATGCAGTGAGCTCAGAGTCACAGAGGAATTTGCATCACTTCTTTATTTTTTATAATTTGAAAACAGCATCTAGAGGAAAAGAATATTCTAAAGAGTAACTGAAGTAATATCACTCAAAAATTTCATGATGGTTCTGAGTTTTATGACACTTTTCAGAATTTTTCAAGAACAGAGAAAAAAAATCAGATTTAAGAGATTTTAGAATTCAGGGGCATCATAACTGAACTATAGCCCTTGAAGCCTGACCATCAAACCAGAAGCATGTCTCCTTGAACCTGTAAATCTCACTTCATCTAGTATCCTCGCAAGTGCAGGTCCTAATCAAGGATCAGAGAAGTCTTGAAATGTCTGCATATAGTGCAGCCGTGGAAAACTTTTATGTAGCCTTTTAGCTGACATATGAAGAGACTGAGCAGTTGCAGTGCTCTGGATTCATCAGGCTTTGCTGTTTTCTGGAAGTTCATGATACATATTTTCATTATATTCTATACACCTCAAAAGGTTAATGAAACGTTTTAGTGGTGAATTGCATGGTGGAGAGTCAATCTTTGAGTACTGTGTCACAAACACCTTTTAATTGCTTTTTACCTCAAAGATGCAAGTTTTTAAATCCAAATCATTATCAATCTTTACTTATGGCACGAAAATTCCTAGGGCATAAAACAGTTTTAAAAGAGTAAGAGATGTTGATAAGAGTCTGAAACAATGAAATGCTACCACTGGATATTTCATTCTCAAGCTTTTAAATTTAGTGCGTTTTTAAATCTCAGATCCTTATGAATGAATGGAACTTCACTTAAAAATCTCCCTCTTGAGATTACACAGAAAAATCTTAAACTGTGAAGCCTAAAAATTAAAAATAGTTTCAAAAATCTATTTAAAATGCTTTTTAAAATCCTTTTATGGATTTTGGTCTAAAAAGAATTTTTAATTTTTTAATCATTTAACACCATCCATTCCTACCCAACACTAATAAAAGCTTGTAATTTTTTTTCACTTGCAAATTACATTTTAATTTATTCTTCATATTGAACTTCCTTTTATTTCACTTCCAAAGTTAAAAGTTATAAGTGGCATATACTTGGTTGATTTATTTTAAATATCTCTACAAAGTGCATACCATGGGAGTATATGTAAATATACTATTTAATAACTAAATAGCTATTAAAAACTAAACTGTTATCAATAACTGCTAACTATTTAATAACTAAATGCAAAGACAGAATATTGACCAGACTATCTCATTCCATGGTACTTAAATAAAGTTTGTCTTACCTTGTTTTCTAATTTTAACTACAAACTGAAGATTAAAGCAACTCAAAGTATTTCTAGAATGCTGCTTTAGCAGCATAGTCCCTGAAACCCTTATGTCCCTGACTCCACAGCAGCCCATGGGACAGGATTTCTTGGATCTGAAGTGATGTGGGAAACACCCTTTTCCCATTTCTTAAAAAAAAAAACAAAAACCATAAGCTTTTCTAACACAGGGCTAGGAAAAGCAAATAGACCTTCTGAAGTTTATGAAGAACCAACAAGTAAGAAGTCACTGCCTGTGATTCAGAGATGTAGAGATGTATCAAGGCTCTCACCACCTACAACAGTGCTATGACTAAGATCAACATAAGCAGCTATACACCTACATGGAAGATTCTGGTAATCATTTCTATTAAAAGCGTAGAACAAGAGCAGACCAGACATTGGGTAGATCTGATTTTTTGAGCTATGATTGTCCTCAAACCTGAAACTTCTCAATATTGTCAACTGTTCAGTGAAAATTATTTCCTTTTAGATTTTCTGTGAACAACAATAACACTGAAGTGCCTGAATGGTCGTCCCTGAAGAAAAAACCTGGACTCTAGAGAGCACAGGGCCACAAATCTAAGTTAGTTTCTTAAAGTTTGTCTTACCTCACTTTCTAATTTTGTCTATAAATTGAAGATTAAAGCAGCTCAAAGTATTTCTAGGATGCTGCTTTAGCAGCGTAGTCCCTGAAATCCGTATATCTGTCCCTGGCTCCCCAGCAACCCATGGAACAGGATTGCTTGGATCTGAGGTGGTGGCCACCTGGACTCAGCAAAAGGTCATTATACCAAAAATGTTTCTGAGTATTTCTGAGGTCACTGACAGTGATTTTTTTTCTGAAAAGATGTTGTGCAGCAAATCTTGAAGTTTAAAACCTAGAGAAAAGGCAGGTTTAAAAAACAAAACAAAACAAAAACCAAAACACCATGAAGGAGTTATCTTTATGTTCCTTCCTCTGCCTGTAGCAGCACAGATTACAAAATAGAGAATAGATTTCAGTTAAAAGGGTATCAAGTTCCGGTTACATACACCTAAGCAGTGTATCCCAATCAGATCACAATCAGATAGTCATGACATTTTTATTATACTATCTTTTTATAGTACAAAATTTGACAGTGTTGTAACAAAGAGAAGACTAAACTGTACTTCATAGCAAGTGGCTTATTCACTCCATCAGTTCTTGGGAAAAGTTCTTGCTCTACCATATACTAGGTAATTTAAATACCTGACTCAATTTCTAATGTGCTGTGGAGGAGTACTGCCTGGAGAGGATTCATTTTCTCCAAAGAAGCATTTAAAAAAACGTTTAACTAAGATTAACAATGAAAAATGTCTTACAAGCTAATAAAATTTAATAAAAAAATACTTTAATTAAAGAATTAAAACACTTGCACTTTCAAATTATAAAATGAATTACAAAATTTAAAATATGTAGTCAAATAACCTATCTATCTGCTTGTGAAGAGGAAAAATGAAGCCAGTTAAAATTCATCTATGCTATATAGAAACAAGTAACACCTACCTATTGCAACACTCCTGATCTTTTCTACAAAAAATTTACAATATCTATACTTATGGATTTTTTACATTCCTATTGTATCTATATTATATCATCTTAATACAGACACAGTGAAGATAGGAAGCAAGTGCATCGCATATACCAAGAAGCTCCCTTTGTTTGAAATAGGTAAGCATGAAAAATAGGTACACTGAAATGTTACCTACTCCATTCCTCTATCTGTCTTGATTTTGTATGGGATAGAGTTAATTTTCCTCACAGTACCTGGTATAGTGCTGTGTTTTGGACTTAACATGAGAATAATGTTGATTGACACAGGGATGCTCTTGCTATTATTGAGCATTGCTTCCAAAGAATCGAGGCCTTTTTGCTTCTCACCGCACCACATCAGCAAGGAGGCTGGGAGGGGCACAAGGAGTTGGAAGGTGACACAGCTAGGACAGTTGACCCCAACTGACCAAAGGGATATTCCATACCATAGGGTGTCATTCTTAGGATATCAACTAAGGAGAAAGCTGGCAGGGGGCTGCTACTTGGGAACTGGCTGGGAATGGTCTAGGGAGTGGTGAGCAATTTCAATATGCATCCCTGTCAGTGGGAAGTAGTGAATGGATTTTTTGTTTTACTTGTATGCATGTCTTTTGCTTTACCCATTAAATAGCCTTTGTCTCAGACCATGAGTTTTCTCACTTTCACCCTTTCAATTCTCTCCCACACCCCACCAGGGCTAAACGAGCGAGTGGCTGTATGGGGTTTAGTTGACAACTGGGTTTAAACCAAACATTATCACATGGCAAAAGACAACACACATCTGCCACACACAGGAAGAAAAAGTCCCCATTGTCCAATAACTGTATTAAAAATAAACAAGAAAGTACCATACTAAGAATTATAAGGAAAGTTTAGTACTACATCATAATATTAATTTACTTTAAAAAAATTTGAATGCCAAATTTTTTTCTTTCAAAATTAGTAGAAGCCTAAAGAATGCTAAAGAAAATCCTAAAAAATAATTCCCCAAGTAACTCAGTGAGAATTATGTGTATGAAGGAGGTATAGAAGTGTATAATGTTAGACAAGGTACTGTTTAACGTTAGATAAGGACTGTTTCTGAGTTTATGAAAAAATGACCATACATCAGGCCAAAGGAAACAAAAAGTCACAGTTGTCGTCACAGTGACTGACAGGAATTTTGACTCGTTAGTTTGGCCTCCTCTATCATACTCTGTCAGTGCTGTTGAGGGTTTTTGGGTGCTTTTTTTTTTCATTTTCTACTTCCTTGCTCTAAGGCATTTGTCCGAGACAAAACTAGCACAAAAGTGGTCTTATTCTCTCTTTAGACTATTACAACTCTGCTAAATTCAGAGAGGATTGTTCCCAATTTACACCAGAAAGAGACTAAGAAAGGACAAGCTAAAAAGAAATGAGCTTTGTCAACTGCTGTGAAAATTATTAAGCAACTAGGCCTGACAAGGAATAAAATTATTGGAGCTCAATCTCATGTCACTGGATTATCAGAAACATGCCACTGGTTTCACTGAGACTTATTTGCTGTTGTGCCACCAAATACAAGTCTGATGCAGTAGTTAGTCAAATAAAAGCATAATTTATTATTTTAATAATGTATTTGCTAGCTGCAAATACAGGTACATTTCAAGATATGTATGTCCAAAGTAAAAGCAATTGCGCAGACTTTTTTTAAATTTTAGGGTAATCCTGGCAAACAGAATTTTCATTAACACTGCAGTGTGAAGCAACATTTAAAACAGTGAATCTGACATTGCTCAAGAGAATAATTTCATTTAAAACATTCAGGCAGCAAGAGTTTCCTCATCAGTGTTAAAGTGAGGGTATGCACATTTGAAAGTGACAGATTTAATTGTTTCTAAACACAGTCTTAACTTCCTTGGCCAAATGTTCCTCTCAGAACTGAACAGAACATTTATGCACTCCCTATGCCCATGTTTTGAGATGATCATTTTTTCAAATCACTTTTTCAAATAATCACAAATTCTCTGAAAAATTGGGAGCATGGGAGAGAACACAGATAAAATAATAATAAAAAAAAATAACTTACCACAGCTTAATGTTATTCATCGTAATACCTCTACTCTCCTCAACTTTCAAAAAAATGTGATGAAGTTTTGAATGACGTGCATTTTCAGAATGTAATAGCATATGTTTCCATTTGCCAGGTTTGGTTATTTCCAACTTATTGTAATGAGAGAGTTAGATCTGCAGCTGCTGCACAGGTCATAATCTCACTGAAGACAAAAAGTATCTTGTGAAAGAAGCTGTTGGTTTAAGAAAGGATGAGGAGTTACTTGGAGAGGGGGAAAATGACGCTAAAATGGTGAAAAGGATAAACCTGGACCCATAGTAGAGGGAAAATATGGAATACCTGTTCTAAAACTGTTTTTTAGAAATGATTCAGTAATTATAAAGTAAAAGTAATTAGTAAAAGTAAATGTTTTAGTAATGAAACAACCATTATTATGTGATTTGTTAGAGGAGGGCAGGGTGGTTTATGAAATACTAATGAAGGTGAAGATCAATTTGGAGAGTGTGGTGGTGTCACTGGAGTTCTGCTTTTGCTTGTGGTCCAGATGACAGATTTATCTCTGGGGTAGCAGACACTATTGGGACACGGGATATTGATCTGCAAAGTCCAAGATGTTCAATCCTTCCTCTTTCTTCTGAATACTTCTCAAACTGAGCAAATGCGACTGCCTATATTCAACATAAAGTTTAAGATGAACCCTGTGACCCAGACTGTGGAAAATGACATGTCAAAAATGTCTGCTGTGAGAGAGAGTCAAAAGTAGTCAAAGATGGATCTTTAGCATGTTTATGGATAAATGCAAGCTAATGAATAAATGCCTACTCCTAAATGTAATTTCTTTTGGTAGGATTACTTTCTAGGGATACAACTAATACTGTTTTTCAAACCACACTTCTGACTGGTGGTGTGAGATTTTCAAAAGCAGAGGGTCAATTACTTAATAACTGTATATATATATATATGTATATTTATAATAGAAAATCAAAAAGTTACAATGGGGAGATTTTTGTGCACAGTAATTGTATGAAACCACCAAAGAGAGTATTTTCTCAAGGTCTAATCTCTCGTAAGGCTTTCTACAGCATTAGAGAGATGCTTTTATAGCCTAGTCCTGTATGTGAATAGTCTGAGATGACAGCTGAAGGGTAAACACTTTTAGTTGAAATATTGTGCAACAAAATGTGACTTTTTACTTTTTTTTTTTTAATTGGAGCAACACGTTCCTTGTACATGAAATGACAGCCTTCCTGTATCTTTTTGTCTCATCAACATCTCATTTCATATCCTCGCTGAAAGTCGTTTTTCCTTTCTAACTTATACTCCTCAATTTCTGTCTCCCTTTGGTGTATTTTCTCACTGAACTTGGTAATTGCATCACCTGAGATTTGATTTGTATGCAAAATTCTATATAGAAAATTTTATTTAATCTATTCCTTCCATTATGAAAGAAACCCCTAGCTCACTTTTGAAATAGACTAAGCAGAAAGAGGTATATGTTTTGGGTATGGAAACCCCCTAATTTAAGAAAGTTCTGAAAGCTTTCGACTTCAACCTGTTGATCAGCTGATAATAACCTTTATTCTACCAGTCTAAAACTGTTACAAACTTAAGGTCAGACTTGATGCACATGAACAACCAAACAACAACAACAACAACAAAAAAAAAAACAAGACTAAAAATATATGTAAATTTTGAGAAGCAGAAAAAAATGGATGCAATTTACCACTTTAAGAACTGTCTTATAGTAAAGCTAACTGGAGAAGCACAGGAACTAAAATCCTCTTCAGTCTTTCTAACTATGTGGGAATCTGCTGCAGCTGCAAAATTCCTGTATCGCTTCTCTCGTTAGCCAATTATAAATACCAATATTTTGTACCTTCTCTTGTTTTTCTTTGAATTTTCAACTCAGCATTGTACAAACTTGATTCAAACTGTGGTATAATCCTGTTATAAATTCATTGCCTTTTCCTTTAAAACCTTCAATTTAATTCTTTCCTGGATGGATCTGTCAATTCATTCACTCTTGAGTAGCCACACAAGGGCTTTATTTCTGAGGTTTTTATGTGCCAGTCACGGAGAAACATAAGATCCAACTGCAGTATCTCAAGTGAGCTTCTACACTACAAATGTTCACAGAACTACAAGAGACAAACTTCATTTCATCTGGTGAGGCTTTGGTTGACACTAAGATTAAGGGCTTAACAAAAGCAATGGTCTGCTCTGTTACCATTCAAGAGTTTCTTGCTTCACTGTGCTATGAAAGAGAAATGAAGGACTGTCTGACTGTTAACATTTCCTCATCTCTAGAGGGTTGCATATACTTAAAAGGAAGGTGGGATGGGAAGGTTTGGGATCAGCCATACAAAATATCCAAATCTGTACCTATAAGAACCTTGTCCTTGGCCACCAAAGACTGCAGCTAAAAATCCTCCATTTAATCTGAACCACATGGAAAACTGACAAAATGATAAGTAAACATAGCAGTAAATGAGCAAATTTGAGTATGCTGGTTTTTTTATTGAGGGGGGTTGTTTCATTGGAGTTTTTTGTTTGGGTGGTTTTTGGTTTTGGGGGGTTTTTTGTTTGTTTGTTTGTTCAGTTTGTATAAGGGGTATTTTTGTCACAGTAAATTCTTGTGTCATAATTATTTTTTTCTTTCTTGTTCTAGAATTTATCAGTATTATACTTGATTTTATTTGGTTTTCACCTTTTGGGAGAGCTTTAATTTTTATTTTTTACAATTGAGTATCCCATTTCATCTGAAAAAATCCAAAATCTTTAGCATTTTCTGATTGCTCTTTGGGGAAACATAAAAAGCAGTGTATTTTGAAGCTGTTGATAAAGCTAAAAATATCCCAGTGAAGTGCAATAATTTAAAGGACTGGATACAATGCTTTGGGTAGAAATTGAAAACAGCACCTCCATAGGAGTAAAAAATATTTCTGTTTTTATATACCCATGATTATGATGGTTATTATTAAACTGTCACATCACATCAATGAATCTAGCTATGCCTAGATTATATTAACTATTGTGACAGTTGTAAATACCTCAGTAATGACTCTCCTGTGGGTAGTAGAACAGATAAGAAAATGATTGAAATTCCATGAGTTTACTACAAACATACAGGTGATTCTACAACAAGTTAGACAATCTCTTAAGTAGGAACAGCCTGTTTGCCTCAGAGGTAATGCAGTGTCTAAAGAGCAAACCGAGCTGCATACTACTGAGCTTTCATCAGCAGTATAACCTTTGATTTTAATTTATTTTTATAAAAATACAAATGAAGAAGTCAGAATAAAAGTGGTTCTTCAAATGCAAAAAACATCCATCTGTGTCTCTACTTTGTTTTTGACCTATAGTTTGAGGGGTTTTTTACAGGGTAGGAAGTGGTTGCTTTGTTTAAGAAAAGGTTGCATGCTCTAAACATATGAGGAATACCGAATGAAATTTTCCTTCCCTGCATGCACCAGTGGAAAGAGCAAGCACAAAGACATGCCCATATGCAATCAGTATTCATTCACAAGTCTCTCCAGTTCTGTGTTTTTCTGCTTGCTGGCTCAGCAAACAGCATGCAAGGAGGAAATAATAGTATGTGCCCTATATTTAAATTACTAGGGGTGAAGATTTCTGAGAAAGCAATTAGAAGTCACACCCTGGAGAGCCCTGAGTATATGAGGAGAAGACAACTTTTTATGCTTGCCAACCAATACTGCAAAAAAAAAAAGGTCAATAATATTTGAGTCTTAGAGTCTTAATTAGCTAATTGCAGTTCCTACTTACTTCAAGCAAAGATCAAAAAAAGACAAAACACAAAATAAGAAATAAAATGTTATGAAGCAGTGGAATTAATTGGGTGGTTTAGGGGGTATTTTTAGGTTTTTAACTGTAGTTTTGATGTGTCTTGCAAATAAATGGGATTAATTTAAATAATTTAACAGAAACTTTAAGATTTCACTATCACTGCTTTTAAAGCTTTACATCAAACAAAATGAACACCTGAATGCATTCTTTTTTATTCAAAAATATAAAGAAAAGATTTCTTAAGAGCTAAGACTTGACATATGGCTGCTGTTTAAAGGATAGACATTAGTATCTATAGCAGTTCATAAAGATATTTTGACTGAGAGAAAAAAGGAACCTTTTGATTTTTCTGCATTCAATGTCAATATATGGTACATCATGAAAGAGTATTTTTAATGAGTGTTGGTTATTGAAATCATTCATATAAGAAATTTAAGACTTTTAAACAATTTCATATTGAATATTATGAAAAAGGATTATAACTATTTATACTTGAACAATGAAGAATCAGGAGCTGTAAGAGCAGACAAAGGAATGTCTGCAAAATATTATTTTGTGGAAATACCACGATTTCCACAATACGAAAGTTTTGTGGAAGAAAGGGACAAAAAGAAATTTTTTTAAATTGAAAGTATCTAAATATTGTTTTCTGATTTACCTATATTTGTATTAAATATTACTAAATGTAATAATTTCATTAACGTGAAATATGCATTTATTAAAGTCCTAACTTGATCTTTGATCTACATAAACATATTTTCAGCAACATAGTACAAAAAGCAACCTGAAGCATCAAAACACTCCTGAACCAGAATATCTTCGAATTCCAATACAAAAAAAATGCTCAGTACAAAACTTAGAATTGTTTTAAAAACAAAATCAACACTTGGAACAATGAGAATAGATGTCTTACACTATTTAAATTATCAGATAAAGCACAGCTGCATGCAGCTACATATACTTTCTCTCTCCATACACATACATCTTACAATAGTTTCACAATTCTACTTGACTTGAAGAAGCTACTGCTTCTGTAATAAGACGCCTGTTTTCACATGCCTTGCAGTAAGCAGCATAAGTACCTCCTCCAGTGTTAACTGAACACTTAACACCTGCTTCTCCATGCATAAATAAGTGTATTCCTGAATATACAGTTTATTCTCTAGTTTAAATGTTATTTTTTCATTGACATCCCTCAGATAATATTCTACCAGTTCATACAAACTGTCAACCTTTGCGACATAGAGACATCTGTCTCCCCTCCTCTTTTCAAACTCTGCCTACAGTAGGTACACCAAACTTGTTTCTGCATTGTTCAACCCATCATGCTCATCTGCTTTTCTCCAGACTTCCTCTCATGCAGCACAAGTTCCAACCACTCCTACCACATTTGCCTCTGCTGTTATAGCTAGGTTTAATTGAATAATAGAACTTCATTTTCTATGTATTTTTTCTTTTTTTTTCCCTCTTAGTTAAAAAGTAAGTAATAGTATGAAGTCACCTGTACTATATTCATCATTCTTATGGAAGTTTGGATGTACAGTGGAGTGAAAACACTGAGGTCTTGGAAAACCTCTGAACAACTGCCCAAACCTATGTAAATAGCAGAAACCATAAGCACAATTTTTTGTCACTGCCATAATTTTCTAATTAATCCTACAGGTCTCATTTTGTTATTTGATAGATTTGAATAGACCAGTGCAATGACAATTGAAAATTAGAAACTCCAGATTAGCATGTTTTACCCCTGCACTTTTTTCACTTCCATGACAATGCTCCAGCAGAACACATATAAACAATACAGGAGTGAAACTTTACTGCTCAACAATCTGAACAATTGTGATGCGCACTCCTAGGACTGCAAAGGCAAGATCAACTGCAGACTCGCAGTGCTCAACACAATTTCAGTGCTGCCACTGCTCAGAAATTCAGTGATGGGGAGACCATCAAGCAGTGATTTCATTAGATAAGGTAATATAAACTAAACACTATATCTTCTCAGCTCCCTGCACTGTAAACTGCACTGGCTCTGTAAGGTTACTTTCTAACATTCCCCTACAGGGTGAGGTTATTTCCATTGTACATGGTGTTTTGAAGCAGGATCCAATCATCTACATTTGACAGAAGCCAGGATAACTCTTTGCATTGACTGTGTAGGAGCTAGGCTAGATGACCTCATCCGAGGATGCCTCTGTTTATACAAAAACTCCTTACCCCATCTACCATTCTTATTGATCGTTTTCCTCACTGAAGCAATTTCAACTCTTCCTAAGTGCACCCACCCCTTACGGCAGGTCTTACATGACACAAGGACTCTCAGCATGATACTGTCGGTGATGCAGCACCAGAGAGGAGAGACACCTCTCCCAGCACCAAACCCCTACCAGAAGGTCATCTGGTTCTGTACTCTGGGTACTGGGAAAGGGTATGAAAGGTGGTACAGGGGACTTGGGTATTTCTCTGCCTCCCCATGGAGGATGAATCAAAAGTTAATACAGGGGGCAGTGGGGAACCAGTGCTGGTACCAGGGCTGGGGGCCACAGGATTAGGAGGGCACTACTGAGCCAGGGGTCTGTGCAGGGCTGGGTTCTCCCCAGAATTTACTGCTTTGTTAGGCATCCCTGGGCAGCAAACCATCACAGAGGCCCTATGTGACACCAGCCCTGAAGCTCCCATGACACCCTCCTTATGTGCACTGCAGACAAGTCTTCACAGACAAGAGGCTGGTCTCCAGCAGTGGGACCAGGAGAGGCCGGCAGCAGTGTAAGCTTTGATGTGGACACCTGAACTCTGTGAGAGGCCAGTGGCTCCCACACTCTCCTGAAGCACTTGTATGACTGCTCCTCAGCTGTTTCCTCTGTCACTCCCTCCTGCAGGTTTACTGCTTCCCTTCTGGCTCCATGGACAGCTGCTCTGCTCACACTACAGTATCTCTGAGGGTGCTTGTGAGTTTGCTGTGGAGATGAGGGCCTGGCATTCCATCCTCTGAAATCCTCACATCTGTCTCTCCTCCTGTCTGCTGTTTTCAAGCTCCTGAGATCTCTCCCCTCAAGGACAAAAATGCACAGAAATGTTAACCTGGGTCCTACCCAACTGTGCCCAGTCAGTTGCAATTGGAATTTGTCCTCGACACATGGCTATAAGAGGACATATGTTCAAAATTTCACATGACCAGTAGAGAGACTTTACCATAGCTTGGCCATCTCTGCACCTCTTGGACATTTCTGGTCAAGTTCCTACACAAAGCAAACAGAATTTTAGCTGTGAAGAATGTGATCAGGCCCAGGACTGATCATTGCTAAACTGTGCTTGGAATTTACTTTATGCTGATGAACTACAGAGAGAAGTGACTGGCAGCTGAATGTGTTACAGTGCAGAGCGCTTAGGAAAGGAGCTGTCAGAGGTGCTGTAAGGTTGTGGGCTGCAAGGAGTGCCAAAAGCTAGCTGCCTCACGAGGCACAGAGCAAGAAAAGAGCTCCAAAGCTCAGATTAGCTTGAAGTGGTGACATTCTTCAGAATATACAATAGAGGTTCTTCAGTAGAGCTTTTTCAACATGTTTAAAACTGTCAGAAAGTGTATGGAAAAACTGGACTGTATTTTTTGACTGTCGGTCCAGTGAGAGAGTAATGTTAAACAATCTTACAACTGTGTAGATGGAAGTGCTCTTATGAAAAAGTAGTGACACATCATCTCAAAATTAAGAACATACACTTTCATTCCTGAGAACTTAGATAGAAAAGCAGCATTCTCCAAACATCTTTGCTTTCTGAAGACGTGAAAGGAAGCTCATGAAGATGACACGGCATAAGTGTGTTATAGATTGTTTCCTTTCTAGAGCTCTATTAGGAATGAAAGGTAACATTCATACTATCAGAAAGTTACAGAGCAAAATAATTCTACATCACTATGGTTGGGATACTTACCTATATATAGATGATAATTTTCTATTAAAGCATTCCCAGGCTAAAGCAACAATAGTCCTGAGAAACCAAGACTCATCTACTCCGTGTCCTGGTTACTGAACCACAAGGTAGACCATTCACCTTCTGACCTACATGATTTCCCCACTACAGAAGTTATATACCATCTTCACTTGAAAAAATACAGTCAATTCAATGGCATTTTCAAGGAGTTCTGTCTAAACCACTTCTTACAACTATGTGTTGAATGCATTCACTAGATGCTTTTAGTAGACTTAGGCTTCATTCTACACGGTTCCTGGATTTCATCATCAGATAAGACATCTCATTGCTCACATTGGTGCAGTTCAGGGCAGGTAAAGAAAATTGCTGTTTTCCAGAGAAAATACAGAAGGTGAAAATAAGACACTCACAAATTTTGGGTACTTGCAGGGCTATAGTAAAAGAGAGGGAGTTTTAGATATTTTTTTAGGTGTACCTGCTTAAAGTCAACTTCTGTTTAAGAAAACCAGATAATTATTTTGACTGTGTCTTCTCCTTTCTGAAACCATCTATATTCTGTGCATTAAACATCTTATTCACTGATTTTACATTACATATATTTGGAAAAGTACATTTAGGAAGGCATTTACTTTTGAATCTGTTTTTCATAGACCTAAGATATTACAAAGAAAACCTACAAATACATTGGCATAATGACTGCTAGAAGTGATTACAATACCATACAGGAATAAGTGTAATTTACCAAGAAAATAAAATGAAGGATTTACTAAGAGTCACTTCTTAAATAAATATGGAAATTAAAAATCTAGATTGTCCTTTTGGCTTTACTATGTGACTGACTGTATGACTGGAGTAGAATAGCACCTTGCATAACTCAGAATAAATAAAACTATTTACACTCCCATCAGTGTATGACAGATTTTGATGTGTGTAATTTTATTTTACATAATAAATAATACATTATTAGCATAAATGTTAATGAATCACAATTTTGAAAATTTTAACACAATTTTATTTATAATTAATATAATTATTTATAACTTTGATCTTTTCTCATACCATGATTGAACATTGGATTTCAATCTTGATCCATTTCTATTTCCTATCTGCAGGTCTTAACCAAAAGACACTAGTTTCTAGCACTGCTATCAAGCTACAATTCAGTCAGTTTGCTTATTTACTCCCTTGCTACCCTGCTAAAGGGGATCACAATCCTGTATTATCTGACTACAGATAAATGCTCTTATATGTTCACTCTGCTAAATTGACTCTACTCTTCCTTCCAAGTAATGGATTATTCCAATTTGAGAGGATCCCCAGGTATAAGCTTGAAGGTTTATTAGGAGATGCATCAAGGATCAGCTGAGGTTTCTGACTATGCTTGAAATACATGAAAGCAACTTTAGGAAATGGTAGATCATCTTTATGTAGGTTTTATACAAAATGTTATGTCGCCTTGTAATTAATTTGATTTTATTGTATATTTTCCAATAATTAGTACTGAAACTATAGCCTCAACTGAATTTCCAAGTCCAGTTTTAAAAGTTTATTTAATTTTTTTTTTTTTTAATATTTTGTTGTGATTGGTTCATTTCTGTGCCAGAAACTGTCATTGGAATCTTCAGCAAGATCAATTCAGCTCACTTGGCTCAACCACTCAGGTTTTTTGAGTGTAGATACTCTATTGTAGTTACTCTTAAACTGTGAAGCTGAGCTCACAAAACCTAATTTTTAAATGACAAAAACATGAAGATAAAAATCAAATTAACAAAAGAGGTACTTTAACCTTCTGCCAGAAATTTTACTGAAATTGAATTAAAAGCCCTTCAGTTTGAATTTTTTCTTGCTTCATATAAGTTTCTGCCTTCTGTGGTTCATTGCATGATTCAGATTAAGATCAGTTGCTCATTAAGTTGCAATGTGTTGTTGTCTTCATTCACACAGTGCTCCTATCAGCTTTGAAATGCAGAATCAGACATGGAAATCAAACTGCCTGTTAGTTTTAACAAGTATAAACTGTATCAAATCAAGATACTAGTGTACAGAAGGTAAAGAATCACATTACCACATTAACTTCAGCTTGGTATAGACTAGGACTTAAAAATGAAATAAAAGTTGGCTCAGGTATTCTTATTGATTGGTAGTTACTATTTGGAAGTATTTTAGATAAACACTTTTTCACTGTCCTATTCATTTATGAGACATACTGAAGGCATAAGAACTCTTCATTTATATAAGGTGATAGTTGACTCTGAAAGTGACTATTTTATATGCTGTATTGGGTTTGCATGGTCAGATTTGGGGGAGGGAGGGGTTACAGGGGTGGATTCTGTGAGACAGACCAAGACAGACCCACCGCTGGCTAGGGCCAAGCTCAGCAGCAGCAATCTCATCCATGGGATAACATGTTTAGGAAGGGGTGAAACTTACTCCACAGGAGCATTTGCAGCCAGAGAATAGTGGAGTGAGAATATGTGAGAGGAACAACAGTGCAGACACCAAGGTCAGTGAAGGAGGGGGAGGAGATGCTCCAGGTGCTGGAGCAGATGTTTCCCTGCAGCTGGTGGTAAAGACCATGATGTGGTAGGCTGTCATCCTGCAGCCTGCAGCATGGAAGTCCATGGTGGAGCAGATATAGACTTGTAGCCCCTGAAGGATCCCATACCAGAGCAGATGGATAACTGAAGGAGGCCATGACCCTGTGGGAAGTCCACACTGAAGCAGGGTCCTGACAGGATCTCTCCCTGTGGAGAGAGGAGCCCACAGTAGCACAGGTTTGGTGGCAGGACTTGTGACCCTGAAAAAGGGACCCACACTGGAGCAGTTCATGAAGAACTGCAGCCTCTGGGAAGGACTCACATTGGAGAATTCCATGGAGAACTGCTTCCCCTGGAAGGGACTCTGTGCTGGATCAGGACTGTGAGGAGTCATAGCCCTGAGGAGGAAGGAGCAGCAGAGAGAATGTGCAATGAACTGACTGCAACCCCCATTCCCTGTTCCCCTGTGCCACTCAGGAGGAGCAGGTAAAGAAAATCAGAAGTAAAGTTGAACCTCGGAAGAAGGGAGGCATTAGGGGTGAATGTGATTTAAGGATTTGGATATATCTCTTATTATCCTATACTAGTAATAAATTCAAGAAATTTCTCCAAGCCGAGTCTGTTTTACCATGATGGTAATCAGTGAGTGATCTCTCCCTGCCCTTATCTCAACCCAGGAGCCTTTCATTATATTTTCTCTCCCCTGTCCAGAGAAAGAGTGGAGTGACAAACCAGCTTTGGTGGGCACCTGGCATCCAGCCAGGGTCAACCTACCACATACATCTATATAACTTTATATATTTTATTCAGCTAATGCATAATACATTCTACTTTTTATTTAGTATTTTATAAAGGAGTTAATACAAAATTCACATAAAAAAAAAAGTAGCTATTATTACCTAGAGTAACAACATATAGTAAATAATTTTTACTCCTATAGCAAGTGGATGTGAGACATAATGAATCCTGAAGTTGTCTTAAGACTGTTTTTAAGGTGACATACCTAAGTATGTAGCTGTTATAATGATGCAAGTTTAGACAACTTTCTGGAATACTGTCTCTGAACCCCTATATTACCTCTGTATCAGATTACAGACCCTGGAATGTTCCTCTGATCTTGAAGTTATAACAAATACATTATAGTACAGAGGGTTATAGCAGGATGATAGATTGCTGCATTTATCCTGCATATTAAATTTACTGATTATCTATGATCCAATATAATTCAGCTTCTGACCATCTGTTACAAAAAGCTTGGAAGCTTCGTTATTAGGCAATTGTTTCATAATTATTCTGAGAACATGTAAAATGTAAATTTTCTCATTTAAATTATATTATAATTTATTGAAGAAGTTTTTAATCTACTTGGTTTTTACCTAATTGCTTTCAGGAAACATCTGCCATGTATGAAAAGCTAAAAAAATATATACAAAACCTCATATGAATGAACGTTCTTCATAGTATTCAGTAAACACAGCAAATGTCCAGTAACAGTTGGTATCCACACAGAAAAACACACTAACCATATTGAATACCTTCTTCCAGCTGTTGAGGCAGAGATTTAGCCTAGGGAGCTGTTTGCAAATGTATTTGGCTATTTTACCATCTGGTATTTTCTGACTCTGGGTGCAGTCCTGCTTCTAGTCATGTGATTTGTACGAATCAAGTCTATAGGAACCAATTCCAGAGGCATAGCTGGGGTCAATTATGTTGGTCAAATGGTGAACATTTGAGGGTCTTTAAAGGAACCCGTAGATATGAACTTCTCGAGTTTAGCAGAAAGATTCAGATTCCTTTGAGAACTATTTTTCTGAAATTAAAATATGTTTGTACTCCATTTTCCTCCAACAGTTGCTCTGTAAATGGTACCATTCCCCATTTATTTAAAAGCAGTTTGAAAATGTCTTCTAATAAAATCTTCCTGTTAGGAGTCAGAAGCTAGGAAGTGAACTGCTGAAGAATGTGAAGAAAGATTGCATATTTAATCTAACCTGACTACAAATATGATGTTTTAGAAACCACCTTCAGTATTCCTCTAAAACAGGCGGTAGTTTAAGTGACTCAGAAAAAAGTGAAATGTAAAAAGAATGCAAAAAAGCCCCAAACAAATAAAACAAACCAAACCAAACCAAAACCTCAATCAACAACAAAAAACCAACACTAACCAACCAAAAATAACAAAAAGATAAGATCTATATAAGGATATGGAAATCCACTTCTCTCTAAGTATAATGCACACCTGAATATTTCAACATTTTCATCTACTGAAGATATTTCGGTTATACAAGATTCAACAAGAAGCACGTAGAGGAAACAGACGAATGCTTGGGTAAAATAAGAAAGGCTAATATATTCCTGTAAGCAATGTGAGATGGATATAAGCAGTTGGCTTGGAGGGCAAACAGTACTTATAAATAAAATATAATTCATTGTGGAACTTAAAAAAAGAAGCTAGTTCAAAGTAATACTTAAGGTTGTTTTTTCTGAAACCATGCAAGACGGTGAGCTGGTACATCCACTTGTATGTTAGACAAGTTCATTAGAAAGGTGGTAGAAAGCTGTCGAATACTGGAAGGAAGACTGGAAGCTAGAAATTTTATAATTTGGCAAATAGAAAAGGAAAACCAGTTTTTTATTGTAGAATCAGGAAATTAGAACATTTGTAAGGAAATAGTGACAGAATTGTTTCTAAACATAATTTGGCTAGTGCTAAATTTTTTACTAGTCATACTCTTATGATTAGAGACTGTTGAGAACAGAAAGAATGAATCACTATACTTCCCTGGTACCAATCTATAACACTACTGTCAAAACCAAAAATGACTGGGAGAAAAAATCTGAGAAGTTTGCGTGACAACTTGGAGCTTGGAACTGTGATATCTTGTGTTCACATACATAGGTAAAGTCATTGTACCCTTTATTTTCATCCTGAATGTATCAAGGTTTGTACATCAGGTTTAGTTCTTTAGTACTACTACTTGCTAAATTTAGAGACATAAGCTACAATCTTTCCTACATTAGAGGTGCTTATGAGCTGTTGCATTGGGTCAGCATGGCCATGTTTTGTAGCGGAGGGTGGGCTACAGGGGTGGCTTCTTCATTCCCCATGTCCAGCAGAACCAGTGCCAGCTGGCTCCAGGACAGACCTGCTGTTGTCCAAGGCCAAGCCAATCAAGAATTATAGTAATGTCTCTGTGATAACATACTTAAGAAGGAGAAAAAATTTATTATGCAGATGTAATTGTGGCCAGAGAAGAGCAGAGTGAGAACTTGTGAAAGTAACAACTATACAGACACCAAGGTCAGTGGAGAAGGAGGGGGAGGAGATGCTCCAGGCACCAGAGCTGAGATTCCCCAGCAGACTATGCAGACTGTGGTGAGGTAGGATGTGTCCCTGCGGTCCATGGAGGTTAATGGAGGTGCAGAGATCCACCTGCATCATCAAGGAGACCCAGGCCAGAATAGATGGATACCTGAAAGAGGGCTGTGAACCCATGGGAAACCTGTACTGTAGCAGGGTCCTACCAGGTACCTATGGACCCATGGAGAGAGGAGCCCACTCTGGAGTAGGTTTCCTGGTAGTCCTTGTGAACCTATGGGAGTCCCACATTGCAGCAGTTCAGAGAAAACTGTTGGCCATTGGATGAACTCACATAGGAGAAGTTCATGGAGGACTGTCTCCTTTGGAAGGAACCCCATGCTGGAGCAGGGGAAAGACTCTTCTCCTTGAGCAGTGGTAGGATGAACTGACCGTAACCCCCATTCCCCATCTCCCTGCTCCACTGGAGTGTAGGAGGTAGAGCTTGGGAAGGAGGGAGGGGTGGGGTGAAGGTGTTTTTTTAATATTTATTTTACTTCTCATTATCCTGCTCTGATTTTGTTAGTAATAAAGTCCAATAAATTCCCAAATTTGAGCCTGTTTTGCCCGTGACAGTACTTGCTGAGTGATCTCTCCATGTCCTTATCTCAACTTATGAAACTTTTGTTATATTTTCTCTCCCCTGTCCAATTTTGGAGGGCAGTGATAGAGTGGTTTTGGTGGGAACCTGGCATGCAGTGAGGGTCAACCCACTACAGCTGTAATCAAGATATAAATCTTGGTCATTTCTCTGGTAAACTAAAGTGTCTGAATCTCTTAAATAGTTAGCATGAAGATATTCTCCCCACAACTATGGTTTCTCTACAGTTGCTTTTATTTCTGTAGCCTGGATATAGAGTCCACCCCATAACTCAGTGTCCCAATAATGGCATCAATATTTTATTGGGGAGAAATCCTTGCCACCATTCTGCATATAGCATTTCTCTGCTTCCAACATTCAATTAGCTATCTGAACAAAAGCAAACAGCTTAGAAGATAACAGATGCAATAAATTGTGCCAAGTGGACTCTTCCAAGTTGTACCAGATGAACATGTGCTGGCTTGTTTTTCAGCCTTTTTGGTAATGCTTTCCCCAACCGACAAATTAAATGTTTAAGCTTTCTACAGCAGTACTTTCTGAGTGTCTTGATTCCTCTGGAAACCTAAGTATGCAGACCTTCGTAGATCTGAAATATATGTTGAATCAATTTCTAAAGTAAAGTTTCATCTCCTTGAAGATAAAAGTGTAATATAAACAATCTTTATTCTTGAAAATAATAATGAAAATAATTTCATATGGGGGAGAATTTCCTTTTACTACTTGTGAGTTACCATCTGATTCTGTCACATTAAGGGATAAGTTATGGCCATTCCCTCAGCTGCTACCAGAGTAGAACTGAATTTATAAATATGTATGGACATGTGTCATTTATACTCACGAGCATCACAACCTCTGAGTACACAGTATTTTGTTATTTGCTACACAAACACATTAGTTTGTACAGAACCACAAGTAAATCCCCACTATACATATATAAGCACCTTCTAAACAAACTTCAGTTGGAAGAAGAAAATCCGTTTGTTGAAACTAAAGACAGGGAAGAGTCAGTCATAAACTAGTAAATTTTCTACAGTTGAAATAATATTTTCCATTCAAATGTCTAGAAATCCTGCAGGTTCCTATCGAGGGACTTTTATGACAATAGAAATGTTTGAATTCGAAATAAAAATTAGGACTATGTCAATAGTTTGAACAGAACCAAGATTATTAGATTTCACAAGAAAACTTTCTTTGTGGGACATTAATATAACCTCAAGGCAAGTTTCATACTAGAGTTGACAATGGCCTTTCTAATTGCAGAATTTATATATGTGCCTGATTAATTTTTTTTTCCACCACTCTAACTGATATATCTATTATTAATAAGGCATGAAGGGAATATTACCAGTTTACCAGAGTGATAACACTCATAAAAATCCTGTCCTGGTAGAAAATGAGAAGAAAATATCTAGTGTTAAAATATTGGTTTTAGTATCCTATGCACAGTTAGTTCAAAGTCAGTTGAAAAATTTGGCAAAAACTTATGGATCTGTAACTCTCTTTAATAATCAAGTTAATGGTATTTGTCCTTGTAGCTTGGAAGTCTCGTGAGGTACCAATAATGTCTTGGGGATAAAGTAAAAGTATGTGCTAAGACTGTTTTTATTTCAGGCCAGTTGGAGGACTATACCTTTTTACCATTAAAACATACTTCTTTTAATATGAGGAAAAAAGATGAGAAGGGCAAGGTATTGTATTGGTGTTTAAAGATGAAAGACTGAGGATCAGATGTATTAAAAGCCAAATTCTATGAAGCTCATAAACATGTGCATAAGAAAAATATTTTGAAAGGAGCCCAAATGACTTTCTGACACTTATTATGATGAACCTGAGAACAGAAACCAGAACTATTCCAGTATAGCATCTTTTCTACAGAAACACTTTTCTTATATACATGGAGCAAGGACTAGAGTCATCTAAAAATTGAATAAATAACTGAATCTATATTAAACCAGCACTCAAACCATCTTGTATTTAGTAGTCTAATCAAACATATAGGATATATTAAATTTAGACACTGCATAGCCCCTGTTTGCTCCATCGTGCACCACTCACTCCCTGCTTTCCCACCCGTGACTAGTACAGTCATCCGAAGCATAGTTTGACAAAAAGTTCATGCAAACATACATATTCTGTCTCTCATGTTAAGATAACCCCACCTTTTCTTGCGTGGATTTAAAAATAACCAGCATTTCTGAGTCACACTGAAAACCAATGCAGCAGCTTCCCCTGCTGGTTGCTAAGGAAATGAACCAGCAGACATTCCTCGCCTTGCCTGGTATCGACTTGCCGCTGATGCACAAGCGCCGAGAATTAAGCCGAAGGCAGCTACTTAAGGCTAGTCACATGTCAGCATTTTCACAGGGTAACAGTTCGTCAGTGAATACTGAGATACCTAGTACCTGTCAAAACGAAAAGAAATAAGTATGCTGTTTAGATCGGCTCTGAGGAACTCTGTACAGTTGCAGCCATTTTAATATATAGGCTACTTTCATGAGCATTTTAGTCCACCAGCACATGCCAGTATATTTTAGCTATGTGGCTAGTTATAACGTAGTTGCTTTCTTCTTTTAGGGTCAAAGATATTGTAAAGGTCACTAAAAATATCTGTATGCATTTTTGGGCTTTGCTTCTCCAATAAAATCTTCTTAATTCCTTCTCAGAGTAATTTTTTTGATATCAAATTACATACTTCTTCTCTAAATTAATGGTAATCATACAACATTAGTTGCTGTATAACTTGGAAAGTATAATTGTACCCATGTATGGATAAGTTTTGACATTACTATCTACAAGACAATACCCTCTCAACTATTCTGTATTCTGTAATAAAGCATGTAGCAAATCACCTGTAGGGCAAAAGATAATGGACCCAGTGGTGCAAATTGTGATGGTCAAGACTTTCTCATTTAGCTTAATGGAAAACCGCAGGAACTTACCAGCCCACAGGAATGGCACTGTATAATATTTCACTCAAGGTCAGGCCAAATATTTCAGATAGACTGGGGGAATTTAGCTGCTATAAAATTTTTTAAGCTTTCTGTAATCATATATTCAGCTATTTATTCCTATTCACTAGGCTAGTAACTGATCATGATTATTCTAGAGGGTCATTCAATGTCCACTTTGATCAAATGATTACCAAAAACTTTTACTACTAAATTTTATATTTATTAATATATCTTTATGACCCCATTCAGGTAAAGCTGCAGAAGATCAGGAGGGAAATGACAGAGACAGTTATCTGAGTTTCCTGCTGATAAAGCAAAATAAGGGGAAAATTGCATCTTTCTAATTTTTTTTAAAAATATCATTTTTGCTTTACAGTGCTGAACACCTCTGATGCTTTGTTGCTGGTAATACTATTTCAAAGCCTCTTTGGAAGTAGGAAGGTCCTTGTATTCCCCTCCATCAGCCAAAAGCAATGAAGCATTACAATTCTCTGCCCATTCTATTAATAGACTTGCAACTGAAGCAGAAGAAATTCAAGGACTTTTCCTTCCTGACACATTTTACAGTATCTCTAAGCAACATAGCAGAAATTAAGGTACAAAGCTTACATGTAATTTCTGATGAACTAGGACATTTATTTAAGAACCTGAAAATTGATTGCACTTATTTCCTAATTCCTTTGGTAATGTCTAAGAGTAGCATGGTCTCAAGTATTATTGCACTTCCTCACTGCACTAAGTATCCCATTCAGCATTCAGTACCAGAAAAAATATTGCAAGAACTATTTTCTGCAAAGCTAATGTGGTCATGTTCACACCTAAGCGAAGAGATTTTCTTCTGCAAGAACAAGTAGAGTCAAATGTTAAGGTATGGATATGGTCTCAGAATATAGCCTGAGAAAACAGATATAATGTTGGCTTGCCAGCAAAAAGTCTAGTGCAACAAATTTCTTGGGTTTTCTAGTCATTTTTTCTTAGGGATTGTAAGATCTGTGTTTCCTATCTGTATATTAGTTATACCCGTCCTTGCTTGTGACACTGATTATGACTTTTTATATTAAAGAATTTCCTGTAGTATTAGGAATCTCCACTCAGGACTTCACTGTAATCTTATATACAACTAAAAATAGCTCTGACACATTCTAATCCATTTTGCTTTTTGACACATCCGTTTTTGCAAAGACTAAAATCAGTATTTGCACTTGCTCTTGGATATTGAGCAAATAAGTACGCTTTTATGTGGCAGAGATTTAGGAGTTTGTTCCATTTCTCTTTCTAGTTAGACAGTCAGATACAGATAGATTTGGGGGCAACACTTTGGATGACTCCAGAGACTGTTACCGGTTTCCAACGTTCCGAAGGTTTGAAAAACTTTGTTGCTTTGAAAGTGATGTTGTAGATAAAATGTCAGATGAATACTCAATTTTGAAACTGGAATAAATCCACACATTTGTATTTAAGCCAGGATGATCCATGTTTCTGTAAAAATACTGATTTTGGCAATCTGTACGAAATTTGTAGGAATAAATACAATTGCTCTACGAAATAAGTTAGAGAAGATATCAAGAGATCACTTTATAAACGTTTAAATTGCAGGCAATATTTCAATATCTTTGTAAATGCTCATTTTTAACAACAAGCTATTCTAATTACACAGCAAAGCAGTCCTCCCACAGTGCTACATAATATAAAATAAGCTGAGATTTAACTGAATTCAAATCAAGACTTTCTTTCTTGATGGTATCTTTTTATACATTTTTCCTTAAGTATCCAGGAAAAAGCTAAACATTTAAGATAAATGTAGTTCTGCAAAGTCTTTAGAAACTATCTGAATTAAACATCAGCAACGTTATTGCAGAGATGTCATAGACATCTGTACATTGTTTTTTTTGCTTTGGAAAATGATCCCACAATTTTGTATTAGAAAAGGAAGTATAAAGTATGTTAACATATATTTCACTGTCTTAAACAGTAACTACATCTAAATACTTTACCTAGGATCTCTGTTTTCAGTGAAGCAAATTTACCTATGTCAATAAAGATATTACACAGTACACTACCAGTTCACTTACAGTTAAAGACCCTTGACAAGAGTCAGTCTTTAAACAAAAGATCTGGCCTTGGACACCCAATTCTCTCATGACAACATTTTAGGAACTTGACAGTGACACTCTATGGATGTAACTAAAGACAAAATTTAACCTCAAAGTGACAGGATGAGTTTCTGGGATTTAACTCCTATTGAAATTAATGAATGTTGTGTGACTAAATCCTTAGGTGAAGCTTGAAAAATTCAATCACAATACAGGTACCTAATAGGAAAGTAGCAATCTTACTCTCCATTAAATCAGATAAAGGTCTTGGCCTCTGTATAGTATTAGCATGTGGACAAATAGGTCTACTGATACCTGTCTTATCACATATCAACCATTCCCTCTTTCATCTCCACATTCCCATTTCAGCTTGCTTTCACAGCTGTCAAGACTCCTGGTCCTGTTTTAATAGTTACAGATATAATAGAGAGATAGTAGTGACTTTCTGGAATAGTATGGAGAGAACAAATGAGATGTGCAAAGTAAGGCTTAGCAAGTTTGCCAAGATCTTTTAATGTCTGAGTCACAGATGAGACTACAAAATGAAGAAATGAAAATAAAAATAAAAATATTAAAAAAAAAAAAAAAGAAAAAAAAAAGAAAAAATACAGCTAAGTAAGCAGGAAAGAAAAGACATCAAAAAGGTACAGATCCATTTCAGTGAAATGTATTCAGTCTGACTGATACTTAGTACATGAGGCAACTGGTCTGGTTGAGGCAGGAAAAAAATCACAGGCAGAAAACTCCAGAAACCCACACAGAGCAGAAAAAAAAAAATTACACCTCTGGAAAGAGAAAATAAGGGAGAAAATGTCTTTAAGTACCACAAGCCTATACTAATCATCACCTGAACTTGGTGAGTACTAGGAGAGTTCTGGTCACACATAGGTATCACAGGCAAATGTTACTGAACATCAGACTGAATCCCGGAATTACATAATAGTTGGGATTGGAAGCGACCTCTGGAATTCATCTTGTCCAACACTCCAGTTCAAACAAGGCTGTCTAGAGGACTATGTCCAGCAGACAGCAAGTGACAATAAATAACATAATAAAGAACACAGAGAAAGAAAGGTTAAGTTAAAGTTACATTTCTTTAAGCTGCAAGCTTGATATCTTAATTTACTAGACTACATTTATTTCTTAGCAGGCTATTCTCTGAAGGTCCTTCTCATTTTGCTTGCTTTGGAACTCATCAGACATGAACAATTCTCCTTACAAGAGCTGAGTTGCATAAATACTTACAAGTTCACTTAATTTTAAGGGGCTCAGCATTTAAAACTCACCACCTCTTAGAACTAAGCCAAGTTATCCACAACTCAAAAGAGTTCTCTCTGCTGTCTCATTTTGCTCTCACCCCACTTTTCTTTTAGCAATTCCCTTTTGTTTCTAACCTGGAAAATTAGTAGAAGTGACTACAAAATTATAAGTACTGTGTTAAATATAAGCTCTTTCCTGTACCACCTCTGAAAGGACAAACGTTTTCGCCCCTCTATTTTCATGCCTACAAAAGAGGTCAAAGCATTCGAAAGTAATAATGATTTCTTTTAGGGGTTATTGTTTTTTTAAAGTAATATGTCTAATTTTCAGCCTTATAACTATCCCTAAATGAAGAATAACATTAAAAGTGAACAATTATAAAGTTCAGTCTAATATCAGAAAAATATTTATTTGCTAATTCTGACAGAGAAACAAATTATTCTTTCTTACTAAAACAAATTGTTTCTCTCACTCTCCTTATAACTCTAGTAGTATAAACAATCCCTCTCCAAGTTTTTCTCTTCCTTAGATGGGATGCTGCGTTCTGGGCATGAAACTATCCCTGTCTTTCTATATCTCTGTCTCCTTTTTTTTTTTCACTCTAGGAAAAGCTTGTTCATTTGACAGTCATAGGCATTGTGCTTTGTGCACAGAAGTCAGATCACCTGGGCAGCAATATTTGCTCTTGCTTTTCACATGAAATAGCTGTACCTTTGAGAGGCAGAACATGCTATTGAACATAAGTCCTTCTTTTTGACTTTTGTTTGATCTTGCATGCATAAGTAAGCGTAAGGAACAGTTATTTTCACCAGACCCTTCTGTAAGAATTTAGGATTCAAAGTATAAACCAGGCCAAACTAACTGAGTCTGATTCAGTATTTGTACATAGAATTTTCGAAAAAAGGTAAGCATTAAAGTATATGAACAATACAAATACTCTGGCCATTTACATTCTCCAGGTATTGTGCTTTTGCTAACTGCCTTTTTAGCTTGAGCACTGAACATTTGGAAACAATTCTGCACCAACTTGTATTTTCCCAGTCCTGTTGGTCAAAGGACTATCACTGTACCTTCCAGTGTTAATAAAGCTAATGAAATGTACAAAGAATTTAGACTTCATAATTTTTCAAAGAGATAATGGTGTGAAATTTAATGTGCTTGTAACATTCCAAATAATTTTGCTTATCTAATGTATGAAAAGGTAATTCTGCAAAAGCTTCAGCAGACATACTTGTACAGCATGTCGTGGGAAATAGGTCAAAATGCTTTATTCATAAGATCCTATTAGAATCCCTACCTTATTAAAGCATTGATGTCTCAAAAGGGTTTACAGCAGCTGTTACTGAAAAATAACCCTTCCATCCCATCAAAGGAACTAAGAATTGAGAAATGTAAATAAAATCCTCTACTATCTCTGAGGGGAGTATGATAGCACATATTTAACCACCCTCCAAAGTTTCCTGAAAGAGTGTAAAAAGAGACAGTATTCTGCAGTAATACAGCAAACTACTTTAAGGAATTTGATAGTTAGACGTTTTTCAGTTGTATTAGCCATAGTATATATATTAGCTGTATAACAAGTTCAACAGAACTGTAGTTGATGAAGAACCAGAGAGAAAGGGCAGAGGAAAGCATCTAAACGATTCTGTGATTATATCTTTAACTCACACAGGTTTAACTTCAGACACTGAAAAGATAACCTGAAACGGCTCAGGCACAACCTTTTGTCCCTTCTGTGATGCAGGTAATAATTTTAAGAATAGAAGCAGGCCAGAAAATGGGGAACTATAACATCTCTAACTCTTTCAGCAAGATTTATTGGAGCATGGTCTATATTTCCAGCAGCCTCAGTCAGAATCGGTAAACTCAACATACCTGTACCATGACATTCTGAAACATCTGAACATGCAGAGCTGCTGAGTTGTCAGTCCGCCTTTTGCTCACCTCGCTAATAAGTATGAAAGGATGTCTTCATATTTCACAAGGAGGAAGAGATCTTGAGAGATTTCAGTCATGATCTTTAAAAATTCAATATTTGTGAAAATATATTTTATGTATCAGATTAAATAAATATTATTCATTGGTGCTGTGACCCCTACGTATTGCAAGCCGACCATTATGTTTCACCTCAGATAATGTTCTATAAGGTTGCTACCTGCTTCCCTATCTCTAACTGAAGAAGCTTCACAGTAATCATATGGAGAATATGTCCATGGAACTATATAAGTATAGAGAGAAATTTCAATTCCCTGAAGCTTACTGTGGAATAAAGAATTAAGATACCATAAAATAACAATTTATGACAAATCTAAAGAAAAGTGCATAAACATATACAATCATGGAAGATCTACCTCTTGGACTAGCCCAGGAACAATTTTCCCAATTAAAGAACAGAATCATTCATTAAGAGAGGGAAGAAAAGCAATTGTTGACAGTCAACAGGGAAATCAAATTAGACCAACTCATTATTTAACTGTTTTGATTTAAAGGCAGAACTGTTAATGAGCTACCAAGAGCTATAATTATCTATGTGTCCAATTTCAGCTTCAAAATGAAAATAATGCAATAGATTAAAAAGAAAAAAAGAAGCACTCAAACCACGCAAAAACTTTAAATGTCAAAATATTGGCATTTGTTCAGCTGTTGGAGGATTGCTTTTTGCAGTGGAAAAATTGCTTTGTTGTTTTGGTATTGTTGATTTACCAGCTGTACAACAAAAGAAAAAGGTTCTCTGAAGTTAAGAAACAGGTTCTCTGAAGTTAAGAAACAGTTTCCCAGAAATAAGATAATAGGGTCAGCCCTGCAATGTCTAACCATATATGATGGTGGGCAAAATTTTGTACAGCTTTTTAGCATGTTGATGGGTAAGTTTCTTGCATAACTCATGTGTAGACTGAATGGATTGTCAGAGAGAAACAGGGACAATTTCTAGATTGCAAGGATACACAGTGTCCCAAAAAGAGTATCTAATTACTAGTTCAAATATCTTGCTGAATACAAGAATAAGAAGTAAAATGCATATATCTCCGACAAAAAATACATTAATGATACGCTCATGAAGAAGCCTGTACTTCTTGTATATTCATTGTCCCCTATTGTAAGCAACCAAAATGATACAATCTAATTGTCAGAAAGACAGGGTTTTATGAATTAATTGCAAGTAGTGTAGCTGGAGATCTCACTATTAAAAGGGAAATTAATTGAACTAGAGCAAACAAAACAGAAACCCAAGAGATTAAATTAACAGTTTCAAATATATATCTCATCATGGCACTGGTAATAACTAATATACCTGTCTCATTACAACACTATAAATTTAGATGCCTATGACACCAATTATTAGGTCGTGATATTACTGCATTGTTGCATCCTCTGTATCCATGCTAATGCTGTGCCTTACTGTGCACAGTTCAGTATATTTAAACTTAGTCTTCTCACCTCCAATTTACTTTTTCATGCCCTACTATTCATAACCTGTATCCAAAACAGCAGAGATAATACTGATACTGGCTTTGCCTCTCTGCTCAGGAGGGGGAAAATTTGGAAGACTGTATTTTAATCCCACACAGCCTGTGGTGCTCTTACCTTACAGGACAATGCCAATGTAGATCTCAGAAGATTAACAGACAGAGTGAAGGTTTCTGAAGGTAGCAGCACTCAAAATCAAAATTAAGTTCATGCATACTCAGTGTTAATTTTGTTATAGCCTCTTCCAGGAAAGTAGAGTCTCTGTCTCTTTAACAATTGCAAGATGGTTATTCATAAGAAGACAAAGAGAGAGTCTTGATCTCCACAGTAGTATTATGAAATCCCTCAGATGCTTTGTAAAAGAGGTTTAATAGCATTGCAGTACAGGTGATACTGTAATAATTCACTTTTTGTTAGCAGTAACTCAAAAGACTCAAAGAATCTAAGCTCTCACATGAAGTAACCATATCCCAAAGCTAACAGACTAATTAAAAACTTTTGGCCTTTTCTGCAGTCTACCGTTTTCCTGAGGGATGAACTGTTTAATACAGCCATTCAAAAATATCTTCTGCAAGATTAAGGAGGAAGAAAAAATTTCACACAACACACAAGTTTGATTAAAGTAACTAGATCTATACTGCCCAAAAAACAATGTTTCTAGATCCACTATAAGGCTGTATTGACATCGTAACAGGGTTATAGACACAACTTCTTTTACTACTCTTTTGGAGCAAGAGGAAGGCAAAAGGTCATGCTTAAACATACTCCACAACTAGTCAGCTGGATTATTAAATCTCAACATATTAGAGAAGAATGTTGAACAGCTGACTTGTTCTCAGGGAAACTAACTTATAAAGCATTCATTCCTTATGACCCTGTCCATTCATTGCTCTTGAAGTTAAACCGTCTGGTTGGGATGATTTTTTTTCCAAAAGTTGAAAGAAATTCCCTTATGCACTTTGACTATGAAATAGTCATTTATTACTAGACTATTGTGCATCTGTCACAATTATTATCTAATCATCATCTGAGCCATATAATTACATTGTGTGTTATTGCAAGAGCTTGTGGGACCAATGTTGTAGAAAATGACTTTCCTCTCCCTTAAATTATCAGGCTTGTGACAATAAAATTGTATCAAATCCATTATTATGGTAGTGAAAAGGTTGTTTCATCAAGTAGTGAACACTGTGTTATATTTATGCAAATGAACATTTTCCCCTCTGTTATTTCTAATTAGACAAACAAGTTTTCTTATGGCTTCTAATGTAAAAAAATGCAGAGCCCTTTATTGAATTCCATAGTCAAACAAAACTCATAGAAAAGTAAAATACTCAGATCTTGATTATGCTGAAACACTAGAAACTCTATTACTGACTTTAATACAATGAACAGAGTCTAGAAATTAATATAAAAAGGAATTCTTATGCTTGTTCTGAATTTTATGCCAGGTGAAAGTTCTGATGCTTAGTAAACACATAAAATACAGTAACTTATAACGATTACCATTAAGAACCTAATAAGCATCCTCCTGAAAATCCTATATGCATCTAAAAGATATTTCCTAATACAGGATATTTCTTAGTCTTCCCTTGTGGTGCAGTCTGACTCTCTTAAAATTAACTCCTGTTTTTTGCAAGTTCTTTGCATGCTGTAGGTCTTGCAGAACTTTTGGGAATGTCTCACTATAGATTGATGCTGGACATAAGAGTGGATAGGCCCATGAGTTGTGTTGGAGTCCCTCAGTCTCTGAAATAGGTTTTGTTTTCTAATGGGAAGGATTACAGATATCAGAGCTTTTCTCAAGTTACAAATTCAGGGCAGGCCTCTTCAGAAAACTTCAAATTAGTTCAAACTGGATTTTTCATCAGCAAATTTAACATTGACATGAACATGATAAATAAAAGCAGTCAGATGAAAAGATACTGTTTCACTGAAGCTGAAACATCATGATACATCAGTTTTGATAAAGTTTTAGTCAGAAGGAATTGGAAAAGATTAATCATTGAAATCTTAGGCATAGGTACAATAACCTGGTTTGAGGAGTCCTACAGAGGTCTAGCATTGTGATCCTTCTATGACATTAACAGTCATCTGACATGAGAAACTGCTCAATAAGAAATGAACAACTGTATCAAAATGCTCTATACATTATTGTAAGTGGAAAACTGTGTCCCAGTAAGTCTCCTGTCACAAGGGCTTTCTTCATACTATTTTTTAAAAGTTATTGGTTTTATTAACTTTGAATGCAACCTGACAAAACTGGCCCTCCATCTCATTTGAAGCCCCAAAACACTTTGTGTGAATGTTTCATAATAGCCTTTCACTCATAAACTCAGTTTAGTTCTGTTACTTGTGAAACTATGTTGAGACATTCAAGCATTTTTAGCACACCAACTGACTACTGAGCCTCTGGCTGACTTCATCCATTCTCCTCAAAGTTCAAAAAGGCATGATTTCTTCCAAAAATCAGAAATTGTGAACACTGTTTGCAAATAAAAGATTTTGGGTTTTTTTTAACCTTGAGCATAAAATCACTGAAAAGAATCGAGAACTTAAAGCTCGTACTGTTTCTTACAAGTTGCTCTTAGAATTGGGGCTTACACTATCTTCTTTGAGCTGCTTAAAAATGAAGCATCTTGTCATTGCTTGTCATTGACTTCTCTAAAGAAGTTTGTTATATCCAGAGGATAATTTCACCCATACTAAAATAATGATAATATATGCAAACTTTTTATTCACTATACTAACCTCTATTCCTGTTACCTGTAATGGAAGCCTAAACAATTAATGCAGACTAGATACCAAACTTCTATGTGACTGAAAATCAATAAGAGGAGTTCTATTGTCTCATTCTGATTATATTACCTAAATTTTAAGGAAATTTTTTTCATGGGATGTTAATCTAATTTCAAATTTTGTATTACTAATTCAATCACTGCAAATGTATCTACATAAACAAAGAAGTTGAAATCACTACTGCCTCTGAATCAAAGTTTCTGCTAATTTCCATTTACAGGGCTTTGGTTCACTCTAGGGATAGATTTCAACCAGAAAGTGTTTGAGGAGCACGTTTATTGCCACTTAATGGAACCAGTCTAGAACTAGTTTGAAGCTTGAAAAAATAAAATCAAACAAAGAAAGTGTTTGAAATGCATATAGCATGCATGTCAGATTTTGCACTCTATAGTAGACAGCTACAATGTGGACATCAATTTCTCAGCACCAGTACTTATGCTACAAATCTATTTGTGCTTGTCCAAGCTAATACTGCTACAGTAGTCACAGCCAGAGTTTCAAAAGCTCTTCTCACTTCCAGACCATGTTTGTGCGCTGCTTGCAGTCTGGTATTTATTAGAGAAAAAAAAAAAAGAAAAAAAGAAACCTTACTGTATATTAAAAGAATCTGGTCTGGTCGCGTAAAGTGTGGAGTATCTCAAGATAAACAAAAAACTCAAGTGAACTTGTAGTACACATCTGCTATTCAGTTTGGATATAGACAGACATTTTCAGGCTCACTTTTTCACACCATCACTTCCACAAATGAGTGATACAATACAGACATCGCAAAGAGTGTGTTTGATTTATGAAACAAAAATAGATGGATTAATATGAAGAACTCACTTGCATACAAAAAGGGATTTCCATAGGGTTGTTTGCAGAAAACCATGCATGAAAACTGCATGGTTTCAATCTATGGTCATGGCCACAGTGTCTCTGCCCATATCAGGGGGGTCAGAACTAGATGATCTTTAATGTCCTGTCTAACTCAAACCATTCTATAGCATATATTTCCCACTTAATTCATTCTAGTATTTTTGGTATCTGGTACAACATTAATGTTCTTGCTCACAGAGTGGTTAATTCAGTCACCGACTGAGGGAGCAGTTGCAGCTACTACTGATTTGTCTAGGAAAGGCTGTGGCTCAGCTACTTGGAGGAAAAAGCTCACACACTACAGCCCATTGTACCAAGTTTCAACAAGAGTGACAGAGACTTACTGTGCAACTTTGTAATGCCACCATTTGCCTCACATTTAGAGGAAAGTGCACGTGAAATTAACTCAGCCTCAACACAAGTACTAGAAACAACATTGCCAAATTACCTTCCAGTTCTGGTCATGTCTCTAGTCTCAGGTCATGGCACCAAAAAGTATTATTTCTTGCTTTATAGGTTGTAATCAAGATAGTTTTGCTAATAATAAATATTCTAATAATAATTAACTTTCTCACATTTCCAGTTTTAAATTGGAGTGGGAAAACAAGGTAACTTCTGTGCATTTTACTGGATATAACACGAGGAGAATTTGGACTTTTAAAATGCAAACTTTAAAAAATCTTTTTAAGTTTAAAACATATACAAATTGTCCCTTTTCCAATCAATCAAATAAATACAACACTGTAGGCTTTGTGTACAAATGATACAATTAAATTATTAAGCAGCTCTAATTCACTTTTTTTAATCAAGGAAAAAAAAAGTAAATAGAACTACTTTGAAGTATTCTACCTCATCTATTATTTTACAGGTTAAACGTTTATTACATTTACAAATGATTTACTGCAGAATTTTTCCCTAAGGTGTTTGCAAATTTGATGTCACTATGAAAGATTAATGTGTGTTTAAGCAAACTGGAGTAGCCTAATTTAATTACTTAGGACAATTCTTAAATAATGTTTTACTGACTGCTCAGCAATTAGATGCATTGCCTTAAGAAAGATAGACTTAACATGTTATGTTGAGAATCTCATTTGACAAGAAGACATTTATTTTCATTCCTTTGTCACTTGCTTTTAAAAGCTTCAGGTGTACAGTATAGTTGGTTTGAGCAAGATTTAGGTGGATTGAGGGGTGAAACTCAAATGTATATCTGATGTGAGGAATTACTGAAATGAGAAGACTGAATACTGAGATTCGGTGGGGGTAAAAATGATGGTGAACTGATCCACATGTGGTTAGACACTGAAATCCTGTCAGGGCAATGTGGAGGCCAGTGGCTCCAATGAGCATCACGGGCTCCCTGTGTGGGTGATGGCAGGGTCCTGAGGTCAGGACCTGTCCTACCACTCCAGTCAGGGACAGGGTAGCTGAGGGGCAATGGGGTAGCCTCAGCCCCAGGCATCAAGCCCCTCCCTGGGGACACACTGAGGCCAGGACATGGACTTGAAGGACAACCCAAATGTGGGGGCCAATGGACAGACTAGGCAGGGGTGTGGGGACCCAGAGATTGTCCGTGCTGTGGTGTCACTGGGGCAGGGGCTGCTGGTCCCATCGGGCTGACCCCATGGGGTCTGAGCTGTGAGCTCTGGGCAGGGACAGTCAGGGCTAGTGATACCCTCAGGGCCAAGGCACAGAATTTGTAGACAAACTTCAATAATACAGTGAAAAGCTTATTGATTGTACTATGATGACAGCAAAAACATAGTTCACAATATCTTGCAGCTTAGTTCTAATACAGAGCAAAAGTGGTTGTGTCCATAAACCTTCACAGAAACACCAAAACAACTAGTGCTCCTCTGTTATTCTGCCAAACAAAGGCTCCTCCAGTAGTCACAGAAGGCGAAATGTAAACACAGTTCCTTACACTACCTATATTCCTTTTGAATCTTCCCAGCTATTGTGGCTGCAGGCACCACACAAAATATATTCCAGTAGTATTTTCTTGAGCAATCATGCTCTGGTTACTTGCCTGCTTACTAAACCATACAGAAAAACCCATCAGGTGCTGTGGCCATCATTTAGTCTATACATAATGCCTGCCTTCTTTGCTGAGTAACAGTTTTGGTTATAATTGTAAGAATTAAGATGCAAACAGTGAAATTTTTCTCATCTAACTTCCCACATGTGCAGTATAGATGGAAATGGTCAGCCTAGCTGTCCCTTTATAGACACTTGAAAGATGTGTTAAGAGGATGTTATACATTGATTAAACTATTCTGATAATTAAGTAGTCTGTGTTTTGGGCCAAAATTTGCACCATAAAAATAAATAGATAAATATTTCATTAAAATAATATTTTTCTACTGAAAATACATTTTACTGCATTTTACTCAAGAAGCCGAATTACTGCTTTATCGCCCACTCAAAGAGCAAAAATGGTTAGATCTATTTATCCATCAATTACTGTATATTAATACAATGCTCCTAATAGTTTCCTCTGTGTGAACAGCTTTGACATATTCTCCATTGAAAAACAAAATCAAGCTCCATTTAGTATTTCTGCTATATTTAGTTCACCACATCTATTTATCTGGATCTGGGAATTTTATATCTTTTATGTTCAAATTTTCACGTGCTATGTAGCAAACTTTCTGTTCCATCTTATCTCAATTATGAATGTATTATTTATTTCAGTTGCACAAAACCTTACCTGTTGCTTATTCAGAAGGTAATTTTTAATTTTGTTTTTCTCCAACAGGACATTATATGTAGTCTTGAGAATTGTAGCATTCTGTTGTTATTTAATCAAAAGCTGAGCAGTTTGTCAAATCCATATGGTGCAGATAATTTAGAGCCCTAGAAGTATTAGAATACAAAGAATACCAAAGTAATTAGGAATGGAAACAATCATTACTCAAGGTTTTTGATATATCTGTCAGATAAAAAAAGGTTAAGAGGATAAGAAAGTGATATTATCAATTATTACTCTCTTCTGGGACACAGAAAAAACTGGGGAAGAGTTACAATATAGTATTAGCTCTTCTGATTAATTTCTTTAAAGGTTTGCAAAATAAAATAATTCTGTGCACTCAGATTTCTTTGCTGGTTCCTTCTCCATTTCCACATCTAATTTATTGAATGCTCCTATTATGAAAATTTTAATATATCAAGTGTATCAAAGCCCAATCTCATCAGGTACTCATTCAAGTATTCACCATCCAGAAAGACACAACTGTAGTCAAGTGGTCTGACACATGCTAAAAGGTCTGGGTGAGTAAGGGTAGAAGTGATATGTTGCTGACAGAAGATATTAAGTGAAAAGTGCAGGAACATCATTTAGTCTGCAAGTGCTCACAATATACCCAATTTTATCTATGTATTTTCAAGATACTCATCAGAACTCCTTTCTTTGGCAAACCCTTCCCTTCCAGACAAGTTGTAAAAAAGTGCTGTGAGAAGAAAAATGTCCTGTGAAAACTTCTACCAGGTAGATCTTCTTTCAGCTTTCAATCTACTAATTTAAGAGAAATTTATAAAAGTACTTCCAGACAGGTGTTAACTTCTAAAGGGACTTCCAAAACTACAGAAAAAAAAAAAAGTTCTCTGGTATGGATATACAAAAGGTATTAACTTAGGGTCATTTAAAAAAAAAGATTGAATTGTAAAAAAAATCCAATTCCTCCCGTAAGCTCTCCAATAAAAACAAAAACAAAAAAACCCCCACAAAACAAACAAACCCTACCAAAAAAACCCCAAAAAATCAACAAAAAATCCCCAACCAAACAAAACCAAAACATCCCCAAACTAAACCACTTTCTTTTATTTCTCTCTGTTAATAAGAAGATAATTTGTCTAATAATAAGAAGAAAGAACAAGTCCTCTATTTTTTCTGCTCTTCTTCCTCAACAGAATTGTGGGGTTTGTAATAAATGAGCAATGGACAGTTATCACTTTTCCACAAGCATCTGCATGAATATTAACACTGAAAATGCATGCTCACAACACAACCATTTCCTTAAAAGTTATGGAACCACTTCTCATTAAAACAGTAGACATTTTGGTATATTTAGATAATTAACAGGTCTAGCCTGGATCACTGTTTTATGTTGACAACACTTACTTTCAGACAAGAACGGTGAGAAAAGCCCAGTCCCAAAGAGCTATAAGTCAGAACAGTCACATCTAATAAAATACAGGAACTGGGTATCCAGAGCAGCAGTACACCCTTCATCATGCTACAGGATTTATCTTAGAAGGTAACAGTATAGTTGTAGAGAAGTTGTGGAGTTGTAGAGAAGAAAAGATTCACTTGATATTAACATGCAAGCAAAGGGACAGATGGCAAAGAAATATTTTGCAATTTTGGATGATTCAAAATTTTTGGAGAGATGTCACTCAGACCTAAAAAATGTGGATTTTTTGTAGAGTGTTTTGGCATGCTGCGCTAGTTGCAAGGAAAAAATGGATATTCAAAGAGACCGAAGCTTTGTCAGAGATGTACTTGCCACGTGATTCTGACTTTCTGAGTAGTTGGTACAAATTCTTCAGGAAATATATTGGAGATCTTGACTTTGGCAGAAAATGACATCTATTTGTTCTGCTTCAAGAGGCTAACAAACAGATAATGAAATGGTTCAGAGAGACCCACTAATGGGAGTATGAGTGTTGCATCCAGGGTTATTAGTCTAGAGCACAGTTTGTACCCATACGCTCCAGTATCCCAAGGATACACGAAAAAAACCACTTCAAAAACTAACCTGTTTACACACCGTTATTTAAGGATGTGCATTTCTCTGCTATTTTGAGTCAGTGTGCAGATAATAAAAATGTAGGTACTGCACAGTACTCAAGTTTGTTAATATTAAACATAGTGGTTTGAAAGAAAACTGCAACCTGGAACCATGGTTGCATGGAAAGGGAAGACAATAGAGTTAGGTTGTGTTGTGAGCCAGTTATTATCAAACCATGAAATACCTCTATTCTAAGAACAAAGAATAATACTTGTTCTCCTCAACTTTTCTGACCACTCTTCTTTAGTGGTCAATTGGCCCAGAAGGATATTTTATCAGTGTAATGTTTTGTCAGTAGTATGAAATAATCTGTAAGCATGGCTCTGTTGCTATTTATGCTTGTAATTAATAGTCAGGTTTAACTGTATGTTTAATTGATTTAGAAGGAAATCCTACTCCCTCCTTGTGGGAACTTTACAAAAGCCACATATAATGCTTATATGTCAGAAAGCCTAGTATCTTGATCCAGCTGAATTTCAAACTCACAGGACATTAAAAATTTCCTGTTTATATTTACATAAGGGAGGCTAAGGAAGCGGTAGGCTCAAAAGGAAAATCTGTGCCTGATGCTATCATCTACTGAAGAAGACCGCAGGGTGGTCGCACAGAGATGATCCTTTGATACTGGCTCAAAGAAAACGCTTTTCTTAAACGTCTGGTAGAAGTCAGCATCTAGGAAATGTCTCTGTGAATTTTTGTAGCTGAGAAGATTTTTCAATCTATTAACTGAACAGAGAAAATAATACAGATTTGAAACTGTACCAGGCGAAGTGCCCAGTGGTGGCGGCAGCACTGCGGGCTGTGCTGGCACATCCCTGTGTGGGGCGGCCGGGACTACCCCGTACGAACCCCGCAGGTTCCAGCGGCTCCAGTGTCCCCAGCGCAGGGCATGGCTGAGCCCCTCAGCCACGGGCGGGTGAGCGAGAGCCCCGGGGAAAGCCTGGGCAAGGGAGGGCAAAACACTGCCCGGCAGCCAGGGCTGAGGAATGGGAACCAGGTGAGAAACAGCCCTGCGAGCACCGAGGGCAGAGCAGGAGGAGGGCAGGAGGGGAGGAAAGACCCCGGCAGGGATGGCCCTGTGGCCCCAGGAGAGACCCCGGTGGGGAAGGTGGGCATACCCTGAGGGAAGCTGCAACCACTGGAGAGCCCACACTTGAGCAAGCTTATTCTGATGGACTGCAGTCTTTGGGAACGTCCCAGACTGGAGCATGAGAAGGAAGGAGAAGGAGAAGGAGAGAGGAGATGTTATGGACTGACCACAGCCCCACATTCCTCATACCCCTGCACTGCTGGAGGGGGTGGGAGATAGAGGAATCAGGAATGAAGGAGTGAAATTGAGCCTCGGAAAAGGGGAAACAGGAGGAAAGTGTTTTAGTTTTTGCCTTCTTTCTCACCATCCAACTCAATCTCATTTGGCAATAATAAATTGGCTTTCCTCAAACTGAGTCAGTTTTGTCAGTGATGGTAACTGGTAAGTGATGTCCCTGTTTTTATCTCTATCCATGACCTTTTCATCTTATTTTCTTTCTCTGTCCTTTGAGGAGGGAGAGTGAGAGAGTGGCTGGTTAGGTGTCCATCTGCTGGCTAAGGTCAAATTGCTCCAGAAACTAAATCGAAGTAACCAAATTTAAATCAAATTAAAATATTTCCTTAAACTCTGTACGAGATTCAAAATCTAGTGTGTAAAATATAGCCAATAGCATGTATTCTGTTAAAAAAGGCTTTATCCTTTTCTACCGTAAAACTCAGGAGTAACTCTAGCATTAAACACTATTTCAAATGGGATTCACAAATGCTCTACACCAGTTTTACAGATAGGGCAGCCAGGTAATCCGGTATGACTCATGCACATTGGACTTGTTAGCAATTGATGGAAATCTTCAAATTCTGCAGTAACAACCATAATATGTCAAGCGTGAGAGAGGAAACTGAAAACCTACACCTTTCTTTCAAAAAGCATAACAAAGAAGGAGTCTGACATGCTGAGCTGGAAGTACATTAAACCCTTTAGTGCAGGTTTAAAGAATTTTTTTAACAGAATTATAGTTCCTTTAATCTATTATACAAGCATTAGCAATTATATTTCTACTATGCATTGGGTTGCATTACCAGGAGCAGTGCAAATGTGTTTTTTTTTTTTTTATCTCAGTAGTTCCTTACATTACCTCTTGTAATTTCTATGGTCTAGATTGTTCTGCTGATTCAAAGCAGCATCAGGCACCCAGGTTTCACACAGGTACAACAAGAAGGCTCAGTATTGTTAGCAGCTGCAGTGAAGTCCACACAGCAGTTCATTAATTTTAGCTGAAGTATAGCCTGGGTTTTCACATACATGTTCTGTTAGTTTAATGAACAGGGGTAAATATCTTATATATCCTGGTGAGGCTTCATGTTCTCTGATTTCAGGTTTGCACTTTTTTCTGAGGTAGTATGAGAGAGTGAAGCCAATGCAGACAGATGAACTTCTACAGACTAACCCTTACTTCCTGAAAAATCTCTCTTGAATAAGTCTAGTAAAAACATCTCATTACAAATAGTGTATCTGGTGAAAATTGTCCTGCTGTGGTGTAATTCTATTTTGAGTGTTAAGTACCGATTACGTGAGTACTTTTAAAAGGTGATTTTTAGACCCCTAGTGGGTGGTGATTTCTCCTGGAGAGCTCTCACTTAGCTGTCATGTTCTCTGAAGTGAATTTTTACATGACCTCTCCTTATCTGCCACCAGTGACTTTGTATCCTATTACTTCTCCTAATATGCTCGCAAAATTTATTTTTCCTGACATGTTTCTTGTGCAGGTGGTACACTGAGGAGCAACCTTTCAAAACTCTAGTGAGAAGCAGTGTGGTGATTTACCTGCAGTTGCTGCTGTCTGATTGGCACCGATCTTGAATGTCTAATATACTGCACGAATGTAGAGCTAAAACTGTCCAAGTAACACTATCCTGGGTTACCAATTCTGTACTATTTCAGAAGTACTGTTTTATTATTTTTCTTCTGAAATAACTTGCATTTTGACCAGTATCTGGTTTTGTACTATACTGGAGGAAGGTTTTCACTGGTCATCAGTCCATTTATTCGTCAATTTATAAAACTGCCCCATATTGTATATGTCAAACATTATCATTAGCACCAGTGTTTATACTTCTGGCATGATCTTCTGGTGATAGCTTGCTTTTATAATGTCTTGACAGATTTTCTACATCTTTAAGAATATACAGATCTTTTTATCTTGTTTGTTGCAAAATATTCTTTTATTACAACAACTGACACTAACTTACTGAGTTATTTCCCCCAAATTTAAAGATTCTAAGAATTTCAGACTCATTATTTATTTTGGTTAGAAATTTAGATTTTTCATTGTCCCTGTGCTTAACAAGGTGTTTCAGAATAGTAAGGATAGCTGGCCCTTCTACTTTTCCCATGTCACTTATAAAGGTAGTATTACTTCATTGCCATGAGTAGGACTTTCTTTGTTCACACTACAGTGTCAGTTTCAATATAAATAGTTCCGAGCTCGTATCTCTTTATTAGTGCTCTGTTTGTTAGACAAAATGAAAACTGTGTTGTTAAACTCACCCTTTAAAGTATTTTTGAGATTCTGATTTTGAGAGTCTTTTTCTCTGAGGGAGAAGGGAGGGAGAAGAGGGCACAGTGCATGTCTCCGGACTTGTAAATCATTACTTTTAGTATGACTTTTTAACTGTTCTAAAATTTTGGAGGTAGATGGATATTATTGTTGTTTTACTCTATGTACAGTGCCAGGAGATGGACTTTGATGATCTAGCTTCCTGTCCTGTAAAAGTAGTTTCTCAATCTTGGCAGCAACTTATTACCCATCATCATTTGCCTCAGTGGGTTTCACATTTCTCTCTTTTTTTTTTTCTTTTTTCATTTTGTGAACAGCTTATTCCTCTGAAAAATGTACCTGAAAGGCCTTGAACAGCAAAACCATACTATTTCCTTCTGCTTAAATAAGCTTTCCACTTACATCCTAATCTTTTGTCCCTGTGTATATTAGAAAATGAGTGGCTTTGTAGGCTACAGGTCATCTATCTATCTCAGGTCCTGCAAAGTTTCAGTCCATTAGCTTCTTCTGCCTATTTAAGCTTTCTGAGATTTGCAAATTGATTTCAAAGTAGATGAAATATCTTTCTTTTCTTAAATTCTTGCCCCATAGTTTGAATTCACTTAAGCTGCTGAAGGAAACGAATATCCTGTTATTAATGATTTTAAAGATTCTTTTCAGCAGCTCAACTACAAGAGCAAGAATTCTTCAATCACTTCATTTTATTCTAGGAAAAATAAAAGGCCATAATGAAACAGTGGTAAAAGCTGCAGTTGAGTTTTACAGGCTATAGAGTTTTACAAGCTAAACATACATACATAAGACACATGATGTATTTATTATTTTGCTTTTGTTTAGATCAAATTTTCAATTTATATCCATCATCATTACACTGTTGAAGACCATTTACAATGTCAACTAACATCAGCAGCAGGTCTAACCCCTTGATAAGGTAATATAGCTTATTTTTCAGGCTAAGAAGACTACTTTAAAGACTATTTTTGACTAAACAATTTTATATGACCAAATCTTCTGAAACTCTGATGGCTGTAATTCAGTTTCTGTTTTCCTTATTAACAAGTATAAGCACATTTAGGTTTAAGGTTTATATTAATTTAGGCTACAGAAACAAGATTAATGGAAGATCCTCACAAAACTTCATTTGGATTAAGCATTTTGCTCAATCAGAAGTAATTAGAAAACTAACCACAATTTTTATTCCAGAGGATACATTAGTTAGAATATCTACAAATTCCTAATCACTTGGGTATTACTTTGCTTATTCCAAAGTAGAACAGAATAATTTAAAATGGTTTTATTCATCATATTCTTCATTAAATCAAATAACAAAATGCATATAAGGAAATATTCAATATACAGATTCTTTTTTTTTAGTACTAAATCCCCCACATGTGATTTCTAAGAGCTGTAGTCATGTACAGAGGAAAATAAGTTAGAATTTTAGAATTTTAAAGGAGAGAGTCAACTCCCTCTCATGCTATCTATATCCACGATGAAGGGATATTGATATCTTTTCCAGGATAAGGCATTCCAGGAAAATCCTCTCTGACATCCTTTACTATTTTAAAGGAAATACTCATTCCTACTTTAATTATAACAGAGGAGCTACATAACTATATATTCTAACAAGATTCTGGGGGAGTGATTTGGTCCTTGAGGCATGTCAGAAAACCAGTAGGCTAAAACTGAGAAAAAATGAGTATCATTTTTTAATAATTCCTCTTTTTTTTTTTTTTAATCAGGTTATTATTTCATTTCACTGCTTTTTTATTTTATTTTAAACTCTATATTTCTTTATTTGAATTATTTTGTAAATTAACTCACATATAATCCAAACCCCTCTGAATTTCAGCCCTACTTGAAACTAACCACTAGTTATAATCCCAATTCTTTCTTTTTTTGTCTCCATTCCTATATTCCTTTGCCCCTTCGCATCAAAGGAGTGGGTATCACTTCGATGTGGCCAAAGTCTAATAAGAATCAGACACAGGAGAAATCCGGGATGGTAATTTATGATTAGATTATGTTTTCAGAAGTACCTGACCACATGTTGTCTTTCTGGACATCTTCACTATTTCCCCAATTGAACTAACGTAAGAGGTTAAGTTTAGCTTTTGATTAGTCGGTGTATCAGAAGTTCTTTCTCCCCAGAAATAGCCTGTTATCCTGTTTGCTTCATCTCACTCACAGTACACTTAAAAACCCCTCAGGTAAAGCCTCAAAGTAGTTTTCCAAACAGCACAAAGTTCTTATAGAGTGCTTACCCGACCAGCACTCTGTTTTCAGCCAGTCATCCCCCAAATGACAAGTTCCTTAATTTCCTTCCTAAACATCCACAAATAGCTGACTGTGGGACCCCCCTCTTGGCTTCTCCGCTGTTTGCCCCTAACTAAAGATTTTGTCTTTCATGCTGAATAATTCCTCATACTCTGCACTCTCTGTTAATTATCTTTTGATTGACTCCTAGTTCTGCCAGCCCCTGTCTCTGTTCAGTCTTTCAGAACTTAACTTCAGCTCATATCAAACTCTTCTTCATTAATGACTATCACTGTCTCATCGCAGATAGCTTCTCAAAACTTTTGACTTCTCAAACTAGATGACGTGTACATGTCTCAAATTAATTTCATTCCCATTTGAGATCTTGTCAAGAGGATACAGCACATTTCTGTGAGTTGCTGTGGCCAAAAGCCATTATTTCAAATGCAAACAGTAATTTGCTTTACTATAGCCTTTAATTAGTATGCAATTAACCTGGATATGTCACCACTACATAGCTATTATTATTAATTATTCTGTGCTAGCCAGGGCAGCTGGTTTTCTCTTATGTTTCCTCAAATAGCACTAACAGTAGACTTCCGAGCACTTCAAAAAGCCAGACTGTGCCCAGATTGTTAATGTTCTCTGACCTTCAGGGAAGCCTAATTAGAATAGTTGGAGAATTTCAAATGGAAATAAAGAGGATAGCAATTTATAATTAAGCTTAAGCATTTGGTTCCAGAAAGAGTTCAAAGGAAGTTAGACTTCCTCGGTGGTTTACCCTGCACTTAACCAAAATGTTTTGTACATTGAAGATAAACCTGTTAGAATATAATATGGAATAAAGAAAATGGAAATCACAGCCATGAAAAGATATACAAACAGAAAATTCTCTATTGCACCAAGGGTCACCTATTCTTTGTCCCTTTTCACCCTAGGTACCTTAAGTTTCACAGGCAAGGTGTTCAGAAGCAAGAGGGGACCAAAAAATGCTTTGATATTGGATCTGTAGTTTGTCTGAGGGGAGAGATTAAGAAAGTATTGTTTGGTTCCATATTTAAATGATCTCACTAATATCTATGCAAGATAAATTTACACAGAATACCAAATCTGTATCTTGATTCAGATGCAGACCTTTGGTCTGAAATTATCATTATGGAAAGTACAAATACTATCACTACTTCCTTAGATATGTTTAATAGGAAATAATGACTCATTGACTATTCAGAATAATTTCACAGAATCATAGAAATATTAAGATTGGAGAATAACTCCAAGACAATTGAGTTCAACCTTCGACTGAACACTGTCCTACAAGTTAACCATGGTACCAAGTGCCATGTCCAGTTGTTTCTTGAACACTTCCAGGGATGGTGACTCCACTACTTCCCTGGGCAACCTGTTCCAATGTTTGACAATCTTTTCAGAGAAGAAGTTCCTCCTGATGTCCAACTTGAATCTGGCATAGCTTGAGGCCATTTCCTCTTGTCCTGTAGCTGGTTGCCTGGGAGAAGAGGCTGACTCCTGCCTTGCTCCAACCTCCTTTCTAGTATTTGTAGAGACCAATAAGGTCTCCCCTCAGCCTTCTTTTCTCCAGGCTAAACAAACTCAGCACCCTCAGCTGCTTCTCGTATGATTCACTGTCCAGACCCTTCATCAGTCTGATTACCCTTCTCTGGACACCCTCCAGCACCACAAATATCTTTCTTGAAGTGAGGGGCCCAGAACAGGACACAGTACTTGATGTATGAACTCACCAGTGCTGAGTACAGAGGGACAATCACTGACCATGACTTCTGATCTGGGTCAGGATGCCATTGGCTTTCTTGGCCACCTGGGCACACTGCTGACTCACATTCAACTGGTTGTTGACCAGTCCCCCCAGGTCCTTTTCCACTGGGCAGCTTTCCAGGCACTCTGCCCTCAGCCTATTACACTGAAGTACAGGGACTGAAGTGCAGGACCTGCAACTTCACCTTGTTTAACTCATACAATTGGCCTCATCCGTTCAATCCAGCCTGCCCAGATCCCTCTGCACAGCCTACCTAACCTTCAGCAGATCAACACCCAACTTGGTGTCATCCACCAATTCATTGTGGGTCCGATCAATCCCCTTGTCCACACCCATTTCCTTACACGATATGTAATTGCACAATAGGAAAATAGTAGAAAAATGGAACTAAGATGCAACTGAGTACAGAGAGGGGAAAACGGTTCTAATGTTGTCCCCATCATTCTCATCCACAGTTAAGGATCTGTCTCAGACCTTTAGCTTTAAGAGTTTCTAGTCAGAGAAAGCACACTGAGACTGTGAGAAGGTGGTAATGCTGTGAACACTGCAGTGTGCAGTGATACCTTAACTTAACTTTACCTGTTAGCTCCTGAGTTGAAAGCATTAAGCTCCACTAGGTTCATGCTGTACCCCCTCTTGCTGATTCTTCTCAGAGGCAGGCACAATTAACCCAGCTTTAACCTCTCTCCTTAGAGAGTCCAACCTCCACACTGCACCACATTGTAGATTCGTGCCCTCTCTCCAGTAGGCAGCTCATCGATGTCTGACACAGCACTGCCTGAGTGAGAAGACATGCTTAGTTGTCATTTGTTACTGTTTCCTGCACACCATTCATTTTTTTCCTCATTTGTCATGTCAGTTAACAGTCTGCAGAGTTTCTTTCATTAGTAATATTTCTTCTCCTTTGTGTAATCTCCAGCACTGGGCTAAGAAGAACGAAAGAAGAAAATCCGTTCCATTGAGCAATGTAACAGTGGCTCCCCTCTCCACACTTTGGAGCACAGACTGATCCAGGTTCTTCTCCTAAGTTAAGGCAGAAAGTGAGAAAAGCAGATTTGCCACTAGGACTGTGCTGGTTCTAAGCCAAACATCTCAGTGCCACAGTGTACAATGATACTCAAAATTTACTGAAACAAAGACTATGAGAAGCAGTCACTAAGCAGTGACTTCAAAACAGTTATTACCACCATAGCAGCTTTGATGCATTGCAGATGGGATATGTGTCTAATCTCTTCATTTCACCTAGAAACAATTGTTTAGATATTCAGTTGTTCTGTTAAAAACTCATAGGCACTACATTTATTAGCTGATTACATTATAATTTTTAGCTCGAAGATGTAGACCTATTTTTCTTTAATCAATAGCAAGAAATGAAGCAGAACTCAGAAAATGCACTAGGAAAATGTTCTGTACTGAAGATAAGTGCTCCTGCAAGGTAGTGTTAATTAATGCTCCTCTCTTTTTTGACCAAGGAGATTGGTAGCTTAAGATGACCCTCTCTAGTTCACATACTTCTTTGAACATGTGTTTCACTTACCCTTTTTATCACCATGAGGATATAGAAAAGGGAGAAAAATTATAACAATCCATTCACTGAGCACCATCTTAAACTACGACAACTCTGTGCTAAGTAGATGTAAGTTAAAGCCCTAAGATATTATCATTTGCAAGCTCTAAACTCCAGGTATTTTGTGTGAAAGAAATTAATGAAAAACCTAACATCTTATGATAACCTGTATGTGTCCTGGCTTCTTTTTTGTTCACATTGCTGTACTGACTTATTTTCTAAGGATTTATTATTGCTTTTCAAGTAAGTTCATGAAGTAGGTTTAAAAAAAAAGGCAGGTTGACACATTTTTTTTTCTATTTTACTTTTTTTTTTCCTAGAGGACTGTACGTCATGAGAAGCTGTTTTTATTTTTTTTATTGTTTATTTATTTATTCTTCTCTGATATATTTCTTTTAATTTGTGTTAATATTCAAACAAAGATTTCATTCAAAACTTGGAAAAAGAATGAAGAAGGGGTTTAAGAATGTCCTTTCAAAGAGTCCGTCTTTTAGCATGAATCTGCAGCAAAAAATATTTAAATGTTTCAATAAAATGTATTTTTTACTTCTGAAAATATCTTTCTCCCAGAATCTCTACAGTTTTTTCCAATTATATTCCAAGGTAATGTTCAGCTTTCAGGATCTGATTTCACATTTTTATGGACATGTTTCTGATAACAGATTCCTGAAGAGAAGCACTGACATTTCACATCAGCGTTGAAATTAGAGGATTTGCTCTTGTGGTTTATGATAAACCTAGCAACAAAACATTTAACTCCATCTAAATCTCTAGAGTGTTGTAGTCTCCTCAGAGACAGAACCATAACCCAAGAGATTCCCTTTTTACAGGAAAAGATAATAAAAAACAGACAAAAAAATCATAATTCTACTTTGACAGGTAATATCACCCTGTCATGATCTTAGGAAGAAGCCTTGAAAATCTGTTTACCCGTGAAGTCACTGTTTTATCTTCTCTGAAAGGGGATTGTCTTCCTGATTTATCTACTAACCTAATGTTCATTAATGACTTAACGGTCAGCAACCAGATAATTCTCATTTCATAAAAAATGCTGAAATGAATATGGGAGGGGAGACATCCTGAGAAAAGTGCATTCTCAAGTACAAAATAATTTGCTGGTGCTGGAGAATAAAATGTGGTCTTACCTACAGAGTTGGCCATAGGTTCACTTTCAAAAAGCCCAATATGGTGAGAGACTTAATCTGTTTCTTGGGATTTACTTCTTTTGATTTTACCAGCTCTACACTTAAGTGTTTGTAACTATGCAAAATTTGCTGTTGCAACCATGAAATAGCAATGTTTTTACCTTAAATTTGACTCATCTTCAACCCATTCCATTTCTATCCCATTTAGAGCATGGATTCTGGACCCAGGAACTGCTTCTTAATCTCTTCTTTGTTCACAGAATCTTATTGAAAGAAATCAATGAAAGGGAATGGTGGGTGACTGTCATTAAGTCACTTCATGCTAGAAAGGTTTCTATGGCCTCCTGTCCCATATCTGTGCTACTGCTCCTTGGAAATGTATTCACTTCCTTAGAATTCCTTTCTTCAAAAAAGTTGATTGTATTTATTTATTTGTTATATTATTGATGTGTAGTCAGAATATTAGCTGACAGTATCTATCTATGCAGGAATACAAGAACCAGTACAAATCTAGAATAACCGTACATGCTTAGTCATTTCCTGATGTATTTCTCATTTATTCATAATTCTAATGGAGCTTCATCTCAAACTTCAGTATGGAATGGATCAAATTCTGAACCTGATATCTATAATAGTTTGGAAAAATATGCTTTGAAACCCAACCCACATACAACTCCATTGCTCACTTTGGACCTGAAAATTTATACCAGCTACAAAAAGTCTAATTTTTAGATACTATTAGCCAATGATTTATGAGACACAGAACCAGTAGTATCATTAAGAGTTGTAAAAAAGAAGGGAAAATGACATTCTCTTTTCTAATTCTGATTTAGGCATTAATAAAGTGGGTGATATCTCTGTTTCCCTCACTGGCTACTATATTTCTAGTTCAACTCTTTATGATTTAGCTACATGAGGATAATGTACTTTTCTTTATTCGAGCTGCTATAATATTAGAAACACAGTTGGAAATATTCTTACATAAATATGCATATAGTCCCTTCCTTGCATATTAGAATAACATCCATGAAAATGGTAGAAAGCTTCTACTGTTCTGTTAACTGGAGCCAGAATTTGTATTAAAAATTATTTAAAACATATTTGACTGACAAGTAATACATTCTAAATGACTGCTGATATTTTTGACAGACATACCTAATTACCGTTAATTAGTTCAGAATTAATTATAAAATTACATGTTTACATTGATTAGTATGCATCAAAGTGTAAATGGTCATTCTGAGGACACAATTTATAGTTCCACAAATAGGAAAACACACAGACAAATCTGGTATTGCATAAGAAAAGTCTCTGAACAGAAGTGTTTCTGCATCTAATGATACACTCCACATGGCTTGATGAAATAGGGCAGTATTTGCAACAAACTAGAAGCAACTAAAACAGCAGTAGTTGGAGTTCTTCTGCTATAAGACTGAGCGGTTTTGTCAGCTTTTCATGAATTAGCCATCATAATTAATATTTCTATATTTTCTTTGAGAAATGAGTAACAAATTTCCATAAAATTATTTTGTAAAAAAATCTCAGTTTATCTTGGTAGTTTTTCCTTCTTTTTTTTTTCCTTCCCCTAGAAAAAAATACAAAGCTTCCCTTTAAGCAAGAGAAAGATTTCAGTGAGGATAAAATAATGAATATCTGTGTGCAGCTGCATATACTCAGATAAATTAAAAATATGCATGAGGCAGTATATTCAGCTACACTGAACAGCTAGAATACATGAGGAAAAAAAAAAATCCCATATGCTCCCACATTCTTTTCTTTGTGTTAACACAAGAGGTTATACCAATGATCGAGCTAAAACCCAGCATGCTTCCTGTCTGTGATCTTCATGTCCCATTTCAAGTTACAGAACTGTGTGATGCACCCACAGCACTGTGAGAATTGTTCAAGGCTCAGTTGCCTTTTAGTATTGCTGGAATTGCAGTAAAGGGTTGAGGAAAAGGCCATGGCTGCATAAAAAAGAGCAAATAAATGTCGTTCAATTACAAGCAACTATGTACTATATTTTGCATCTTTACTCCTCAAAGCATATTCTGGTGCTCATGTGAAGCCTCCAAATGAACATAGACTAATATTCATGCAGCACCTTCTTGAATCCAGTAAAACGTACCCAGAAGGTTGTTTTTACCCTGCATTCAAAACATTAGAAATGTATCTATTAGAAAATTTATCTTTTGACTTAGTTAAAAGATTTTGAAATTGATGAAAATGATACTGCATTATGAAAATGCAGCACAGAATGCTATTTGACATATCAGTGACATGCAATGTCTTTCAAAAGGTAAAGTCTGACAGAGCTCTTCTACTAACAGTTGTGAGTTTGATCAATTCAAAACAAAATGCTATTTTTCCTATAGGGGTATGGCTTTTGGGTTCTCTTAGTTGCTCAGTAAAAATTGAAACCTTCCCATAGAATGAAATGGTTTAAAAGAAAGAACTGGTAGAAATAAATCCATTCCCTGCAAGTTTCTTGCCTGAAGGCAGAGATTCTTGGACAAAATCCCCTACCTTTTTTATTCTAACTAGTGAATTTAATGTTCTAACATAGTTTCGAGTTTACACTGGATTGAAGGTGATGCTTATTAGCAAAAGCACGTGTGATTACACAGTTTTATAGTTTTACAGAAGCTTTATTCAAACATCACCTAATTGGTGTCTCTAACCTTAAAATATTCTGTTGTCTGGAGCACTCTATAGAGTCCTATTGGTTGCATTACAGCTACACTACAGGTGTATATGACCTGGGTTTTCCTATAATCAAAAGAATTATAAAGGAGTAACATACTGACTCTTTTCAACTAGGCACATCTGACTGTTATTAGTTAAAGTAAAAATCTTGCTTCCTAGGCAGATACTATACATTAAAAACAAACAAACACACGCAAAGCATACCCCACCAAGACAAAAAACAAACAAACATAAAACCCAACCAAAAGAGTAAAATATCTTTTCTAATTCTTATGTATGTTCTATGGGGGGGATTTTCTCAGCTACATGCAGATTATGTGGTTGAATGAATAGTGTCTAATCATAATTGATACTTAACAGCTTACTTTGCCATGAGTTAATGCCCAAATTCATCACATATCTAAACCATGTTATTGACAGAGTAAAGGGGGAGACAACAGATCTTTACCTCACCTCCTTATGAGATACTCAGGAAGCACAGCGTAGGCATATCCTGGGACTTCATGTTTTTTAAACTGCATTTAAATGCATTTGAAATTATTAGTATAATGTGAGCCAGACCAGCCATTGATAGAGAGGATGAAAAGAAAATTTGAAGTTCTACATACCTAAAAGCATATGTAGGATAACACACCATATTTGTTTACACCAGTTCTTCTTTCAAGGTTTCATTTGAGATGCAAGGTTAGCCTGGAACAAATACGTATACATGAATAAAACTGTACCTTTAATTCAAATTAAAATATGTTCTTTCTGCATTTCAACCACTGCAGAGCCAGCCAGAAAATGAAAGTGATTGGAAAAAGACTTGAAACAAAAATGAAGTTGACTAGCCTATTTTCATGGAACATGGTGTCTTTTTACCTTTCTGCATTACCAGTCAAAACTGATTTCATTAGTGAATCATTTTCTAAAATCTAAAGTAGTATTATAGAATAGTTTATTCTATGTGCATGTAAAGCTTGCAACATCTTCCAAAAAAAAGGAACAATCAATCATGTAAGATTACCTTCTCCTCAGAGTACTTTTATTTCTCAATCTGTTTGTTTCTATACATCATTTTATTTTTTATGTATATATTTCATTCTCTTGCTGTAAACATTGCCCCACAGTTGGATACACAAAATTAAATCATTTAATGGATTTGTGGTTCAGTTGATTGAGGTCCCTGGGTCTCTGCACTCCTGGTAACCATCTTATTTGGTCTGTTACTGTCATTCACTGTCATTTCCACTTGGCTGGTGCCTGTGACAGGTCAGATTACGGGATGTGATCAAAATATGATATCAAAGAGAGGACTGTGATTCTGATACTTATGGGTAGTGTACCTCTTGCTAAAGATATCTGAGGAAATCTTGCTAAATGCAGTTTCCTCAGGGTGTTTGGGGAGTCAGTGAAAGAATTGATGCTAAATAGAAGGACCATCTGTATACATTTACTGATATGCCGATGCTTTCTGAAATACGGTTCCTTTACACAAGTATTGTTAAAGGCAGGAGTTACTTTACTGATGCAGTATTCTTTTAAAATAAGTAGTATTTTAAAACAAGTTGAGTAACTTTTCATCTATCTTTTGTACATTTACTTTTGTGTGTTCTGTTCTGTTTATCTAAACAATTTCAGGTTTTGGAGTGTTAGATTAGTTGTGCGGTCTTTCTCTACTTTCCCTACCAGAACTTCTCCATTTTCTTACACAAGAGCTGCAAAATTTAGAGAATATGCCAGGGTTTGGGATTTTTTTTTTTTTTTTCCATAACAGCTTAGTAAAATAGCTCAAAATATTTAATGTGTGTGCTATTAAAGAACTTGACAGATTGTGGAAGAAGTTGGAACAAATCAGTGTTAGTAACTCTGATTTAGAGAGAGATACTGCAGCATCTTCAGCAACTGCAGTCAGTACATTACTGTGACTCTAAGCAGCTTTTATAAAAGGAAAATAAAAATATGTTGGTGTTGTAATAATAAAAGAAAAGTCTAGTTCTGAATAAAACTAGAATTGCAAATAAAAATGGTGACATCTCAAGGGATCAGTACTAATCTGAATTTTTTTTTCTTTAGTAAAACTTATGAAAAAAAGAGTATATGTATTTCTGTAAAAAATATCTCTGAGTTGCTGTGGGATTTTGTAGTTCATTTTATCCAAAGTGTAAAGCCAAATGTATTGGAAATGCGGCATAAAATATAAATGTGAAATTCACATTTCACATAAAATATGAAATGAGATGAAGTTAACCAATCTGTCTTTGCTGTCAGAGTAAAGATAATAAATAATCTAGCTTGTCACTACTATAAGGGAAGTAATGTAGATCACATAGCATTAAAAATGGTTAAAATCATAACATATATGTAGTAGGACATCTTCTACAAATGAACAAACCTGACTCCTAGAAGTTCTATCTTCTCCATTCCAAGTAGTTTTTTGGGTTGTTGTTGGGGTTTTTTTGGGTTTTTTTTGGTTTTGGGGTTTTTTTGTAATCTAGAACTGCTTCATATGTTATAAGAAAGAATTTTTCTATCTGCAGTTTTGTAAGGAAGAGCATGACTGTACATTCCTTTTTCAAGAACTTAAGAGTGCATACTTCTGACCACAGAAGTTGTAACTTGTACTGTTTTCACATCAAGAAGGAATGTGGTTAAAATAAAATGGGTTTTCTTTTACATTCACATGTGGTTAATATGGTTTCTAAAACTATTTCTGTGCTCTCCTTGTTCAATTATAATGTATACAATATCAAAATATCATTCCATTAAATAGTTAAATTTCTTCTGCTAAAGAATTTTTTTGGAAAGTCTAAAATGCACTGCAGAGGACATACAGAGATGTATTTTCCATTATAAACAACAAGTTTTTTCTGAGAAATGTTTCAGGGAAACTTCAGCTTATTTGATTTCAAAACTCTAAATGCTCCAGAAAAATGGGTACCTCATGGCACTGGAGCCTAAGTCTATCAAAAAGCCTCATCTCTGATGCAGGTTTCTGCTATCTGATGGTTTGAGCTCAGAAAAGTAAAGAGTGAGCCATGAAACTAAAAGAAATTGATGTAGCTGATGAATTATATATGAATACTAAAATACTGTGAAGAAAAATATTCTAAAGACATTTGTAAAGACTAATTTGAAAAGAACAATAATAAAAGTTGGGGTTTTTTACTTGTATAGACTCAATATGAAGTTTCTAAATATTTCTTATACACAATGTTTCTCCTCTTGTGCCCATTACTCTACATGTCTTTTTCTAGACATAGAAGTCCAGAATTTTCTTTCTATTTTGCTCATGTCTACCCTAGCCTCATGGAATCATACTGAGCTCTGGAGAATATGAATGTCTTAGCAGATCCTTCTGCCTTAGAAAAGAGATACCAATGAATATCTCTGAAACTCTATTAATATGATTTCTTTCATCTGTGACCTGGCAGTGTGAAGAGAATGTAAAGGAGTGGAGCTGGTTCCATTGACAAACTTCTATACATTATTGAATTCTCCTCGCACATAGAGTCAAAATTTAGAATGGGTAACTGATAGACCCTGATGGAAAACCTATGACACATGAAATTCTCTAAGGTATGTATTGGAAACCTTCAACTTTCCTGTACTTTTACCACAGAAGGCCCACCACAATCTCTTTGCTCCCCTTGGAACTGGAGGGCTTAGGGAAAGGGGGTATCGTGCCTTTACATGCTGTCTTCATCTCTCACAAACCTTTCTACAGCTAGCAATAGAAACACAATAGTGTATTGGAAGATTCTGGAGGAAGGCAGGAGGGAGAAGGTTTCTTCACACACCAAATGGAGATCATTCTTTTAGGTGTCAGGTATGAATTAATGAATTTTTCAAAGTAAAAAGATTTGGGTAGATGATGCTGTTATTTTCTCATGTCACCTGACTACATAAAGCTTTTCACCTGCATTTCATGTAATATAATATGATGAGTTTCAGCAGAAATTCAAATTATAATCATATTAACTCCCTTGTGGTATGGTACATCATGTAAGTCTGAAAACATGTGTTGGCATTAATAAACAGCAAATTGATACCTGCAAGAAGACAGTAATTTCATTATTAGTAGGTTCTTTGCTAAGGGACAAAATCCACTTTCTGCTTTCTTACCTTGTATTAAAGATGTAACAGAATTGTATTTTTACAATTATTGTACCTAGAGAAAATTAATGTCTTCTCTGCTGAAAAATTAAAACCTTATATTTTTCCTCTTCTAAATCTTGCAGGAATATTTTATCAATGACTTCAAAGAGGGTAAAAGAATTATTATGATTAGACAGTTTATGCTACATGAATGCTCAGAACTGAAGAAAGATATAAGTTATTTATTCAGTTACTTTCTGTCTAACAGAATCAGGACTTTATATGCTGCATAATTTATAACTTAGTAGGAAAAAACATGTTAAAAGCTTGCTAAAATTATTATTCTCTCCCATAAATGAAAGTTTAAATTAAGAATGCCACTGCAAACCTTACTCTGTTCATCTAAGCATATACCTTCCAGACCCTCATCCAAAAGGACCCTTTTTTTTTTAAAATGAATGAGAATACTCTTTTAATTTTTTTTTTTCTGGAGTTTATGTCCCTGCTTAAGTGCTTTGATAGATCAGACCCTATAGAAGGATTTAGTAATTTTAGGATTAGCACTGTAAGTTTTAGGAGGTCTTACAATGACTCAGGTCATTTAAAAAAAATCTTCTGGATTCTGCTGTAAATTTTACTTGTTGAGGGGCAGATTTCCATTCTGGAAATGGAACGGCATCATCAGCCTGTGAAAGACACTGCATTAGATACATTGTAAGAATAAGTGCTTGCTCTTTCTCCCTTAATGACAGTTGAAAGAAGAGACGCTGGTGGGGAGAAGAGCTCTGCACCTGCCTGAACTAGGAAATAAACAGATCCCAATATTGGAACTTCACTGTGTTCATTGAGAAGCTCTTAAATCTGTCCTACAGCCTAACAAGCTAACACTCTCCCAAACCAGCACCACTCTGGAGTCAGTATGGCAAGGTGACTGTCCTTAGCAGATAATTTGCATTCAGCCATCTGTTTTCCATGTTAATGGCATGTGTGTATAGTGTCTTATGCCAATTGTCCTCAGTGCTAACAAATGGTCTCAGGAACATTTAATTTACTTCTATGGGTGTAGCTTCCAATCCTCATATATAACATGCCTGGATTTAGTTTAATGTTAAAAGGCAGAAAATCTTTTCCTAAATTTATTTACTAATTTACAGAAAGCTGCTTGTAAGTTTCTAGGACTGAGAAAGTATTGTTACAAATGCTAAATATCCCTCACACAGAGAAGTATAAACAGACCAAGGCAACTGTTCATTTGCTAATCAGCCACATTTGACATGTGGTGCTCTTTAGTTTTGTTTATGTATTGGCTATTTTCTACCATTTCCTATGAGTTTTCTGCAGACTGTAAAAGTAAAATGTGCAAACTGTAGAATTTAAAACATTTTATATTTTTCTTATTGGCCCACAAATGCAATGCAAGAACACCTCTGTAACAGAATCACAGAATCACAGAATTATAGAATGTCTTGGGTTGGAATGGAATGGACCTTAAAGTTCCAACTCTCCTGCTGTGGGCAGGGATATTTTGACAAGACCATATTACTCAGAGTTCTATCCAACATGGTCTTCAACACTTCCAGGGTTGGGAACATTCACAACTTCTCTGGGTAACCTGTTCCAGTGCCTCAACACACCCACAGTAAAGACTTTCTTCCTAAAATCTAATCTAAACCTACTCTCTTTCAGTTTGAAGCCATTCCCCAGTACTGTCACTGCATACTCTTGTAAATAGTTGCTTGCGAATAACCTGTGGTACCTCAAGTCTTTTATAAATTTTTATAGAACTTCATAGTAACAGATAGTTATTTAGTGAATAATAGAACCTTCCCATCATTTAGCCCTTGACTTGCTCTTACTAATTGTCCAGAGTCACTTTATTTGAGACCTACTGGTGTGAGGTGATACTTAGCTTTCTACTTTCTCACTATGAAGAGATCTGTACACCTAGGCACAGTTTACATGCATTTGGAGCTTCATAAGTAGACAGACATAGGTTTAACTTAAGTAAAAGTCATATTGTGTGATTTTCTTTCCATGGTAATAGATGGAAGAGAAAAATTATGTCAACATCTCTATCCACCATCTGCCAGTCTCCATTTATAAGCAGCTGACGTGAGAAGGCACAAAGATTGCACAGTGACGTAGTAATGATGTCTCCAGCTTCTTTTTTGGACAACACACTTAAACATTTCTGATAAACTTTTGTTTTCTCCTTCTCTCTCTGTTATAGTTTAGTATTCAGCTGCCTTCACTATCTTCCAGGCATATAACTTTACTGCAATGTCAGATTTTTACTTTTCTTTTGCTTCAGAATAAACAGTACCTTCCCTTCTTTGTAACATTTCCACTTTGAAAACTGTACTAAATTTGTAACGCTCTTTAAATTCATCAAGAGTAAGTTATCATATGAGAAAACAACTATTTTTGCAGTTCTTCCATTCAATTTTCTTTTGATTGTATAAGTAGTAGTCATTGTTCTTTGAGACTGTTCAGCATATCAGAGATAATAATATTTGCTTGAGTTTTTATACCCAATTAAGTTTTACTTTTTGGCAGTATTTCATAGAATCTCTGGTTCATTTCTCTTAATGTGGCAGCTGGCAGAACATGGGAAAATTCTATAGCCTTTTGTTCTGTCCCTCTAACAATTTTTATATCTAAGGAAAAGAATTCCCTTGGTTCTGCTTTTACACATTTTTCTTAGTAGATAATATCTTGTACAAAAACAGAATTGTTCTTGGACACTGATACTTGTCAATGTATGATCATTACTTTGGAAATGAAAATTATTACTGTATATAATACAATGGTCCGTACAAAAATGCAGTTTTCCTAGAAATATGTTTTTATTTATTTCAAACATGAAATATATTTCTAAAATTATCATTAAATGCATCATCAAATAGATCTTCCTGATACTGCATCTCAGAATTTCTTGAAGTATAAGAGGATCCCTTTGACAAGTCCACTTATATGTCTGTTACTGTATCACATCAGCAGAAATCTATCATGGAAATGAAAAGTTCACCTCTCATGTAACTTAATTTGGAAAAATGAATTGAAAGTGGGGACTCCTCCTTCTCTGAGGAGTCCAACAAGCATCAGTTCTTGCCCTCTCAGTTAACTAATTTCAACTTTTAGGTAGATAAGCAAAGTTTTCAAAATGTTACTGTGGCTATTATGTACATGATAGAGTAAATCAGAAATCTTAGAACAGGAAGTACATAAACACTAGTTTTATTCTAGAGATGGTAAAATACACACCTGTTGAAATCTTTAATGAGTGCCTCGATTCTGACAAAAATCTCAATTTATTCCTCCAGTTAAAAAATAAAAGCTAGCAAGGACAGGGAAAAGAATTCATCTAAAAGGAAGTAAGTAAAATATTAGGAAATTTAAAGAAAATCTGGGAAAGTGGGGTTGAGGTGGGATAAAATGTATTTTAGAACATCTAGAGATAACCATCAAAGTTAGCACTGTGACTTTGTAACTCAGAGGTTTTTCAGACAGACTTTCATAATACAAACATCACACACAGACTTTAATGTGCGCTGGAAAACTAATATGTCTCGCAGATTCATAATATAATAAAGGACTAGCCTATTGAATCATGTGTTATTTATTGTTCTCTGAGAAAGGAGCAGGGATTTTTTTGTATTACTTCCATAATGTGTTTTTCCAATAACCCTATAATGTTCTGTAGTGAGAATTTTTAACTTTGAAATTGCTCTAACTTTCCATTTGTACCAAAACTTCAGCAGAAGCTTGTCTTCCTTCTAGAGTATGCTCTAACTGTAGGTGAAAAGGCAATGAAAGCACATAACAGCTATGACAGGAATGCAGTCACGTGCAAGCCCTGATCATGTGTAGTCACCTGTGGATTAGAGATCCTGTTCATTTGATCACACTTATCCCTTACTCCTTCCATTATTTGAGATACTAATGAATAAGTAAGCCATGCTGCTGGCCTAAGGAGTAGAGAGAAGTAAAAGGAATGAAAGCATTCATTCCTCTCATTCCCTGTTTCCCTTTCCTCCCTTGCCAAAATACCCATAGACAGAGGTAAGTGTAAGTGACTAGACTTCTCCTGCTCATTTTTGTGGCCACTTATGCCCCTCACCAAGAAGTGAAGATATGACTTTGGGTTTGTAAATTTCTTTAGTATACTTTCAAAAGTATGGTACTCAGGAAGAGTTTAGGAATATAGTTAGGTCATGTAGAAAGAAAATTAGAGAGACGAAGGCACAACTTGAACTTAATCTTACCACTTCTGTGAAGGATAACAAAAAGTCCTTCTACAGATCCATCAATAGCAAAAGGAGTGACAAGAAAAACCTCCATTCTTTATTGGACATGGGTGGGAATATAGTTATCAAAGATGAGGAAAAGGCTGAGGTATTTAACACCTTCTTTACCTCGGTTTTCAACAGTAAGATAGGTTGCCCTGAGGACAGCTGGCTTCTGGAGTTTGTAGACAGAGATAAGAAGCTGAACAACCCCTCTGTAATCCATGACGAAACAGTGACCTGCTGAGACACTTGGGTCTCCACAAGTCTATGGGACCAGATGGGATCCACCCAAGGGTGATGAGGGAGCTGGCAGAAGAGCTCGCCAAGCCGCTCTGCATCATCTACCAACAGTCCTGGCTCACTGGGGAGGTCTCAGATGATTGGAAGGTGGCAAATATCACGCCCATCCACAAAAAGTACTGCAAGGAGGACCCAGGAAGCTACAGGCCTGTCAACCTGACCTCAGTGCCTGACAAGGTTATGGAGCAGATCATCCTAAGTGCAATGACACAGTAGCTACAGGATGGACAAGAGATCAGACCCAGTCAACATGGGTTTAGGAAGGGCAGGTCCTGTCTGACCAACCTGATCTCCTTTCATGATCAGGTGACCCGCCTGGTGGATGAGGGGAAGGCTGTGGATGTGGTCTACCTAGACTTCAGCAAAGCCTTTGACACTGCCTCCCACAGCACACTCCTGAAAAAACTGGCAGTCCACAGCTTGGACAGGGTTGAGAATGGACTGGATGGTCAGGCCCAGAGAGTGGTGGTGAATGGTGTTGCATCCAGTTGGCAGCCGGTCATTAGTGGTGTCCCCCAGGGATCAGTGTTGGGCCTAGTTCTGTTTAATATCTTTATTGATGATTTAGATGAGGGGATTGAGTATATCATTAGTAAATTTGCAGATGACACTAAGTTGGGGGGAGTGTTGATCAGCTGGAAGGCAGGAGGGCTCTGCAGGGGGACCTGGACAGACTGGAGAGTTGGGCTGATTCCAGCACAATGAAGTTCAACAAGACCAAGTGCAGGGTCCTACACTTTGGCCACAACAACCCCACACAGCGCTACAGGCTGGGGACAGAGTGGCTGGAGAGCAGTCAGACAGAGAGGGACCTGGGAATTTGGATTGACAGGAAGCTGAACATGAGCCAGCAGTGTACCCAGGTGGCCAAGAAGGCCAATGGTATCCTGGCCTGAATCAGGAACAGTGTGGCCAACAGGACCAGGGAAGTGATTCTTCCCCTGTACTCAGTGCTGGTGAGGCCACAGCTTGAGTGCTTTGTCCTGTTGTGGGTCCCTCAGTTCAGGAAGGATATTGAGGTACTGGAGCAGGTCCAGAGAAGAGCAACAAGGCTGGTGAAGGGACTCGAGTACAAGTCCTATGAGGAGAGGCTGAGGGAACTGGAGTTGTTTAGCCTGGAGAAGAGGAGACTTAAGGGAGACCTCATCTGTACAACTCCCTGAAAAGAAGGTTGTAGACAGGTGGGGGTTGGTCTCTTATCCCAGACAGCTATCAGTAAGACAAGAGGGTATGGTCTTAAGCTCTGCCAGGGGAGGTTTAGGTTGGATATTAGGAAGAAATTTTTTACAGAGAGGGTAATCCGGCATTGGAATGGGCTGCCCAGGGAAGCGGTGGATTCTCTGTCCCTGGAGGTTTTTAAAATGAGACTGGATGTGGCACTTAGTGCAGTGATCTAGTAACCATGGTGGTAGTGGATCAAGGGTTGGACTTGATTATCTCAGAGGTCCCTTCCAACCTGGTTGATTCTATGATTCTATGATTCTATGAAAAGCAGTTGTTCATATTTCATACACTCAGTATATCATAGAAATGTAACCTGCAAGGATCTTTTTAGTCCTTTCCTACTCAGAGACATGTAATGTCATTACATATTCAGAGTGTAAATCATCAATAAAAATCTGCATGTTTAAAAAATAGGTGACAGCATGAATTTTCTTCATTTTTTTTTCCTACCATTGCCACTGCAAAATAATTTCAGCACTTATATTCTGCAGCTCAGATATAGGGCCAGTGACATTTAGCAAAACATAGCAGATTCGATAGAATTTTGCAGATTTACCAGTATGTTGTAACTTTACAGTTAAAATCTGAACTATAAAAAAATATAAAAATTGTTACTATTTTCTAGTATTTTTCTTATTTCTTTTTCTGTAATTTTATTTCTGCTTCAGTATTACAACAGAAATACCACATTATGCAAAAAACAAACTTGAATCCTCTCAAATCCCTTGCAAAAACAATGCTAAATAATCAATTTATTTCTAACATTTAAGTGCCATCCTAAATTCTAGTTCAAGCACAACTGCTTTTTTCTACTGAAAAATACAGACTCAAATGTTCACAAAAGGACATAATTTATCTTAATGATGGCATACTTGATGCATTACTGTACAGCACATGGGGGGCAGCAGTCCCACTGCTACCTGATATATAACTTCAGAGTCACAAGGAATGCAGACCCTGAAAGCTAGAGAACGACAGATAACAGGACAGGAAATATTTCACAGGTCAGTGTCAATAAACTGACGCTATCATATGTCTGAAACATGGAACTCCAGGTAGAACCATAATAAAGAGCATATAAAGCTGTACTTTCATTACTGAGCACACAAAAGGGAAAACTAAAGCAATGTCAGCTAGATGTATTAAGTGAATAACTGTCTTTTAATTATATTTTTTTACTAAAAGTAGAGATGTTATGTAGGAAAAAAGAATGAAACTACAGCACATGGAGGGGGAAGAGAATAAGATACACCCAGCTGGCATAAAAGGACTTAAATGAAATTAAGTTGCCTGAACAGCAGGAAACACAATTTGTGCCAGAAATTTTCAGACTGATCTCATCTGTCTCTCGAACAAGGCTATCAATCATTGTCTCATCCCTGTCTTCAGCATGGTTTTTCTTACCTCCAACTGGCTTTACTTCAGCAGCGGAGTCATGTTAGCTGAAATACACTGGTTTTCTTTCCTCATCTTTTGTACTTCAGAATGTCAACTATTTTTGCCAATCCTGAAAAGGTATTATTCTGCCTATATAACTGAGCAATAAACAGATCACAGGTAGGACTGGACTCTATGATGGCCACAGACTTTGACTGACATCCATGAAATCTGGATTTTATTCTTACCTCTGCAGTGGACATTGAAAAATCCATTCTTCTGTGCTTAACTTTCCTCTATATGCAAGATCTCCACTTATACGCTGAAGCCTTCCTTATTGATCATGAATTTCTCTCTCACAATCTATATCTTTTGTATGTATTCATACATGTAATACTTATAAAAGTCAAAGGCTTAATCTTCCATGCCATGTATTTTAGATGTCTGTAATCCGGGAAGAGGCAAAGGATACTTCTTCAGAGAAAGAATCAAACATTTCATTACTGTGCATGCACATAAAATATGCAATTGCAGGAGTGTTCTCTGTTCAGGATTTTAAATTATTAAGACATAATACAGGAGTTAACATCAGGGAACACTGAAAGCTTTCTAATCTGTAAGGGAAAACAAACTAGGAGCTAAGGGTGGCAGAAAGGAAGGCAGAGCAGTGATCTCACTGACAAGGGCACAGCAGCAAAGTAGCCAGATGAGAGGAGTAGAGCAGTATCCAGGGTCAGCTATCTGGTTGGGGATTGCCAGGCAAATCCACAATGATGATGTAAATCTGAAGTCAAGTGGGGATGCTGCAGGTCAGTGTCCTAGTCCAGATCAGCAAGGTACATAGATGGCAAGCAGAGACATGGATGCAGTGTAACTTAAACAGGGACCAGAACTGAGTGGCTTAGGATAAACACAGCTCCTGAATAAAAGGGACCCAAGTTCCCCTTCCGGGCTCCTCTAACAGCCCTGTGTCAAATAGCATCAAGGCCAGGTAGCTGCTCTATTACAGATGACCTTGAGCCCTCACTACCAAGTCTCCAGGATGATGGCAGAATTCAGTCAGGGCTTGGGCACTTAGTGGGTTAATAATGTGGTTAAAACCTACTTGAATTTGTCTCTGGAATATGTGTCATTGCATAAGTATGTGATAAATTGTATTGAACTTGCATAGAAAGATTTAGATAAACATTACTCAAGTTACTACTAAAAAGAATGGCAGTTTGACTTCTCTGTTTCTCTTTGAAGTACTCTTATACCTGTTAAATTTTCATAGAATTCTTTGTGACAAAAGTGGCAAACACCAAAACCTTCAAGATATTTTTTCATCAGATACACTTTTCAGAAAAAGATCTATTGATTCATAACCAGTAATGACTCAAACCCAGAAGTCATTAGTAAATCAATTCAGGAAGATTACCTTTGACTTTAATAGTAATTCCACGCATGAGTGGTCTAAATGATCAGTCTGGTAAGATACTATGTTTGCTTACCATTTAGAAATTACTATATGACTATGAAATAGCTCCAAAAGCTTCCTGCTGCTATGTCTAATAATTTAGTGGCTCTGATTAGACCACATGAATTTCTGGATTCTAAATTGCTATGTGTTTTGCTATGACTTAGGCCTTTCAAAACTAATCCTCTTAAATTCAAAACATGGATGACATTGATACATCATTTTTCAACTTGGTAGATTTTCTTAAAACTGTGCTTCATCAGAGATCTGGGACAGCAGAACATTGATAACAGCAATGCTGCAAAAGAACACATATTGCCTTGCAGAAAGCACTTTCACTGTGCTTTGTTAGGTGATAACATTTGAGCTGAGGTAGGAATATTGTGAAATTGCCTGCTTTGTATGTATAGTAGCTACTTCCAAATGCAATTTTATCATCACTACATGATGTCGGTAACTCCTTTTGGAAAGTTGGAACTACCCACTAGATCTTTCTTTCAAGTCTCAGATATCAGAACAATGACACCACAGCAACGTACATCACGGAAAATAGTACAAGTGAGTGTATCTTTCAGACCGATAGTCAGAAATTAATAAATAAAGAAACATTCAATATTATTGATGGGACATCTCAAACAAAGAGCGTGGAAGCTGTTCTTTTCTGATGTCAGTGGCTTATGATGATTATTGTCTTACCTTTTTGATTTAAGGAAGACTATACCACTAATGCATTTTTCAGAACCTTTTTAATATTTGATCAAGGATAAAGTAGATTATACATCAAACTTACTTGGAATAGTGCAGTAAGATGCAAATTCTGAATAGAAATTCAGTGAAAACTTTGACTGCTATTAAAAGAGAGATTACAATCATAATGATCCATCAGATTTCCACTATTATTAGGAAAAAGTAGACTACATGTATACCTGTTTTATGGGACTCTAATTAAGATTTCATCAAATATGAATAGAGAGATGTCAAAAAAAATCCTATTTTCTCCTCATCTACTCCATGCATTGCCAGGGCTGCAAAGAAAGTGGACAGGATCTAACACAGAATTCCAGTTTATGTCAAGAACAAAAACATGACTAAACAAATGTTAAATATGTTTTAATGACTGAGAGTGCACTGCAGGATCACATTAGTATTATCTATTTGGTATGGCTTCTGTGAGGGAAGAGAATAGCTTTCACCAGCTTGAACTGTGAAAAAACATACCAGTAATAGTTAAATTAAATTGTTTTTTAGATGAAGTGTATCATTTAAGTGTAAACTGTCATTGTTATGGTCATGTGAGATAGCAGAATTAAATTCATTCTCCGTATATACATTTCTCATGCCCAGTGGTTCCACAAATGCTGCCATTTCAGGTCTGTGTTTTTCAAATTTTGCCTATTAAAATTGCTTCCTCGTACACTGTAGACAAGCAAGAAACATTCATCCATAGGTATCGTAGCCAAACTTAACCAATGCATGCACATCTGTTTAGATGCAAATCACTGTTTTTTATATTGTAAGTAAACCGCATAATTTTTAAAGGTATCAACCAACCTTATTATACAGTAAAGTATCTTGAAAGATGTTTGTGACTCCTGCAAAGTACAACTAATATTTTTCTGTAGCTTACGTTTTATCCATGGTTATGGTAAAATGGTAAAACATTAATGTTAGAATTCCTCTTTTGATATTTTCTCACTTAAGAATGTATGCGGTTTCTTGTTTCCCCCTTGAGCACCACATTGTTTTCTGTTGTTATTTTTGCATGATAAAATGAAGACATAGACCTACTACAGGACTGTGTCAGGAATCTCACTGACAACTCAATTTACAGTGCCATAACAATCAAATAGAAAGAATAAAAATATTGAATAAAAAATGTCCAAGGAGATTACCAATACTGAAACTCTTTATGCTTATGCAATATAAAACCTCACTAAGACCGAGTTGCTCATATTACATATTTAAATAACTGAATTGTATTTCTTAAGAGGAATGTAATGTAAAGTAAGCATTTAAAATAATAAACCCTGACAAAACAGGGATATTGTAACTCACTCTTAAAGTAAAAGAATATTTAAGTCTCTCATATTTCCTCTATCATTAATATATGAGAACACGTGGTTTGTATTTAAGCCAAGAGAACAGATAGTTTGTCTGAACTTAATTAATAAAAAAAAAGGCTATACAACAATGCATTTTCACACTATGATCCCTCTTGCCTATAAAAATTGATGAAGCCTAATCCCAAAAATAACAATCAGGGTGAGTCCTTCCACTGTATTATTCACAGATCATTCTCAAAGTGCATTATTTGTCCTTTATGCTTCTTACTTGGCCATGTAGTTAGGTGTGCATCTAAAGGCAAGCACGAGCAGTTTCACAGATCATATCTAAATATAAGCAGGAACATTCCCACAAAAGTCAATGGTATGTCCTTACTGAACTGGAGTCTGAGGGAATCTATGGATTTCAAATTTATAATCTGCAAAACAGTTTTGTGAGATAGCTACAATGATGGTATATTGCAAATACAATTTCCATGCAAAGTAGCATGCATATTTAAAGTATGTTATCATGAGTTTTGGAAGTTCTTGAATGATGTATCTGTATACCATACATCAATCACATTTTAATCCACAACATCCAGCTCTTAATCTAAGTATAACACCTTCAACATAAGTTTTCTAGAATATCATATACGTTAAACAGACAGGACCACCAGAATCTTACACAGAATTATGCCAAAAGTCAACAAATACCCTTTGACAGAAATTTACAGTATAGGAAAAAATTAAGGTATTTAAAACAAGAAAAAATGAATTAATACGGTATTTAAGTCTCTTTTGTTTGGTTGTTGGATAGATTTTTTTGGTTATAACCTTTACTAATTGCTTATTCATACTGGTACTTATTGTAGTTCATAGATTTTAACAGCACTTATAGATAGGAGTGTATCATGGGTATTTATTTATCTAAAAAAATGCAGTAAAATTAAGTAGAAAAAATTCTGGAATTTGAAAATGTCACCATACCTTAAGTCAGAGTTCTGACAATTGATTTTAATTAACTGTCTTTTCCTTTAACACATATATCTATATAGATTAACATTCAGCTCTTTAGTTTCTTTAAAATTTTAGTTTTGTCAAGGCACAATTTTAGAAACTGCTAATATAGTTGTCCTAGTTTTTTTTATCACAAATTCTAATCCAGTATAAGTGTTAAGATCTTGATTTTTTACTCTGGTGGAAAATTCCAGTGAAATCCAGTGGAAAGTTGTGCTATATTTTTAAACTCTCCGATATTATGTGGTTCAGTTTACCACTTCTGTAATTAAAAAAGAATGAAGAACACAAAAAAAAAAAAAAAATAGGCATAACACGTTCTAATCTGCTAATGAGTCAAAAATTGTACACTATTCACAAAGCATTGAAGCAATAATTCTCAGCAAAGTCTTGCAGATCTTGGCTAAATGCAGATCCCCAGGAGTTCTCTTGTACTTCTCAAGGGGGAAGAATTTACTTATTCAATATAAAAAAGGTCAACTGTTCATATAGTTAAAAAGTTACAGGTATTACTAATCTGTTCAGTTTGTGTTGGGAAAATTTTTACCAATACCTCTATTCATTTTTGGGCTTCTGTCTAGTTTTGTCGAGATTGACATGATTTCTTTTTAGAACCTGAACGCATCTAAATCATGTGATGACTTATGACTTTTTTCCTCTCATTTGTTTTTACAGAAAAATAGAATGGATAAGATTTTTCCAGGAATGTGTGCTTTGGTATGCACTAGAGAAGGTAAAATACCCATCTTACACTAGGAATAGGAGTGAAGGCTCTTGCCTTGGTGTGTTCATAGCAGTGGTCCAATATAGTCAATTTGCCAGGCGTCACTATATTGGAAATCCAGCCAATACCCTCTATTCCAGGGAGATTTTAGTCACATGTTTCGCTTAATTGCCACACGTTTCACATTCATGAATAACCTGTGTGATGGCCTCTATGTTCAGGTTCATCCCTCGATCCCAAGCCCATCTGCATGTTGCATCTCTTCCTAGATGTCCTAATGTTTTATGTGCCCATTGGGCTAGAAATAGCTTACCTTCCCGCTTCCAGTTGAAGTCTACCTGAGCTATTCCAGTCTTGGCAGCCTTATCCACCTGCTCATTGTGGAATGATGCAACCATTATTTTCTTCAAAACATAGAAGACTCTACATATTCTACACTGATCCAGAATACTCCGTGGTGACTCTAGTATAGGACTTTGGGACTTTATGACACTCAGATTACTAATTGGATATTTTATAATACTTAGACAAGAGAAATGAAAACATACAAGCTGTTCCTGGAGGTGTTCTTTTTATTTTGAAATGCTATTAAAAAAAATTGTAATTCTCCTTTAAAACTGGAAGCTATTCAAAATCCTTACCTTTATTATTCATCTTTTAGGGTAGAATTCTAGCAGCTGTTAGGTCTTTCTAGTGTATGTTTCCTCATACTTCACCTCAACAGCCTTTATTTATAACCTGAACTCTCACCTGTTAACAGGGGTTCTTTTTGTTAATTTTTCCTTGAGAGTTACAACCCTGCCCTAGATTAAAGAAAATAAAAAGAGGAGAATAGAAATGTAACAATATATTTTTATATTCTGTCCATTCACATTTGCTGCTTCTTCTTTTATGTCCTTATAATCTTCTCATCTATCTTTCAGGTTTTGTTACCCAAGCCTGAAAGTAGATTTACCACATGAGCCTGGGAGTCTTGTAGTGCTTTACTCGCTATCATTACCCACCATGATGCCTCTGGTCAGACAAAGTTTGCATCCTCCAGATCTATTCCTTTAGAGAGACATGTGATTGCTACTCTCTCATTTTTTTCTGCTCTTTCCATGTACCACTGATTTTGCTATGCAGTCAACCTGATTTTTTTTTTTTTTTTCAATCCCAAGATATTAGGTGTCTAATGCAATATTTATGAAAGTGATGACACAGTTTGTCCTATCAATGTGTGAAGAGATTATAAAAGCATTCTTAATTCTCCCTAAAGACAAGAGGTCTTATTATTAATGTCTTGACTATTAACAAGAAAAATACTGTTAACAGCCCGTAATGCTTCTTTCTGCATATAGATAAATCAGATCTCCATGGTTTTGATTTTATAGTCACTAATTTAGTTACAACAAAGTAGTCCTCAAGCACTGAACTGTAGTGCTATTGAATAGCTCTCCATAGGTGCCTCGTAGTCTCATTATGTACTCCATCTAAATCACTGTGCAATCTTTGACAGAATTCAAAGCTATGATGTTTCTTGGAATTATGCTTCGTAATCACCCGATTACTAAAACCAGCCAATTGTTTCACTGGGATGTCATCTGAGCAACTTGCATAATGCAGTAACATGGCTGATACATCTTCAGTGTTCATAGACCCTTTAGTATGAATAGGGTGTTGTTTAAGGGGATTGAGGGTTTTTTTGTATGTTTAGAGCATTTGTGCTACCTATGATTTTCAATATTTCCTACCTGCAGCACTAAATAATTTTTACGAGACATTTTAGAAAGCTAAATCAGGGCAAAAGTAAAAAGAAATAAGTCCTCCTCATGAAGCTTTTTAATCTTCAAGTAGAAAACTTCCAAGTCAATTGCAAGTGACTTTGGAGCCTCAGAAAGCACTTTTCCCCCTTCTTCTTTCACATCTGCATATACCTGAACATTCATGGTTTTCTTCTACTTATTTTAAAAGCTTATTTAGAACTATCAGTCCCTACTAAGCTTTCTTTTACTGATAGAAAGGCTTGAAAGGAGTAAAAGGAGGTGCTCTTCTAGCCACCCTCCAAAGTGCAGGTGTGACAGACAAAGTCTTAGACAACACAGCAGTGCTGCTCATTGCTACTAGCCTGGTTTGCAGGGTTGTAACATAGCACTAAAGTCTGTACAGCTAAAGTCTATCAACCCCAGTCTGCCACTGTATAATCTAAACCAGGTAAGCAAAATTAAAGGTTTCAATATAAAGATGACAGTTTCTTTAGCTGAGTTGTTGTCAAAGTTGTGATATTTAACTGAAGACACAACTGTTTTATTACTCTCTTCTCAAGCAACAATCTATAAAAAAGCCATGGTATAGGAGAAAAAACGTATAGTATCTATAACCCCATGTCAGAACTATACAAAAGACTACCATCTTGTGAATCTTTAGAAAACTCTGCCCAGAGATTCAATAGTTGCAGAAGAATACAGTTACCTGTGGCATTTTTAACATAAATTAATTTCCTAAAGTACAAATATTAACCAGAGTTCTATAAATTAAAGTATTTACAGCCTTGTAAGAATTGGAGGGGAATACCTTCATAAAGCTGTTCTCCATTTCATTAAACTCCTTGTAAATCATCAGTTAAGCCTGCACTAAACAATCACAGAAAACCTCTAGATCCTGGGAAACTTGCAAAATTTTCTATACAAACACAATGAAATCTTACATCATGATAATTCATAAAATACATTATAAAATAAATATTTAAAGGATAAATCTCTCCAATTATTTTCAAAGAATTCTCCCATTTCTAAACCAAGCCTTTTCCCCTCCATCATACCAACATTCTATTTTTGTGATGTCCTGGTTTTAAGGACTGAGCTGCTGATATCTGGAAATATTTTCCCTGATATTTATATAATTTATAATTTTTGTAAATAATATATATTTTTTAAAGTAAATTTTTTAAATTTTTTTTTTATTTGAATTAGGAATTCACAAAAATTGCTAGATGCTCAAAATTTGAAGTTTCTTGTCAGTTTTGACTGCCATCTACACTAAGTATTAATGGTCCTCTTTCATTCATCCTGTTTCATTCAGAATAAGGCATAAAGAAACCTTTGCAGTTTGAAAATACGTGGAAGAAAAAATACTAAATGAACTATGACACTCACAACCATCATAATATATGTTTTAAAAAAATCTAAACTTATATTTAGTAAGGTTTAACATCACATGATACCAGTAAAACCTCAAACAATAAAGGAAAATCTCAAAATCTCACTTGCTATAGATTAGTCATCAACACAAAAAAAATTGTAAATGATAGAGAACTGGATATTTTCCTTATCTTTATTTCAATATTAACATATGAATATTTTTAACTCTCATTGCTTCAATCATGAACAAAGAAAGCATTCTCCTAATCAGGGTAATGTGATGGAAGAATGTGAATTCAGCAAGGTTAGGTGTATTTGAAAATTATTTTGTGTTTCAAAAAATTCATTTTTCAGTTTTGATATTTTGCCTATATTGTCTTTTTTTGAGTAATATTTTAAAGAAAGAGGACCCCTGGTGGTCTAGTGGTTAGGATGCAGCACTCTCACCGCCACGGCCCAGGTTCGATTCCCGGTCAGGGAACTTCTCCGGGCAGATGCAGCTCGTTCAGCCCTGTAAGGCCTAGGAGAGGTCACTCTAAACAAACCTACGTCCTGAGGACCTCGCTGCCACTGTCCAAGCTCTCTCAGCCTCGGCAGATGAATCTTAGGATTAAAGGTTGGGCTCAGTTCAGTGCACACTGTGTCTCACCTAGAAAATGCACTGCCCAGGCTCAAAGGGTAATGACCTTTCCCAAATCTTCATTCACAAAGTCTGGCCATGATGATGATTTTAAAGAAAACAAGGATGCATTAGATTTCATAATTGAATAATTTAATTGTCTCTTAATGAAGACAAAATAGTTTCTTGTTTTGGACAACATTACTCTCGTTATTGTTCCAGTTCATGGTTCTGGACAAGGGCATCAAGTGCATCACTCAATAAATTCATGGATGACACCAAGTTGAGTGGAAGTTTTGATCTGCTGGAGGGTAGGAAGGCTCTGCAAAGGGAAAGGTTGGATTAATGGGCCAAGGCCACCTCTATAAGGCTCAACACTGCATATTGCTGTGTCCTAGACTTTGGCCACAACTACCCCATGCAATGCTATAGGCTGGGGGCAGAGTGTCTGGAAAGCTGCCCAAAGAAAAGGAGCAGGGGGTGCTGGTTAACAGCTGAGTGAACATTAACCAGCAGTGTTCCCAGGTGACCAAGAAGGCCAATGGCATCCTGGCCTGTATCAAAAACCGTGTGGCCAGCAGGACCAGGGCAGTGATCACCCCCTGTACTCGGTACTGATGAGGTCACACCCCAAATCTTGTGTCCAGTTTTGGACCCCTCACTCCAAGAAAGACATTACAGTGCTGGAGTGAGTTCAGAGAATAGCAACAAAACTGGTGAAGGGTCTGGAGTGTAAAGTCCTATGAGAACTGGCTGAGGGAGTTTAGGTTGTTTAGCCTGGAGAAAAGGAGGCCCAGGGGTGACCTTATCACTCTTCTTTCTCTCCTGAAAGGAGGTTATAGCAGTGTGGGGGTCAGTCTCTTCTCCCAGGCAACCAGTGACAGGACAAGAGGAAAAGGTCTCAAACTGTGCTAGGGGAGGTTCAGGTTGGACATCAGAAGGATGATCCCTTTCTTCATGGAAAGGGTTATTCACTGCCCAGGGAAATGGTGAAATTACCATCCCTGGAAATGTTCAAGAAACAACTGGACATGGCACTTAGTGCCATGGTCTAGTTGGTAAGGTGGTGATCAGTAAAAGGTTGGACTCAATGATCTCAGAGGTCTTTTCCAAGCTAAATAATTCTGTGATTCTGTTATTTTTCCTGTGACAGGAGTTCAATGAGGTGTCTTCATTCTCCTGTTTCCTCACTATGTCAGGATGATGTCCTACACACAGGATTACCTTAGTATGTACTATTGTTCCCATGTTTACATTTTCCTGTGCATGGAATTTGTTGTGCACACCTGTCATTGCATCTGAAAAGATATGAAGACCAATATGACTAATTTTTCTCTTTGATCAAGAGTTAATTGCAAATGTAATGAATAAATTTTAATTTCAATTGGATATCATGCAAATTTGTTGTTGTACCCTTTTGCTTCTAGTGAAAACATTTCCGAGCCAAAGCCTACTGATACATCTAAAAGTACAAATTTAAATTTAACTAGAAATCTTTCTCCAAATTTGTGGTTTTTCACCCATTAAAATGCAAGAGGGTACACGATGGTAAATGAACATGGAAAGGAAATCCAGTGAGGTTACAAATGAAACATGAAATTGTTTGACAGTGTAAAAATTAACATTTTTCATCATTATTTTTATATGCATCTTTGTCTATCCTCCTTTTCTGAGTCACAGCTCAGCATCATCTATGAAGTACTTATCTTTACAACATACCTGGATTTGGCTCATCCACACCAGCTTTAAAAACCTTCATCTTCTGTATCCAGTCATCACAGAGTGACTGCTTTTCTCTATCCAGTCTGAGATAGTTCTTCTTCTGTCTTGTCATCAATCAAATTTAAGATCCTTTCTTCTCTTAGTCAAATACCACTGAAGAAAAGACCAAGAAAAAATGAAATCCTCCTGTTTCTGACTTCAGCACCATTGTGGCCACTTCCATATCCTGTTTCACTGTAATTCTGCTATTCAAATTTTTAGGGATGGGTCATACTCAGGCTTGTCTCTGTACAGAGTATGTATAGGGCCTACACACAGAACACAAGCCATGTCTGTACAAATACAAAGTGAAGTTTTCAAAGGTAGCAACTTTAGTACAAGTTTTGCAGAATAGCAGAATTCACCTCTCACTCCTAAACATCTTTCTAATTTTCATGTCCATGTCACAAAGTTTTATGCATTTCTTTAAAACCAAATAGAATATTCTTGATCTTCTTTCAGATGAAAAACAATGTAATTTCCTTAAACTAATTGGAAGAAACCTTTTGATCATTTTGCTGAAACTTTGTAAAAAGCAAGCCTGAGGAAGAAAATTAGCCTTCAAATTCCTCCCAAACAATTAAATTTTGGCAGTCTTCTAAAAAGCTTATGAACAACTGAAATACTTTTCTAATAAATCAGCCTTGTTTTGTCTTGCTTATAGGCAATCATTATAATTTTAATTAGATATATGTATGATTTATATGTCATGTATGCTGTATGTGTGTGGTTTTTAAAACACGACTAAGTGATCCTCTAATACATAAAGAATATCAGAGTTCTTCTTTGATCTTTCCTTGTAGTTTATTTCCTTTAAGTCCTGTATCATCATAATAATTTTAGTCTTACCAATTATATAACGCTTTAAATCTTCAAAACAACATACAGAAAATTGGTATTTTTTAAATATATACTAAAAGCCAAGTCTACAGTCATCTATGCTTTGATCAAGGACATTAGGAAGAAAAGTATTTAAAAAGTTATCGGCAGTATAACCTTTGAAGCTATGAAACAGATCTTGCAAGAAGTTCTAGGTGTGTTAACTAACTCTGAAAAGAGAATAGTTTTTTTAGTTTTCTAGATCCTTTAGAAGGATAGACAGCTTGAAAATATCAAGGTATATATTATTAACTGTAGGGGCAGGGGGGGAAATACTTCGATTATTTGTCTATTTGCAAATCTTATTGCTACATGAATGAATATGCATTAATGTTCTTCACCATATTCTAATGAGTGAAAATATCTGAATGAAATAAAAATTATAACATCATATCAAAGAGGAGGCAATTTCTTGAGAAATTAGAATTGAAAGTTTAATGGCATGCAAAGACCACATATTAAAATGACACAGGTAAAAATGTGAAATAGGTTTTTATAATATACGTGATTCACACTCATGGTAGGTTGACCTTGCCTAGATGCCATGTGCCCACCAAAGTTTCTCTATCACTCCCCTCCTCAATAGGATGGAAGAGAGAAAATATAACAGGAGGTTCATGGGTCGAGATAAGGAGAGGGGATATCACTCATGAACTACCATCACAGGCAAAACAGATTCTACTTGTGGAAATTAGGTTAATTTATTACCAATGAAATCAGAGTAGAGCAATGACAAATAAAGCCAAATCCTTAAACACCTTCCTCCCACTTCTCTCTTCTTCTCTGACTTGACTTTACTCCCAAGGTCTCTACTTCCTCTATCTCAGTGGTGCAGCGGAATAAGGAATGGGTACTGCGGTCATTTCATCACACATTGTCTCTGCCACTCCTTCTTTCTCATGGAGAGGACTCCTCACATTCTTCCCTTGCTCCAGCATGCGGTTCCTCCCACAGGAGACAGTCCTCCATGAATTTCTCCAGTGGGAGTGCTTCTCATGGGCTGCAGTTCTTCACAAACTGATCCAATGTGGGTGCCCTCCACAAGGTGCAATCCCCTCAGGAACAGGTTGTTCCAATGGGAGTCCCTTGTGGGGACACAAGTACTGCCAGAAAATCTGCTTCAGCATGATCTTCTCTGTCGCGGTCCGAAAGGAAGAGGGGACAGGACACGAGGAAGGGTGCAAGCAGACTTCTTTATTCAGGAGTGCGCCCGATTCTTAAGCGTCCCACCAGGGAAAAAGGGGCAGAACAGAGGGTGTGCTATCAGACAGACAAATGGGGGAGCAAATCAGAACCGGGTACAGGCAAAAGGGGGAGGAGGAAGCCTGGGCATGTGCAGTTGTGCACTGTGTAGCATGGATACAGTGAAACCACATAATAACAGTAAAGTCCATATGAAAGTCCTGCCAATTGCTGTATGCTTTTCTCCATGCCTGGAACAGTTCCCATCCTGAATCTTGCTTCTCTACACTTCTCTCTCCACAGAGACACAAGTCCTGCCAGGAACCTGCTCCTGTGCAGGTTTACCACAGAATCAAAATCTCCTTCAGTCACATCCTCCACAGGCTACAGATAGATCTATGCTTCACCATCAATCTCCATGGGCTGCAAGGAGACAGCCTGACTCATCATGGTCTTCACCACAGGCTGAAGGAGAAACTCAGCTCTGGCTCCTGGACCACCTCCACCCCCTCCTTCTCCACTGACCTTGGTGTCTGCAGGGCTGTCCCTCTCATAAATTGTCACTCCGCTCTCCCAGTTCCCATTACACAGGACTATTTCACACTTCTTAAATCTGTTATCCCAGAAGAATTACCACTGTCACTGATGTGCTCAGCCTTGGTCAACAGTGGGTCTGTCTTGGATGTGTTTGGCATGGTCTCTGTCTTCCGACAGTTTCTCACAGAAGCCAGCCCTGTAGTCTCCCCCGCTCCACTACCAAAACCTTGCCATGTAAACCTGAACCAAGTACATATTCTTTACTATTTAAGAAAGAGAAAATAAAAACACACTTTAGCAAAGTACATCACATTTATTTCATGTTGTGTATCTGCCATCATTTATCCATTAAAAATTTTGGAAAGGGATCTAGGTTAACTGAACAGGAAAATGTTCTTGTTCTCTCATCAGAGCTTTTAGTGCCTTCGATAAACAGTCACTCTCTCGGAAAAATATTGATCTGTGTTTTGAAGCTCATTGTAGATCTTTTGCAGTAGTTCACGTCAAGTCATTTTCTATGTTTATTATTTACTTCTAATAACATTGACAAAACCATTAGGGTGCTAACAGTCCTACAGTTTTTCAGATGAGAAATCTTGGCCCTTTCTTATTGTAGAAAAAGGTTACAAGACCCCTCTAATGAGATTCATTTGATTTCTAATTAGCAACAAATGCAGAACTAAAGTACATTTGACAAAAAGAAAAAAGTCATTAACTCAGTCATCAGCATGGTAAAAAAAGCTAGCTGAAGACTTGAAAGATCAAACAAAGTGTAAACAGAACTGTCAATGCAAGATACACTGAAGTTTTTGGAAAAAGTCCATTAAAGAGAAACAATTTTAATACAACACTGAGGAAGGAGATAAGAAAAAAGAATAGTTCTTTCTAGTTATTTATCTTCAGGACTTGGTATTATATTTCAATAAAATGCAGGCCAATTTTATAGGCATGTCAAATTATCCCATTTAAAATTTTAATATTGTTTTTGGCAATTATTTGTGAATTAAAGTGATGAATCATGGAGATAAAAACAGAATATCACCACAGGTAAAACACAGTTTTTCTGGTTTTTTCAGTTACTATTTCCTGGTTTTTCTAACTAAAAACATTCTTGCTTGAAGCTTAGCTCTGAGGCTTTGATTTGTCTTTTCTGGTTTACTTGCTTTTTTCTTTATTCAAGCAGTAAATATGTTCTGTTATTTCAAATAATTCTATGTTTTGAAAATTTCCATAAGGACAAGAGTGGATCCCATAAAAATGGCTGAATAGATTTACTTGTGGGATTACTGCCAGTGAGGGCAATGGCAAAAACCGCATGAATACTATGGTTCAATGCATAGCTGCAGTCGTAACAATAAATAAGAACTAGAAACAAAGATTTTTAGATATGTAGTTACGCTTTGAAAATAAACTTTGAAAAAAAAAGGAAGTAGAATTAGATTTACAAGACATGATGATGACCACATTTCCTTTTGGGAAAGAGAAAAAAGAATAAAAGAAAAATATCAAATATGTGATGGTTTTTGATTTAACCATCCTTCTGCGCTTCCGCACTTGCTCATTTTACCAGGAAGACAGATTTTCAAGATTCTCTTTGGTATATGCCCATACTGATACATGCTAGGTATGATTTAAAATCCTACATCACAGACAGCACTAGTACAAACAGCTCACTACTAGAAGACTAATTATTAACCTATAGTATAAATATATTGAAAACATGCAATATAGGAGAATATTTTTGTTTGTTTGTTTTGCTAGCAACATCAATACAAATAGGAATAGACAGCATTTTTTCACTATATTCAGCAAGTTTTAAATTAAATGTTGAGAACAGAACCTGCAAATAGAGTCTTGTGTATAAAGCTATGAATGATACGTTTTGTTTTCCTGCTACTTGTATAATTTACTGGTAGTTAGCATATGGGGATTATTTGGGCTAATTTAAATTTTTATATCCGTCACTTATTTTAAACCATGAACGTAAAAGTTCCTTTATTTGTTTCCTTTACACACTACAATTATCTCACAAATGTACAGAAATTTACAGACTAGAGAAACTACTATCTTATTATCCTTCCTGTGCACACAGTAATAGTACCAAAGCAACACTATAGCTCACTAAAGTCCACAGCTCACACACATGACTTCGTCAAAACTTAGTGAACCATAAAAAAAACCAAGAATGGGAACACAAATCAGTCTTCCATGTATACACAGTGAGACAGGAATATTACAGGAATAGTTTTGCTTGCATGTAGAAATAGTTTCAGATAATGAAAGTGTCTCTAATATGATATTGCAGGGGACCCCTCTACACGCTTCACCAGGTGGAATTGAGAAGAACTTAATGATCCATTGTTGCTCTCAGTAGATTTCAAAATGCAAATTGACTTATTATGTTTCTTTTAAGGCAACCAGAAAAAAAAAAATCACATTATGCTTGCTGTCTCATGAGATGCTTATTTTTATACTCAACTGGAGGCAAAGCACATCGTAATGTATATAAGCAAATGTCTCTTAATCTTACAAAAAGCATAACATCTTTACACGCTATGTTTCATAATTCTTATTTTATGATCATCTTGAGATTCACAAAAATTCTAAGAATATTTCAAGAAAATTTCACCAAAGACAGAAAACAAATTTGGTTATCCATATTAAGAAAAATTTACTCCAGAAAAAACTGTACAATGTTTTAGTGCAGACAATATAATGGGACTTTGGAGATTCACTAGGATTTGCCTTTTATTTTCAACCCCAAACCAAAAGTTCCATTTAGGGCACAGGATATATTTGTCTAGAAAGCTACCCAGGTTACTTAGAAAACCAGTGACACAGTAACTGCTTGCTAAGGAATTTAAAAAAAGAAGATCAAACGTGCTCTTCTGAAGAACTGAGACAATTGTTATTTAATAGGAAGAGAGAAGGAATAATTCAAATGTTTGCTCAAAACTGTACTGCGACCTCTGTCAGGTCTTTTCCTTTTCTAGATTCTGATATTCCAGATCCAATATCTATGTCAGAGGTGGCCTAAACTGGTAACAAAATAACATAATACATCTTTTGGAAACTTCTACTAATGCTCAATTAAAACTCTAGTAGATATTTTGTCTAACATTACCTATAGGGACATTATCTAGTAGCTGAGGTTAAAGGAGTAATGCAGTTTCTAAACATCTCAAGTTATAACCTTTTCTTTACGCAGGAATGTTAGTTAATAATTACCTCATTACAGTGGGCATTTTTATCTTCATATTTTCCTTTAAAGCATTAGCTGTATATATATTTGTTTTATGTGAGCTAACAGTCAAGATTTGGAATATCTGAATCTGTAACCCATTGTTTGATTTGCTTTTATTCACCAGATAATTCACACATATAAGCAACTACATAAAGGACTGCCATTACTAAGAATGCAATCAACTATAATACGAATATTGCTTCAAGAATGCAGCAATGAAATCTTTATTTTGTTTAATTCAACCTCTTAGACGACTTGAAGAACAGGAGCAATTCCAGCAGTGGAAGTAGAAACACAAAAACTGAAACAACTTTCATCTTTTTGGCTCATTAACTCTCAAATGAGGAGGTATCATGATTGGTCATAAAGGTGCCTCAGAGAATCTAAAACCTGCAAGGAAGCAACTATAATTGGTTTCCTTTTTGTTTCTTTTATTTTCTTTTTTACTTCAGGGAAATGTACTAGGAAGATTATATTAAAAGGCATCTACATTACTGATATATCTTAAGAATATTTGTAATTTTTTCAAGTATTTGAAACATAGATGTAATTTTACCCAAATATTCTACTATCTATTGCCTTATTTCAATATATATTCTACATTTTAAAGTATCTTCTGCAACATATAGACAGTTCTGATGATTATATATGTAATCAATATGTCACTGACACCATCACAACAGTTACCAGTCAAGACTGACTCAACAAAGAATGAATCAGTATGCACAACAATCCCATCTTCAAAACAAAGACATAAGAAAATACCTTGAAACGTTAAAAGGATGTGGGGGCTCGGGGGAGAACTGATTTCATGATCAAGGCTACTCCTGAAAAATATTTCATCCATTAAAATTGAGAACTCCAGACTTAACTTTTCCACTAACTTATTCTACTTACAACCACTTAGAATGTGCAAAAAAGTAGGTTCTTGAAAGTAATAATCCCAAATCAGCTAGAAATTTGAAGGTTAAAACCAATGAACACTCACAGATTTTAGAAAGTCAGATTCTAAAATCTTGGTACCATTAAGTTCTGTTACTTTCGATTTTGGAAAATTAAACATTGAACAGAACCATGACTTTGGAGTTGTTTTACAAAGTGCATAAGGAAAAAGTGACTCAAGTGAAACATATCTGCTTCATATTAATTTTTAAAAGTTGCTTTGACTCAAAGATATTTGACAAAAACATTTTGACTACCCTTTATAATATTATATTTATTAATCAAAAGCCTAAATTGAAAACCCAAATAATAAATATGCTTAGGGATCCTTGGGCACAACAGTCATCTCGTTCATATGAATGCCTTAATCTTCTCTAGTTACTAATTAAGGCAATCAATGGCTAACACACGAATGAGCCATAGAACCAAAGGTCATTGGCATAACCAGACTCCCAGCTTCCCAATTAAATCTCCAACAGCTTCCTCCAAAGCAGGAAAGATGAAGAAAGCACTGTAAAATACCAAAATATTTCATCTTATTGGAGAACCCAGGAAGAAAGCCTTTGGAGGTGATCCAATCCAAGGAAAGTGTAAGGGTGTCGACTGGGGTCAATGTCAAAAGTGAGACACTGTAGCTGCATCTGAGACAGCTGGGGAAAAAAGTACCTACCACTGTCAGACTAAGTAAGCACTGGTTATAAAATTTATCCTTGATTTTCCAAGAAACCAATTGAAAGACTTATTTCCTAATTTTCTCTGAGATATTTAATCAAACTGGAGCTGTTTCATGTTTTGACTCAGTCTGGGAGATTTTCTTATAAGAATAATAGACTGTAATGTTAATTCCTGTGGTTTTACATGCTCTCTTAGAATATTCATTTTTCTTATGAAAATTGCAGCACCTGAATGTTCAAGATGTTATTTTAAAGAAGAACTACTGTTTCAAAGTGTTCTGGATTTCTGGGCCAAGGGGAAAGAAAATTATTAATAAAGTCTAGTCAGAAAGAAACTTAGTGTGGTGTACATCAAGTCTAAATGCCAGACATTTTCTTAATGATCACCACCAAGTGATGGTGGATTTATTGAGTTTTGTTTGGTTGTTTTCAGTGGTTTTCTAGTTGGTCATCCCTAGAACCAACCCAAGAAGCAGAGAAATTTAAGGGTAAAGAAGCAGAAATCTCAGTATATACCTATGTGCAGTAGCAAAGTTGCTATTAAGCCACAGTCACAGTCGTCTTTCAGTGATGTACTAAGTTCATACATCATACTGACAGTTCAAAAATGTTTATATGAGACCTGGCACTGACTGAATACTTCTGCATACCTATTATGTGAAATATCAAGCATTTAAACTCTGTCTTATAAAAATTCAACAAAATATATTTCAAACTATTAAAAACAATAAAAAACAGAAGTTGTAAATAGCCTTAATTTTAACCTGAAATGCATATGTTGTCATATACAGATGCAATTTCTCTTCATTCTTTTGAAGAGTATTTGAATGTTATTGAAAGTAGTGGAAGTCAGTACTTCTGTGTAAAAAGTTAGATACATAAACAACATCTTTGAGAATCTCTAAACTTAGGGTAAACTAGCTTAAGCGACGGTAATATTATGCCTGTTACAGATCATGCAGGTTGCAGTACACCTGAGGAACCCCTAAATATCTCCCTATAAAAATAAGTCAATTACTGACAGCTTTAACTCAAAGTATTCTTGCTGCTGTTGCTTTGTCTGGATATTAATATTATTTTAAAAAAGTACAGGTGATTATGTGACAGAAGTAACAGAAGAAATACACATTCATGTTTAGAATAAAAAAAAGCTTCAAGTATATATTTTAGTGATGTCTAGAGAAGGAGAGAACAGGTAGCCAAGAGGAATCCTTACATCTGTGTTCAAAATTCCCCCACTCTCCTCGTTCCTTTATATATTCAGCCTTGGCTTATACTGCTTGTTTTTAAATCCAACATTATCTACTTTCACATCAGTAAATAACAAAACCTTTGAACTGGAGTCCTGTAAAAAAAAAATAAAAAACACCAAAAAACAACACACAAATCAAAACCAAACTAGCATCCTAACATCTTCTTCCTGAGCTCTAAAATTCCCAAGATGCCCAAAACATTACTTCTGCTAATGCTCAGAACTGCTGCAGAACTGCAGTTACAGTATATGGCCATGCCATAGCTCGACAGACCCAAACACAACAGACTGTCTTAGACTGGATGTGTGACTGGACCAGTCTGCACCTGGAGAGGGGAGAGCCGACTTCTTCCACAGCAATTATGACTAGAGAAGTCACACAATTCCCTACTCTGATAAAAAAAACAAAACAAAACAAAACAAACAAACAAACAAACAAAAACCACCAAAAACATGTAGTCCCTAACCCTAACTCAAAATTTGACATAAATTTTGTTCTGGTGTAATAAAAAGGAAAAACTAAGTAGTTGTTTCATTATTACTCATTTTCTAGGTTGATTGCTCATCTTATTTTGCGGAACTGGGATGGTCTTTCTCTTCTGTGTTACCAAGACATAGCACAAACTTTATGTACCATGGTCTCTAACAGCTACATATACCTGCTACCACATGAAAAGAGGGTTGATGACAACCCTCATCAGAATGCTTATCAGAGAAGCAAGTTTATTGCACATTAAATCATCACCTAGTAAGCTACTTTTCTACATAGGGGTCTTAAGAATAGAATTAAGAATTTAAGAATTAAGAATAGAATTAAGAATAAAATTAAGAACTTTTAAAATAATTTTGTTACTAACAAGGAAAAGTTAAGGAAATGCTAGAGAAATATGCAATCAATACTATAGCTGTTTGACTTAATTTCCAAATACAGAATAATCAGTATAATTGAAAGTAGATAACAAACCTAATCAGAATCTTATACTTTGTCCAGGGAACCTTCATCTTGTGTCGAGCTTACCAGAGGTAAAAATCCCTTCTTTTTCCTAAGTGATATGTTTTTCTGTTTCCAGCCTTAAAAATGGATTAGGGCTGACAGTGAGTAATTAAACCAACTAATGAGATGTTATTTTAAATTAAAATGCTACCTTTTTTGAACTGTTTTTGCACTGAACCTTAACTACCATAACTACATTATTCTGATCCCTTTATAGATTCACAAGCTTGTTTTCCTCTAGGTTGCTTTCAGATAAATATCACCTGCAGCCACACTAAGAAATAATTAGGTATTTTTAATTGCAACTTTCCAAAAGCCAAAGTAAACCAAACAAAATAAAATGTAGGTCCACTTCACAAAATGAAAATTATCTAATGCTACTGTGCCACTACCATACACCTCACTATAGTGTACAGATCCTTGTCATATAAGAAATGGCCTCCTGCAGTTAAATTTAGCAATCAGGTTAGTTGAATTTATTTTGTGTAAGTACATCATTGATAATGCTGTAAAGTCATTTAAATGGGTTGCTGACCCATTTCTGTATTTTCTTTTTTAGATCTTGGTAATAAAATGATATTGTCTGAAATACATGTACCATAGGAGCTAGATTATTTTGTTGTGTACTTTACTATATTGTTTTCAAAGTGTCTAGAACATTTTGTGTATACAATGCTGAATCAACTAACAAAGAAGATCTATGCAAAGTGAGAATGTGAACAATAAATCTCGTATGCTTTCTAAGCAATTACATTTCTGCTGTTTTATGAGTGTATATTACAAATAAACAGTTCCTTTAACATACGGCTTTCTTCCTATCTTCCCTTGGCATCTTGCAGTATTTTTTACAAACAGGACATTTATTAACATAATCTACTCTACATATTCTCCATCCATCAGTGTTTGTTAAGAGAAATTATTGAAAGCATCTTACCGCATTCAGCAATACAGCATGAACAGTCACTCTCCTGTCAACACCACCATTGATAATGTAGTGTTGGAGGGTCCCAAGCAAAGCATTTTCACAGACACTTTTATGCCTATGGCTATGCAGTTTGCCCTCTGGTCTCACCTTAACCTTTGTCATGTCATGCTATAGTCCCTTACTCTGAACTGATAGGTGACAGCTGAACTCCACAGCACATGAAATATTGTTTCTGAGCAGCATGCCCTCCTTTTCATTTTCCCTTTTATTCAGCAGAGCCGCAGGAGCCCATTCTCCCACTCTGGAGTACAACCGGCCCCTATTCTTTCACATAGAGCTGTTCTTTCACTGATTTAAAAGCAGAGGCCTCAGGGACCCCTGAAAGCTTGTACAGTGTTTCCAGTTCCAACTGACAAGTCCAGGTCTCTTTTCTTTCTAGTTTGCATCTTTTTTACAAACTTCAAAGTTAGTCTGTCAATTTCTGCCAACACTCTGCTGTAAAGGGTCACGAAGGAACAGGAATTAGAGATGAGAGGTCTCGTCTGCTTGGCATGAACATCTATATCTCTGTTGCTGACCCCAAGAGACTGCAAAACAGCGTCTTCCCTTTAGTCTCCCCGGCTTTCTTTGCTGAACCTAATTAGTACACTGTCCACTGTGTCCCACTACCCACACATCCAACAGAGTAAGAACAAGGGAGATTTCTTGCTGCATCTTTTCCTGGCTTCTGCTGATGGGCAACACAGCAAGCACAGCCTCTCTCTGCGTTTGTCTGGCCTTGCACAGAAACCAGAAACCAATAGGGTTTTTTTTTCAGTCTGCCCCATGGGAATCTACTGAGACATAGATTTTCCATCAATGCAGCACCAGTTGTCTATGGAGAAAGCAAAGAATGGGAAGAGGAAAAGAAAAGACAGAGAGAAGAGTTACAGTTTTCTCTAGAGAAAGGAAGAACAGCTTTTTTAGAAGGAAGAGGAATAATTCTTACATCTTGAGGTGGGATTTAGCAGTTCAAAAAGGAACATTAAAGGCTGTAAGGATCAAATGTGAATTAATGCAAAGAGAAGCATGGATTCCTAAAGAAAATCTGAACTTTTAATGAGTTTTTGAATCTTTACCAGTTTTGTGCTCCCAAGTGAAAACACACAGTTTGCAAGGGCATGAACATATTCATGAGAAGCTTGGGGGAGTGGGACAAAATCAGAAATGATTTGTCATTATTTACTGAAATAATTCATAAGTCATCCTATCATTGAATAGGATATCTCCACCATCCTCTGGGCTTCCACCTTTTAAATATGCAATAAATGGCTTAAAAGCCAGAAACAGGTTAGGATGCATTTATGGTGATATGCGCAGACAGTCTGAAAGTCAGTTTGTTAATCTGAACAGCACTGTTTCAAAGATTCAAAGGCACACTGTATCCAAACTAATAGCCCCTGCCTCTTTCCAGTTTTCCAGTGCAAATTTGGGTTTTTAATAATGGTCTCAAGATCTGACCTGTGATTTCTGTCTGAGTAAAACAGAATGAAAGGTTGGCTGATACATCCAGAAATCCTAAAGTACTTAAGATTTATTGAAATTAGACCTTGAATTATATGTCATACTATTCCAAAAGTACCAGATTTCTTAGATACTTATATAATATTAATGTAAAATCACTTACAGTAGCAAAATAAACCATATTCATTTTTACTACTTTTTCTTTCAACCACCATCAAGTTCAAACTTCACTTTTACTTTTTACAGATCACAGCCACAGTCCACTGAGTTCTTGTCACTCTTAATGAATTCTGTTATTGCTAAAGAGGTCTTTAATACCTACCAGTATCTAGATCTGACTGACATAGACATTTGATTACTGAAGTCTTCAACCTTATACCTACCTACGTGGAATTCTGTTAACGTAGTCAGAGGCTTAGGTACCTTTTCAAGAATCAGAAGCTGAATCCAGACTACTGCAGAGGAAATGACTGAATATGTCCCTAGAATATAAATTTGAAGGTGCAGTAACTGCCTTCCCTAGCTGTGCAAAGCCTATCCTTCCAAAAATACTTATTTCTATTTCAAGTGAGCTTTCTACCATAATGCTACTGTTCAAGCTTTCTGCACAAACATACTGTATATAAGGGGGTAAATGTTATTCTCCTTCAAAACTAAAGGCTAGTTCAAATACCATTCTACAGTGGAAATATGGACATATTAGCCTGTTCTCAAGCTTTCTCAAGTTTTCCTCAAAAATGTTAATTTCAAATTATAATCATATCTCATAAAAAATTAATTGTCATAGTCTATAATATCTCCTCACCAGAAGTCAAGGATAATTAATTCCATGTAGAGTCTCTGAAAATATTTCTCTAACTTATATTTAACTCAGTATTCCTTGTGTTCCTGAAATTTTAAAAAATATGACTTGGTGCTCTCCAGTACTAAAATCTGCAGAAATTGATAAGAACTGCTGCTTAGCCTTTGAACACACAAATCTGGATATTAAAAAAAAAATAAAATTCAAAAACTACAAATCAAAAAACCTTCACAACCAAAGAAAACCCAGAGGGGAAACTATAATAATATATATTTGTTCAGTATATGCTAATCAAATATTCTTATTTTTGCATCATTAGTTGTGCTACTAAGCAAAGTACGGCAGGTAAGAAACACTTCTAAAAGCAGTTGAGGGGTTTTGATCATGTTATTGTCTTATTTGCTTTGATACGATCTTTGCTATAATTTTTATATTTAGTTTAGGACTGCACCTCAACAGCCACATTAAAGTCAAATTTACTCTGATAAAATGAAACATTTAAGAGGTAAGAAGCTCCATCTGCTGGATATTCAGCTGTATATTTCGACCTTTGTTTTTATAGTCTTATTACTTACATCTTAATTAATGCTCTCCCTCTAATGAGAATCTCATTATTTTACATTATTAAAAGTAAATAATTTGCCAATATTAGTTACCCAACACAATGCATTAGAATATATTAATACTTATTGATAATATTTATTAATAGAAAAAATAATATGGAACATCTGGGTTACTGTTTCACTTTATTTTCCACTTAATTTTATTTCCATGCAACTTTATTTCACGGAAACAGTTTAATAAAGTCCTGAAATTCTTTTGGACCACAGGGTAAGTTAATGCTTAAAAGTGTTATTGTAAGCCCTGATATGCAACCCTAACTTCTACATCAGACCTAACTGGCAAAAAAATCTGACATAAAGAACATTCATATAGTTTTTGCACAACATGGCCCATTTTTCAACATTGTGAGCATGACACACAGTCTAGAATTTTCCCCTTTCATGATTAAGTATGTTCCAACCATTTTTCAGAAAGTTATTTTATTTAAATGAAGGTTGGTATCAATCTTTTCAGCTGGAGTTGTGTTATGAACAGCAACTGCCAGAGGTCCATCATGAAAGTACAGTGCAAACACCACTGCCAAATGATGACAGCTTTGACAGAGAATTCAGATAATATTGTTGCTTTCTGCTCTATGTCGTTTTTCTGTCACCTGTGCTGCAGTATCTCAAGCACAAATATTCAGATCACCGCAAAATGTACTTACAAATCATGCCGTACATCATCTATCAAAAGACGATCGCCATTAAAAACATTTTTTTCATTATAATTCAAGCTTAAAGGAAAGCAAATGTGGGGGATAAACATTTGTTGCTTTGTCTTCTGCTTGTATTTGCTTGCTGAAATAGACAAGAAAGAAAGTATGCTACCCCTTTCCATACACAGGTACTATTACCCAGCCCGAAAATCTCACTGGAATATGAGGTGATTTTTCCCCAAATAATGCTTAGAAGTGACTGTTATGATTTTTAGAGTTTTTGCTGGAAAGAAAGCATGATTCCTCTCCATTAGCAGCTTTAAATAAATCTTCTGAGAAAGATTTGGTGTCTGTTGATAAATTTTATTGCCCATGAATTGTCTCTTATTTTTATAAATCTCTACCCCTATAAGTAGCAGAGAAAAGACTTGCTTGCATTCCAGTAATTATTGCTCTTGATATCATAACTGTATATTATCCAACTCAGACTTCTCTGAAGCTCTTACTAAATTCCATGTGCATTTTGCTTGAATGGAGTTTGCAGTTGCATGGATCAGTTGCACAGATCAGACATTTAGACAACACATGGTGATTTATAATCATTATAAAATAGCAGTCAGTGCAGAATCTTCCTTTCTTAGAATACTTTTTATAAGTTTACCACAACACAGCCATTCATACGTAACTCATAGGTACTTGTTATAACTAGTATTTCTTCTAGCTATAGAGTATAGAGAAGTTAAAGGGTTCCCTAAATACAGATGTAACTCATAGAGATATAGAATGTCTAAGAGAAAAACCACGAAGGCTGTGAAGGTTAGAATGTAAACCACAGAAACACAAGGGAGAAGACAAAGAAAGTGCTGGAATAGATGCAGATCAAGAGAGAAGAAAAAATAACAAGGAGATAATAAGAAGGCAAAAAGATCAATATCTGAATATACCTTACTTCTCTAAAATATTCCTCAAAATCTTTTTTTTTTCCCTCTCTTTCCTGTATTTTTAGCCAGTTAGGGACAAATACACAGGGGAAAAAAAAAAGGTAGGGCTAATGGAGAAGAAACTGCAAGACCAGGACAGACACTTCAGCCAGAGCCAGAGACGGGCAAAATAAGAGATACTGAGAGAGGGACTGAATTTGTAACCACATAAAATGAAAGAAATCTTGAACCATTCTGAGGTTAGCTTACCAAAGTCTAACCAGTCTCCATTTTGATGATTTAACAAAATCTCTTTGGACTGTACTATGAACCTCTCTCATATTCGATCTTCTTATGAAAGTGTCTGTATTGCATTTTTAAAGTATGGCAAGATCTACAATAAATAACTGTCTTGTATTTTAGTCCAAATTATAAGTTAAATTGGTTTAAAAAAACAACAAAAAAGGCAATATCTCTACAGTTCTCTCCAGTTATTGATGACATCTATATACACTATAGGAAAATTTGAGATGTTCTTCCTAAAACAGCAACAACAGTAACTTGAAAATATTAGTGAAATCAAACTCTGTTGAGGTCACGTTTGAAGTCTGGACCCCACAGGGTTAGTTCTAAAATTTAAAATTCCTCTAACTGAGGGAATGACAACTGTGTGTACTTTAAAACTGTAAGTTTCAATTTTTTGATTGCACATATCAACCTAGATATTAATAATATCTGATGTTTATCAAATGGTATATCACTTGACAGTATAAGAGAATCACCTGAAGAGAGAGACACTGAAGAGAGGTCCTCCTTCTTTTGAAGGCATGTAAAAGCAGTTGTTGCTCACAAAATCTTGGTCATATATCATACAATATAACCCTCAAATCAAATGTCACATTTCTAATTAGTAGCTGATACAAGTTCAGCATATTATAATATTGTCAAGATAATTAGTGTTCTTTCAGTAGCATTAAAACTCTCCCTTTATTTTTTTTCTCTACCAGCAAGCTCAGATTATGTACAATTAAAATCTTTTGACACAGCCCTTGATTTTAATGATGTTTTTCAACTTTCAGTTGAGAAAATTGGTCATTTTTGCCTTGGCTCAATATCAAATCCATTTTACATTAATGATATTTTAAAAACACTTTTTTTCCTCTTTGTGGTCCACTGCCTCTGGGACTGCAGTGTCTACAGAGTTGCTCCAGTGCTTCTAGCAGTCTGGGCTCTCACAGGACTAGTGGTTCCTTGTTTAAAGAGAGAAATATCTACAACTGTACAGTGTAATGTGTCATAAAATCAAAAAAATGTACACAAATTTTTGGACATTTCTAGTCCCTCATAAGCATTTTGTTGGTGATGGCTTTTTTTTTGCTTGGTTGGTTGGCAAGTTAGGTTTTGTGGGTTGTTTATGCTGCGTGCATTGAAGAAAAAGCATTATATTACAATATTAACAATCCTCCATAGAGAGAAGCTGTAAGTTGTGCTCAGTTATAAATTTTACACCAGACTGTAAGCACATCTTTTCTTGTGCTGAAGTTGTATGAATATTTACTGTGCTAACAGTTCCACTGAAATCCATCATATTGAGTTCACCTCTAAAGTTAATGAAAGTTGAAATAAATTAACTGGTGGTTGTCTGGAAAGACGTCACAGGAAATGCTAAGTAATGGACAGACTAGTGCATTGGGCAGTTTGACTCTTTGTTTCAGCTGATTAAGAGATTTGGATTTAAATTCAAAGTTATCTTGATGCTGAAGTGGGAATATATAAAGAAAAATAAGTCCTCCTAATCAAGAGAATAAGCCCAACAGGCCTTCCCAGGTCAAAGTCACAGCTGTGCTTTCAGATTATTTATGAGAGTACTTACAAGTTAAGGCATGCATTCATGGGAATTGTATCATTAAAATGGATTTTAATTGAATGCAAAAGATGTGAATACACCTTACTTATATGGATCTTAGGCTTTAGGAATAAGAGTGGCTTATTTGGGTTTAGGTAAATCTGTTCCCAAATTATTTCAGCTAAGCTGAAAAAAGGTAAATTATTTTATTGTGACTGTTCAGAAATACTTCATACAGGTTATTGGTTGAGCTCTCTCAGTTTAAATTTATACCTTAAATCATAATGGCAAAACTTTCTCAGGGAAAAATATCCAAACAAACCAGACCTGACAGATCTAAATCTCTATGTCACAGTTTTCCATCTGTGAAATTTGGTTAATTAATTCTTGATTTCTCCTAGCCTTTGCCAGTTTTATGTGTTGAGACTGCAGGTTGCTAAAAGGTAGAACTATTTTTTTTGTGTGAGCACCATGCTTAGCACAGTAAGGTATTAATTTCATAAAGGGCCTACAGGTGCTACTGTAATACAAATTAGCATTATTAATATGTAATTGTTGCAGTATAACCATGCACATAAGCAGTGAGGTGCCTTAATTTTCTTACCTACTTTCAACATGTCTCTGAGTGTGAAATGGTGTCATATAATTCTAAAGAACATGCTAATATTCATGATAATCAAAGGATAAAATTTTAGAAGGATTAAATCATATTCCTTTTTGCAGAATGAGCACAATAAAAGATGCTGTTTCTACAGGAACAGGGAGGTAGTCTAATGCTGAAAATCCTCAAGTCCTTCTGAATCTTGAGTTAATTAAGATAAAACTTCCATGATCGTGTTAACTACACTAAGAAGAAAATGTATCAGTTACTCAGTTACAGCATGTGCTTTTAGATTTCCACTGGAAAACCTAATCCTAATGCTGAGTGTTACCTACACCAAACAAGAGGAACATTTTGAACTTTTCTGTGTAAGCCATGTATTTTAAAACAGAAGTATCTCTTTCCTCAATCCCTTCCACTTTTTTTATAACTAAGTTTAATAAAATATAAAGAAACATCTTAGAGCTATTTTTAAAATTATTCATGTCCTAAATATATTATTTAGTATTTCTACCATCTGAAATTATTTAAGTCATGACTGCTTCATTGATGTGTTAGCATTCAAAAATAAAGAAAAATGTCTTTTGGATTTTAGTAATTAGATTGTGATGCTGTTCTAAGGTCGTAGTGGTTTGGATCTTGTTTTCCTCCCAGAGGCTAAGAAAAGTGGTAACCCCCAAGGGGTGGAAACCCCTGGAAGTTTTGAAGTTTTGTCCAATGGGCACTCCTTCAGAAATGTAAACATACCACAAGCTGACCGGAAGAGAAGAGTTGTAGTTTGGGTGGTAGGTGAGTTGGCCATGCTGTAGAGCAACAAGGAAAGGGGCCCGGAGCCCCTCGGGGCCTCTGGGGCCTCCCAGCCCCAGACTGGGGGAGCTGCAGGGACCTGGAACAGCATAAAGCTGGGCTAGGTGCCTGTAGTTATGCCGGGAGATGTTTTCTCCATCGTGGGCAGCGGCCGGAGAAAGCAGCAGCCGGCACTGACTGGAGAAACGGTGGCAGAGAGCCAGAAGAGATAAGACGGAGCAACAGAGACATGCAGCACCAGAGAAAGGACTCCTGGAAGGAGAGCCAAGGAAAAGAGAGCCCGCAGCAGAGTTACAGAGTTCTGGGGGTAAGAACTGATACCAGACCCCCCCCCCTCAAACTCCTTTGATCCCTCTGAGAAAAAGAGGGAGATGGACTCCTGTTTTGGAGAGCAGTTTTGGACATGCAGCACCAGAGAGAGAGAGAGAGAGAGAGTAGCTGAGAAGTTCAGAGCGTCCTGGGAAGTAGGACCAGGACGGAGAGGAATGTGGAGGAGGGCTTAGCCTCCCCGCTGCCTTGAGGTAGAGAACGGAGCTCTGCAAAGGGGAATTTGAATCCCCTGAGGAAGGGACTTTCACAAAGATACCCCTGCATTTCGTGATATATCTGTGGTGACGCGAGTCTTGTCCCTGCTGGTAGTCCACAGGTGAGGCCTTCGCTTGGACCGAAGGAGAGCCGAGGGGCTTGGAGACCCCCTTGTGTATGTTGAACAGAGATCCAACTACAACAACCCAGTTACTGCTGCATGTTACTACAGAAGAGGAGCTGCTGCCCTAAGGACAGGAGGGATCTGTCCTTCTTTCCCTCCTGGACTTTTATTTGGAGGGGAGAAGAGATCTGATCCATTGTAAATACTATATGTCATGGTAGAGATAGTTGTGATCGTGTGTATAATGTGTTATAGTATTTATTTGTACAGTCATTGTAATATATTCCCTTTCCCCCATTCTGAGTCTGGTTGTGTTTTGTCTGGAAAAACCCATCTCACATTGGGTTGAGATGTGGGAGGGGGAATGGAGCTAGGGAATTGGATTTTGGGGTATCTCAAACCATGACAAAGATCTAGCCACTGAAATATGATTTAAGCTTCACATGTAACTAGAAAATACCTTGGGTCTCCTTTTGTATATATGTGTACAAAATGTATTTGAGTAACATCATGCTTATGATATTCTTCACATTACTTAATTGTAGCTAAACATGGTTTCTCCAAACTTGAAACTGACTTCCAGGGAAGTTAACTGTTTTATTTGTCTGCTTTAATTCCAATTTGAGATAAATTTAATTTTTTAAATCTACAGTAAACTTCTTTAATGAACCTCTGACCCACTCTGAGTATTTATGTTGATGTCATGACATAACATGCTTGACAAGTTTAAGACTTCCTATAATTCTTTTAAAATCATACCTGCAACTCTGACTAAACTGGTATTTTAAATACGGGGCAAAAAAAAATACTTGAGAATTGGGTGAAACACAATGTATTTAGATACAATGTTAGGTAAGCTGCTAACAAGAAGATATATACTACACTATTTATACCCTGTATAATCAATAAAAGAAAGTCTTTCTGTATACTACTACTCAGATTCACACATTACCCCTAGAATGACCTTCATTAATATCTACCATGTCAGAAGGGGAAAAAATCTTTCAGTTTTGAGACTGTTTATAGTATAATACTTCAATCAGTTTCATGGACTCAAAGTGACAGAGAGGTTGTACTCATTTTGCTTGTTTGACAAGATGACAGAATGCAAGCAAATTTTATATTTTTTTACTTAACTGTGATGAAATTTATTTTCTTCACAGAGTTCATTGGGCAACTGATTACATATATTGCAGCAACAGATTGTTCCACATAGGTGTAAGTGTACTTTGACCACTAAATGAAGTAGGAGGTTTGATAGAAGACAATTCAGTTAGGAAGAGTGATGGGATCTTATTTATCACTATTGAAATGGCTGATTTTCAAAAGCAGCACATGTTACAGTGGTTTTGTAAATCATCATCTGGACATGGTCTTGATGTTGGCTAGCAAAGACTTGTTGACAACTCATCACATGCTGTAGAGCAAGGCTGGCAAGGACCCAAGAGATATACAATCAATCACTATAGTCCAAGACTACTGGGAAGAAGGATAAGATACTCAGAACAAGCCAATTAGTAGCTTCTTCTATGGCCTAGGTAAATTATGGATACATACTTGACTATTAACTACCCCCTTCACAGTTAGAGGCTTTCACTTTTTCACCACAGTTCTACAAACAAGAAGTTGCAGGGACTTTTTTGTAGATTTGGTAAATGATTATCTGTATGGAGTAAGAACCTTTCAACCTTTGATCCCTATACCTAGTCTCCTTGTAAAAATATAAACCTCAGTCACCTATTAACTACCCAGAAGGGCTGGAAGGGTTCAGTGTGATGTTCACTCTAAATTCTGTATTATTGCATTTAAATTGCTCACTGATAGCCTCAAATAAGCTTGTATATGTCTAACTGGGCTGTGATTAGTGATGATTTTCAAAAAAGAGGAAGAGCCCAAAGTCAGTATTAAGGATGAAGATAGAAGGCTAATGTTGTGTTGCTAGCAGAGAAAGCAAATGTTATCAAGCACCTTGAAGAAAGACGTTCTATCACAGCATAGTAGAGACTTTTATTTTTTGAAATTTAGATTTTTAATTTAAAAAATCCTCTCTATGTAACTCCTCACAGCAAATTTCATGTACTTCTAATAGTTCCCTGTATGCTTCTTACCAACTGAACGAGATTACAAAATATGTAGATTCCTGATTTTTTCTTAAGTATTGACAATCAAGTAAGAACGTTAATTAACTCTGATATTAGAATCCAGCAAAATATATAAGCATGTAACATATTTTTGTGCAATGATACTGTTTGAGCAGAAGGCTGCAGTAGAAGATCAGGTTGAAATGCCCCTGGAGATATGCAGGTTTTGTTTGTGGATTTTTTTTCTTATTTCTTCTTTGCCAGTTAGTTTAACAGCTAGCAAAAGTATTTACAAACTTCAACAAGCTTTTGTAGCATGGAAGCTCTTCTCACAGACTCCCATCATTAATTGCAGCTAAGATGATGATCTGCATCATAAGGTTTTATCAAGATGCACTATAAAGAAAAACATTTCTATTCACTAGGTATTCTGTCTTACTTGGATCTTGGTAAAAAATCAGGCATGTATAATGTCTACATAAAATATGTGTAGAATAAAAGTATAACATAACCTTAAAATGAAAACTCATCATAGTTAATGATTAGCAATCATTTTAACAACTATCTCAGAGTAAAGAGCTGCAGAACAAGGTAACTTTTACTAAAGATATTTGAAAAAAAAATTAAAAAACTATTTATGGTAGGTGGCATTTTTGGTAATCATCTGATGTTTGAAAAAGTGAGTACTTTCCCAAAATAATATCCAGACCCTGTTTGTTTTGTTTCCTCTGTTCATTTGATATAATGAGCACAGATGCCACAAACTGAAATAGTTGCATTTCATCTGTATCTGTCCAGAAATGCAACTCCTACAAGAAAAATTTAAAGCTGTCTTTCATAACAATGATAATGAACTAATTGCAACATTACTGCTTATAAAACCAATCTTTTTTTCTTAGTTTCACCTTTCATCAGGTTATTTCAGAGATTTAGAGTCACTAGCGGTGGGTGGTAGTTGTTTTTATGCACTTTATATAAGAAATGATGTAGCTGAGGGGCATAAACAAAGGCTTTAATGGGCACACATTGGGTAAGTAGCAGGAACAGTTGTATTTATTGCAATATGCTGCTCTGCTCCCTGAAAATTTCCTCAGTGCCAGGTGCTATACAGATGTACAGACGTAACATTTTTTCATTACCCGTGCTTGTGTCTAAAAAAAAGTAAAGAAAAACAGTATAAAAAAAAGGCCTTTCTTGAATACGTAGCAAACCAAAGACCTCAATGCACAAGGGGAATAAAAATAAACCAAAGACAACAAACCAAAGACCAAATGAAGCTAGTAGTACCTGTTCTTAGCGCTGGTTTTGGAAGTTCAGAAAGATCCAAAGTATCATGATGGAGTAGAGATCCCCAGCTGGCCTTCAGCTAGCTGGTAAGTGCCCAGATACTTGTTACCACCCCACAGTAGATACAGGTTAGGATTAGGATAACTCATAATGTTTTAGGAGCAGCTCAGCACTTTTGGCATTAGCTGATGTATTTCCTGTATTGCACTAGAGTTTTTAAAGCTGATAAATTTAGTGTTGATGTGGCTTCATCCTAAGTAGTGTGTGAATTTAAAAAGGCTGTTAAAGCACTTGAATGCATCCAGAGGAGGAAAACATAGCTGGTGAAAGAGCTGGAAGAAATACCCTATGAGGCGTGGCTGAGTACTTTGGGTTTGTTAAATTTGGAAAGAAGGAGGCTGAAAGTGGTAATCTCGTTGTTCTATACAACTTCCTCAGAAGGATAAGCTGAGAGGGAGGTGCTGATCTCCTCTCCCTTTTATCCAATGACAGAATGTGTGGGAATAGTTCCAAATTGCATAAGGCAAACTTCCAATTTGACATTACGAAGCATTTCTTTACTAAGAAAATGGTTAAACAATGGAACAGGCTTTCTAGACTTTTAGTCAGTCCTGAACAGTTCAGGTAGTTGGACTAGCTAATTATGGTAGGTTCCTTCTAGTGTAACTATTCTTTCTGTTCTAGTCTAGTCTAGTCTAGTCTAATATTACACATTATTGGGAGATTTCACTTAGCAAGCACATAATTAGAAAACGTACTTACTTTTACAGTGCTTAGTAAAACAAATAACTAGTGCAGTATTTTCCCTGAAAATATTTTCTTTTAGAAAATAAAGAATGTTAAAAGGGAAGTTCTTTATCAGGAGAAGCTAATTTCAATGGAGGTTTCTAAAGTATGATAACCTGATTTTTTAACCTTTCCGTCCTCTGAAAACTTACCTGGTCCAAGCCGCAGACTTGTGAGCAGCTCACCTCAGTGACAATGCAGGAGGAAGGATAAGAGATACTAGAAAGAAATAGATGTTTTTAAATTTCTCTTGTTTAGAAAGTTATTTTATATTATTTGTTTTTCTAACTTGGGCGGGGGGGGGGGGACGGACACAAAAACCTTACACTTCAGGGAAAAAAATAAACAAACAGGCAAACAGATGTTCTAAGTATCATGAATGTTTTTGAATGACAAAATAGTCCAAATAATCCAAAAGTATGGGCTGGAAGTTGTTTACTTTTTTGCTGTCTTGCTGTCTTGTGTCTCCTGTGTTTGCATTATTTGGAAAAAAAAAAGGATCAATCAGACTAATAGGGATTATTAGGAAAGAAATGGATCCTAAACCAGCATAAACTAACAGTATAAAGATGTGGCCACATCATGTATACTGAATGTGGGTCTGACCTACCAATTTCAGGAAGGATGTAGCTGGACTGGAGCAGTAAGAGAGAAGAGCACTGTTATTGTTATTAATAGAATTCCAACTGCTTAGAAAAGGTGAATATGAAGTTATTATTCACATTTTTTTCCAGAGTAATAACTAGTATTAGATAAAATAAAAGTACTTGGTCCACAAAAGAAAGGTACATTTAAATTTGTGATTCATCTCTACAGGGTATTTCAAGCACTTCAAGGTTGATTAGACTAACTATGGAAGAAAATTCCACTGAGTAGCATTAAATACAAAGACAACCTCTGAGGCTACAAAATGCTACAAGCCACAGAGACTATGTAAGTGTTTAGGACATACAACTCTACATAGTGCTGCACACTGTAAAGGCAGCTAAATAGGATTTTGCTCCAGTTCAGGCTTTTGTAATCTTGTACCATCATATACATAGAATATTACTAATGGACAAGTGGTTAGGGCAGCATTTATAAGTACCAAGGTCTCCTGAGTGTATTGCTTACCTCTACATCCAGATTTCCTCTGAGACTGAGCAACTCATTTATCCATTGTCCATATAGGTTCTCCATCCATAAAGCAGATAATTTCTCTTTATAATAGGTCTTTAAAAATAAAGGCATTCATATTGTGAATTGTTATCATGATATAGATAGTCTGAAAATCCCAACAGAGGAATTAAAAAAAAATCCTTGTAAAGTATTCAAGTCTCCATAATCCTGTAATTTATAAACATTGGGCAGAGAAAACATCTAACAAAACAATAGTTCATGCTTCATTGAACTTCTCCATTTAGATCCCATCTTTCTGTCTGTCACTGAAGGAAACACTAAAGCACTTCGTGATTATTTACTGCAGATTCTTTTTTAAAAGGGATGAAAGAACTGGCAAAAAAAAAAGGTGTTTTCTCTGACATTCCTGCTTCTACCTCTTATGTTTCCAATGCCATACTGTTAGGGCTAGCACACATGGGAAGAACTAAAATTAACAGAACAGCTGCTTACACTCACTCCAGCACATAAGCTGTCATTTATCTCAGAATTTAAATAAGTCAAGTAGTACAACAAACATGCTTTTGCTGTGGTTTCTTTCATCCTTCCTCTTTGCCTGTTTCTGTTGATATACCTATGATTCTGGCTTGCCTTTTCCTGATTAGGTTATGAGTTCACTGAGAAACCTTCCTACAGTATCCAACTAGTCACCTCAAGGGCATATTTTCTTCATAGTGTATTACTCTCTGTGTTCATAGCTTCTGTTCTAAATGGGTGACAGTCAAATCTAAACCAGCAGCAGCTACTGAAGGTAGTCAGCCCTTAGATGCTTTTTCCCTGACAATGAAGTGAGATTCCTGACCAGAATAAAGAAGAGTGTGAGGAACTGTATAGACTTTAATGGAACACTTTAGTCCAGGGTGTCACACGTAGAAGCAAAGACAATCTTACCATTCAACTACAGTGGGCTGATAAGATCCAGAGATTTTAATAGAGGTCTCAGCAGGCTAGGTTCTGCTTAGAGTACAGTGAAAGATGGGGAAAATACTTAAAGCTAAAAATACAAAGTATTTTGGTCTTCATTTTGACAATGTCTTTTGTCAATGTCTTTTGCTTTCTTTCCCTCACTACTTCTGAGAAACTGCAGAGGGGAAAACAGTTTGGCAGTATATTAGTGCTAAAGATGAAAACAACTGTCCTTTTTGAGGCAAAGTAAGGTGAGAAGAACTGGATTTGCAGTGGAAAAAAAAAGCTGCTGCATTGAAGACAAATTACAAGAAAGCAGAAAATAAAATAAAAAGACAAGTAAAATGCCATTTGTGTTTGTGTCTGTGATGCTTACTGCTGTTTGTAACCTTGCTACTTTCAAGAAGCAGCCATCAACCTCTTCTCACTTCAGCAGCTATAAGCAAAGCTGTATCTGTGTCAAGCTGTTTGTGGCAGCACATGTAGTTGTTTTGCTGGTCACAGTTCACAGTAGTTTTGACTGAATATATCAGATACGATTAAACAGAAAACAAATAAATAGGAAAGAAAAGAAATATGTTAAGGTTGTAAAAAGGCAGTAAGAAGATGGGAATTAGACAGGAGAGGCTACACGTTCAACACACAGCTCTGAACTTTAGCCAGCATCATTTCAGTGTATCAGACAGACTTTTCCTTGTGAATTATCTCATGATTCTTCCTGGAATGGTATAGAGAGGGTATGATTCCTCATGTGAGATCTCCTAGGGTGGTAGATGTGACAGCTGTGATTTGAAACTTATTCACTATTGTTCATAAGAAACTGTTTTTCATTACGACCATTTTCAAATTTAGGGATGTTCAAACTGACAGAGGATTTTTCTATTTATTGATTAAGTCTATATTCAGGACATAAGCCTTGGCCTGCTGAATTCCGTCTTCACAGTTTCTCTGTTTATTAAAATGGTGAGATTAGGTATTTTTGCTTGGATTCATCTACCTTCAACATTTAAAATTTTCCTTGTTTTCAATGTGACATATTAAAAATCAAGTTGGAGTTTTTGTTATTTTGGAGAGTTTGTGCACAATATCACAAGGAATAAAAAGGATGGAACAAAAGAAGGAAAGAAGAAAGAAAGAAAGAAAGGTAAAGTTGATGGAAGAAGAGCAAGGACTAATAACTGCGTATTTGTATATCCAACACTTCTAGAAAAATCTGAGCTTAAAATGATGAGCTACTGATTTGGTGCAAAACTCCTCCCTTTATCCTGTTCAAGAACCAGAAGTCTGGAAGATGACAAATACATCTGTTTGTTAAAGTTCTTTTCTCTGGAGTTCTGTGGAACTTCTGACCATTGTCTCTGATTCCTGTGCCAGGAAAACTGTTAGAAACTGTAATAAGAAACAGAATTTAGTGGATGGATATGATACACTGAGAAGGAGTCAACATATTTTTTGTAAGACACATCAAAGACATCAAAGACCTGATGGAGTTCCTTGAAAAAGTCAGTACATGAATAAGGGAAATGTATTTGTTATGGTCTACTTGGACTTCCAAGGAGTTTTCAACATAATTTATCATCAATAATTCTTGAAGAAGCTAAACAGCCAAGGAATAACAAGACTTCACAGATATTAAATAGGTTTAAGGACACAAGCCACAGAAAAAATTATAATTTTCCATGACATAGGAAAGAACCAGTGAAATCACCATGAGGTGTGCCCTATATTAAGTTCATAATTGATATGGAAATATCAGGGAGGTAGCAAAGGTTTTAAGCAATACAAATCAATCACAATAGAGCAGACAAGTGCTGATTGCAAAGAACTGTAGGAATTATATTCATGATATTAACTGGACAAAAATAGGAAGATGAAATTCAATATTGATAAAAAAAATTGGGGCACACTAAATTAAAAATCAACAATCTCAGTCTGATCTGTGCAATGATGTGCTCAGAGCTTCTGAAATATCAGGCAAGAGAAAGTTCTTTGAGTTATACAGTCACATGACAAGAAAACAGAAGTTCAGAAAATCTACAGTCAGTGTAGGTGAAAATACACAATGTTATAGACTATTAGAAAAATAATAGGTAAAAGAAAAAAAAATATTCTTGTACCACTGTGCAGATCCATGATATATCAAATCTTGAAATTATGCATGTTTTGAGTCCTCTTCTCTCAGAGGGTAATGGTCAGCAATGATAACAAAAGCTATGAACAGTTCTTATAAAGAAAAACTGAATATATGAGGTCTCTTGAGCCTGCAAGATGCAGGACTGAGTGGGAAATTGTCAAGGAACACAAAATTGTAAGTGGAAAGGTTTAATAATAATGTGGTGTTCACTATATTTTCAAACGTAGGTATTAGGAGTCACCGCACAAGACAAGCGCACAGTCCAAAACAAAGGGAGTCAATATATAACTAAGATGTGTAATTCCATTCCAGATCATGTAGTAGAAGCTGACAGTATGAGTTCAAAGTAGACTAGACTAACTGACAGAAATAGTACTCGTACAAGACTACTGAATACAGAGGCAAAGTATCTGGAAGCATCTGAGACATACATCACTAGGATATGAAAGATTACTCAAAAGAAATATATATGAATCTGCTAATGGCCACTAGTGCAAATAGGCTACTGAAACAGATGGAGTTCTTCTCTGCCTCAGGTTGGCTTACTGTTTTCTGAACCTTTGCCTGCACTAATTACAATTTGCTGTTCTCATAATGTTTTGGATCTGTTAAGAATCACATTCCACCTGCTTACTGTTTTCTTATATTACTGAGTCAAGACATATAACTGAAAGAAACTTCCTAATTTTCCCATTCACACTTTCCCCTTTTAAAACAGTGCCTTCAGTCCGCTCAGGGCCCCACCTCAGGGCCCCACCTAAGATATGTGAGTATAACTTTCCATCCCTGCTAATTCAACAAGTAGAAAGAATTCGAATCATATAACACAGATTGTAGAGAAATTCCATCACTATTTGTAGTCTTAGCACTCCAATTAAAGGTCTTTTTTTGAAGTTTAGCTTATATAAAGACATCTCATAGATGGCAAACATCTTATTAGAGTTATTAGGCAAGTTTCTATAGAAAAGATTTTATATGCTTCCAAAAGGATTTATAATGTCTTCAACTTACATGAGCAATATTTCTCTTTAAACTATCACACTGTAAGTATTGGTTCAATGCACATGGTCACTTGTGTAGAGCTAACTACTTTTTATTGTCACTTGTGGTATAGTAAGTGCCCTGAATAATCAACTTACTGAGTCATAAGCGTGTCATTGTAGCTATATTTACAAAGACTCATTCTAGAAAAAATTTGCTACTGATTTTATAGTGCTCTTCTATATGCATTCCTTGTTTGTCTTTAAAACAAAATCATTTCTCATAGATTGGGAGACTGAAAAAATAAATTATTTACCATATAAGTTTTTACTGCCAATCTGTTCACTGTGCAGAGATGCAAACGCTTTTTGTAATTAATCACCAATACATCAATTATTCAGAAGGTAAATAGTCAATATTTTTAAAATGAAGTCACACAGAGTTATTAAGTGAATTTATCCTTACTCTAGAACGTCCACAAGAAGATAACATGTTGAGAAATGCATAAAGAAATTTGTAGATCATATGTATATAGTATCTTTCAAAAATCTCTGAGACATCAACATAATGTTAGAAAGAAATGAGTGCTGCTGTTCTACCAGTAATATAAATAATCCTGCCTTTTTATAGGTATAATGACATTACAGTAAAAATAAATTTTGTATAGAAAACATGTAGTACACAGTATACTTTATATGTAGAGATCTACAAATTTTTTAATCTCTTAAATTGCAGAAAATCCCTGAACGTTGTAAATAAAACCCTAAAATGCTTGTTTCTGGTCCATACTTATTCATTTTTAACTTGAATACCCAGTAGCAATAAAACTAGACTAACTGACTTTTGTGAAACTCAAGAAACATTGAGCATAATTTTATGACTTTGAAAATACTGCAAAACTCAAGCATAGTTTAGCCTGTACCGTAGGCTATCAATACCTAAATGACTCCATATAGTAAAGTTTCCCTACAGGTAGACTCTACATACAGCACTTAATTCTGGTAATTCCTTTGTCATTTTCATAGCTGTTTACCCTTGGAACATTAGGAGATATTTTTTCTTAGCCATATACAACTGATAGATAATACTGAATACTGAAATATTCATTAGATAAGGCATGAGACATTTGTTTGCAGCACTGTTTCACCACTGATATCCCATGTCTGGTTTTGAATCTGCATTTATGTTTTGCTGATAAAGCATAAGAGCTGTGATAGACTAGTGTTCAGAAATTAAAAGTATCCAGTAAGACCTGTCAACATACCAACTCTTCCTTTATAAAACTTTTCAAACAAAGAAAATCAATTAAAGGCAAACCACATTCTATCGCAAACCAGTAAGAAAACTGAGTAAACAGTCTTTCACATGGAATTGGAAAAAAAGTCGAGATGTGCAGACTGAAATTCTCAGATTTCAGTAACTCATTCTGAGAGAGAGGTATTAAAAATACACTCAAAACAAAACTTGTAATTTTTATGAAGAAAACTTAACACCAAGATCATGTTTGCATACCTTCCAGATAAATTAATAAGGCTGAGGCATTGCAAGGTACAAAAGCCAGGATGGACCATGGTAGTTTTATCTCTTTGACAGATACACACAAGATACACAGGGAAGGTAAAATCAAGTCTCAAAACTTTTCTCTTTTGCAGGAAAGAAAAAGAAAGTTCTGACATACATCAACTAAAGAGAATACTGACCAAATTTGATAAATTGCCCTGATAAAAGCTTCAAAAACAAAAGAGAAGCCCACTAAATCTGCCTATATTCTTATCTGAGCTCAGAAAAGAAACATTTCTATTGCTTCTTTTCTTGTTAACACACAAGACATTGGACACGTGAAAGCACGTATTGCAAGGAAAAGCTACTTGATCCATAATCCTAATAGTAATAATCACCAGATTTTCCATGAAAACAAAACAAAAATTAATACATTCTTCCTCTAATCACTGAGTAAATTAGAGTAAACACAAAATCGTTCCAGATTATTAGTAATTTTACAGGAACAAAATATTACTCCAGATCCACACTTTTTCTCCCTGTTCAATATTCCATTCCTCTGGGGAGGAAAATAACAATAACAAAAAGAAAGACAGTAATAAATAAGTGTTTAGCTATAATGAGTTCCACATTCTTATGAATTAAGCATTGTTCAGTATAGGTTCAATTAGAACAAGTTATCCTGCTTTACTGGAGGCTGTATACATTCCCAATATAAATCTTTACATGTTACAAGGTGAATACAAAAGATATTACTCCTATAAGGCCTATGTTTGAGTAAAAATGTAAAATCATAAACAATAAATTTAAAAATTTCCAAGTATAAAAAAAAAAATTCTACATGAATCCAGAATGGTAAAATCATTGTAGTGATCCTGACCGTAAGACCATTATCTCTAGAGGAGTTAAGAGATCCATATAGCACTTTACATGAGCAGGTCTCATGGTCTGTGTTGTGCTTCACAAATCCTCTGTGTCCGGGATAAAGTAAGGTAGCTCAAAAACACACAATCACAATATGATTGAGGTTGGAAGGGATCTCTGAGAGTCATCTGGTCCAACATCCCTTCTCAAGCATTGCCACTTAGAACATGTTGCCCAGGACCATGTCCAGATGGTTTTTGAGTATCTATAAGTATGAAGCACCCACCATCTCTCTGGGCAACTTGATAAGATCCCCCTTAGCCTCCTCTTCTCCAAGTTGAATAGTCTCATCTCTAAGTCTTTCCCTAGAAGAGATATTGTAGTCCACCAACTTTGCTGCCCTTTGCTGGACTTTCTCCAGTAAGTCCACAAGTCTCTTGAACTGGGGAGTCCAGAACTGCACACAGAACTCCAGGTGTGGCCTCACCAGTGCAGAGCAGGGGGAGAAGAATCACTTCCCTGAGCTACTTGCAATGCTTTGCCTAAGGTAGGCCAGGATACCATCTTTTTCCACAAGGAAGTTGCTTGCCTGTGTACAGCTTGGTGTCCACTGGGACTCCCCATGGCCTTTTCTACAAAACTGCTTTCCATTAGGGTAGCACTGGGTGTCCTGCAGCATATATTGGTGCATGGAGTTGTTCCTCCCCAGGTGCAGGACTTTGCACTTCCTCCTGTTGAACATGAAGTTCCTTTCAGTTCATTTCTCCAGCCTGTCAAAGTCCTTCTGGATGACAGCATAACTCTCTGGCCTATCAGACACTCTTCACAGTTTTATGTCATCTGCAAACTTGCTGAAACCACACTCTGCCCCATCATCCATACCATTAATGGGATGTTGAACAGGACCTGACCCACTATTGATCCATGGGATACACTACTAGTTACCAACCTTCAACTAAAACTCCTATTGTAGATCAAATGGCTAAAACAGGGGAAACTCCATTGGACAGGGTCTGTGGAGTTTGCTGGATGCTGGCTGGGGGGCCCATTACATACTGCACACCTCAGGGTCCCTGGAATGTGAAGAGGCATAAAATTATCTCCACTATTCTCCCTTAGTTTTTACAGTGCTAATTCTAGCAAACACCTTTTAAAAGAACACTTTACAAGTCAGATACTAGGATCGCAATGAACTAGCACCTTCTAGTGCAGTAGAGTGATGAAAACTTCTGAACATCAGAGAATCTCCTTGTTTCAGAGGTAGCTTTTTTTCCAGTACATTAGTATGTTTGAAAATTAATACTCTGACAACTCAATGGTCCCATTTTTGTTGGCTTCAATCCTGAAATAATATATGGAGAAACCATCAGTATAATTTTTTCCAAAGCAAATACATTAACAAAAAAAAAAGCCCAAAGAAATAAAAAACACCCTTTTCTTTATAAATGATCAAATGAATAATTTTCTTCAAAGAAAATGAATGAAAAGACAACTCAAAGACATTACGTAATAGGTGAGAATAGTCTCACCTATAGAATAGTCTGATATTTCTCAGATTTGAGGATACATATGTAATAGCTCATTACAGTTTTCTGCATACTGCCTAGGTGTTCTGTGTAAAATGCACAGTTATGATTATGTCTTGCTGTTGACAACCATAATAGGTTTAGCATTACAGACTAACATATACAGCATTTGAAAGAATACTGGGGAGAAAGAGCTGTCTTGGGAAACCTATTGTTCAGAGGGTCCTTTACTCTGCCTTCTGCAGGCAGCTGATTTCACTTGCACTAGCAAGAAAAACTCTTTTATTTCCTCTCCATGGGAGAGAATTTCCAGGTCAAGCACAGAAATGATTGGTAGCACCTTGCTGGGCTTTCCTTAGCTGAGGAAACTAACCAAGGAAAGATCCAGGTCCACAGGGCAGTAATTTCATTAACTGGAATCCAGGAACTTTTACCAGCAGGAAACAAAGGAAGATTACTTTTTTACCCTGAAGCTGAAGTGGTTTGTATCTGAAAGTAAAGGATGTAGCCACAAAGAAAGTACCATCTGTTAGTTCATCAAAATAAACCTGGCCAGCGCTGTGTGCATCTGGTGTAGCAGACTCTTGCAAGCCAACGTGCACAAATAAATGGTCAGAAACTTCAGAAGCTGTAAGTCTTCCCAACATTTTCAGGCAAAACCCAGCTGATTCAGTGGAGGTCATGTCTATCTTCTGAGCACGCTTTAAAAATTTTCTTGTTTCCAAGGTAAGTATACCATCCATCTCAAGCAATGGGTATAGGCAGAAAACTACACACACATGGAAAAAACCTCAATCCAAAACAAAAACAACCCCAGAGAACTGTGTATGTCTGCCACCATAGTAACAAGCAGGCTATCTTTGAAAAGCAGCATTTGACAACATAAATTCAACTCTGAGTCATTCACTGTTACATTTTCCATTATGAAGATGTTTGTAACATGTTTAGGAACTGTTTAAAAATCAAGAGAGTCTGAGAAGCCTTCACTGGCTAGTCACCTGCCTCACTCTTTATTTTATAAAGAAGCAAACCTCTCAGTAAGGAGAATTCTCTACCTCTGATCAAACCTGCAGCTGGTGCTCCTGGTATTTCTGAGCAGATCTGAACATATTATTCTCACACTGACACATCCTCCAGTGTTTGAAGGGAGGGCACTTGGCAACATCTTTGTCCTACTTGGTTTGTTCTACTTCATTTGCTTTTCAATCAGAAATTCCTCTGGCCATGGCCATTAGTGCCAGTCAGTGTAACCCCCATTATTTCAAAGGAACTGCCAACTATTCTACAAACAAAGCCTTTTCTAAAACAGAATTTTTTTTCTTCTAGTCAAGTTTGATTTTATTTCATTAATGTGTTTGCTCATGTTCTGCCTAGATATCTATCTGCAAACTTACCAGCAAGGGCTATTTTTATCCCTAAAACATGTGCTCTCAAATCATGCACTCACTCATCCAGATTCTGGCATCTCAATGGGGAAAACAGAGACATGAGTTCACATAACTCATTCTTTATTGAATTTGGTTGAAGATATCTAGTAAGACAGCTGCATAGTTTTTTGCATTTGTCATTATATATCTCCAGAAGAGGTTTTTTTATGAGGTTTTTTTTTTTTATTCAGCAGAGAAAAGAATGAAAAAACTCAATACTTTGTATCTGTCATAAAACTTCAGAAGCTTGTTTTTTCTGCAATGCACAACCTATAGATAGTAACTTTTATTCTAAATAAGAAATCAGGATATCAATAGACTGCTTAGCACAAAGTAGGTTTAAATTTAATCTAAACCCAACTAAAAACATGATTTTTTTTTTTTTCAGTAAGTATTTAATCTAGATGTCTGTGGCCTTTGGCAGGGACAAAACAGCTAGGAGATATCTTCTGCCCTTTAGGCACTTGACATTAAAATGCAGAAGAAATAAAATGTAAGGCACAAAGATGATGGGGGAAATTTTTGCTTTGGAAACTGGTGAGTAAGATTTAAGTATAACTCAACCCAAAATGTCAAGAAGCCTTATTTCTTATCATAGTGAAAAAAAAAATACACCTAAAATACTTCAGGTCAAACACAATATTTTGTTTCATTTTGACCTATTGAGGAAAAAAAAAAAATTGTGTAACCTGAGCAGAAAACTGCTGATGTTGCCTTTTCCCCAAATAGTTTGTCATTTCAAGTGGCTAATTAATGTCAGGATTGCTCTATCAGAAGCAAGTAAACAGCTAATTATTCTATCCTAAACACGTTTTCCAACTTACAGATTGACCCAAAACACTGGCATTTCACAAGGAAGTAAACACAATGCACCTGCTGTATGACAGCAACCTAAACCAACATACTTACCGTTTTTTTGAAATCAAACCTTCTCCTGTAATCTTATTTGATAAATTCCATCTCATCAGTTTCTTCCAAGGAAACATTCTCCTCCTTCTTTTCTTCCCCCAAATGACTTGCTCTCATCACTCTACATTACTCTACTCTAGACCTCCTCAAACATTTCTGGGATATTTTCTGCTCATTGACAAAGAATCTGTACTTTTCCTGCCAGTGAGTGAATTAAATTAGAATGGCAAGGTTTTATAGTGGAGGGGCTACCAGGGTAGCTTCTTACCCAATCATTAGTTGTGAAGAGGGTAGAAAGAGGGAAAATAGATAATAGTTTCACTTTATTGGCTGTTCTATTCTGTCATCCATCCACAAAGGGAAGGGGGAATTTTAATTCCTACTGGAGCAAAACATTATCTGGAAAGATACAGGGCATGACATTTGATCTAGCAAAGATCCATTTTCATCTTGAAATAAGCGGAATAATACTTATGTTAATAATGAACAATGACCATACTTTGTCCCAAATAAGAAAAAGAAAATAAAGTGACAGAGAGAAATATTAAATAGGTCTGGCCTCTCAGGGAAATTTTAGATATGATTATATATGATCTGTTAAAAATCAGTTCTATGTAAGGCTCTTCTTTAGATTAAGACAAAACATACCAACATCTCAGGAACATTCCACATTCATACCTCTGTCTTACATTCATGGTCCTGTGACTAACATTTAGCTGGTTCAGTTACCAATTTAGCTGAAAAAATTACCTTGGGACAGATAGAAAAAACTGGGGGAAAAAAACCAAAGCATGCCCCTAAACTTCCTCCAAGTCTAGGTGTTAGCTATTTATCAGGTAATTAGGACATAAGAGTTAATAAAGGTAACAGAGAGATTGACTCCACATCTGTGGAGAAGCAATTTTTTACCCCATTGTACATTACTTCAAATTGTATTTTAAACCAATCAATTGACCTGCTGATAAATGTAGTTCCTGTCTGACTGGAATAATTGCAAGGAACTATACCATCCACATAAAAACCCCTGATATATTCCAAACAATTACATCTCTCAGTGTCGTATACATCACACTGGATTTTCCCTCTAAGCCGACTGGCAGCACTACACTGTCATTTGTTTGTGTCTTTCAGACCTGTTTTATTCTAATAATGTTTACAAGTAGTTCTAGTTAGGAAAGTAGTTTACAAGTTAAACTATTTCACAAGGGAATGAATCTCAGTAATTTATATAATCAATTTTTCATTTAAAGAAACTGGATTTCTTAACAGTTAAAAGCTAGAGAGATGCAGGGGAATAGATAGTGTAATCACTCATTCAATTTGAACAAATATTTGAATTACAATATTGAACTGGTTGGTATTTTAATTTTAGTTGATTGATTTTTATTTCTGCAGATCACAAGCACATTACATTTACCTCTACAAAGTCCCACATGGATGCATGGCATGCTTTTAGCTGCATTTGCATTATTGTTTGCTTCCTTCACAACACAGAGCTACATAAGAGGAGGAGAGAAGAGAAGAAGGAGAAAAAGGAGAAAGAGGAGAAAAAGGCTGGCTGGTGATGAAAAATGTTGCAAACTATGAATAGAGTAGGAATAGGAAAAAAACGTAAGATGGAGTGTGGAATGGTGAAGTAATGTGGAATAATAATAATAATAATAATAGTGATAAGAATAGTTAATTGAAAGAAGACACAGAACAAAATTATAGGGCAAAAAGACAGATAAGCCTGAGGCAAGAAAAATCTTATTTCATGACCACTTTCTTACATTAAAACAGTCGGATTTGTTCTGTAGTGATGAGAGTTCACAAAAGAGATGTGAATTTCTTTCTGTCCTTTCCTGCCCTCTGCAAAGCGCAAGAACACTCTAAGTGAGAAAAGAGTAGCTAACTTGCACATTATGGTACTTGCCTGGCAGAAAGATTTTGATGTTCAAGTTGTACCTCTATCCAGTTAAAACGGGACAATACATGCAAATACTCTGCTAGGTTGTAGGACATACCTCTTTGCAAGTGTTTTGCTTTTTTCCCTTTGGAGCAGTAATTATTACATAGATTTACCTGAAGTTCAAAATGAAAAAATCTGAGAGTATAATAAAACTCTTACAGAACTCCTGTGAGAGTTTTAGATCCCAATGTGGTGTGCTAATTTTTTTTACTCCCACCTTTTAGCCTTTCTTCCTGCCTGTCTCTTCCCTTTCCTGTCTCTGAGAAACATTTCCTATATTCATTCTTCATTAATATTCCCTATATTCATACTTCATTAAAGTTGGTAAGTTGCTCATAGCAATGCATTTTGATGAAACTACAATTTTTCAATGGAAAAACAAGCTTACTTGGAAATGTTTTGATTAACCTCTTGTAAGACCATGGTTTCACAAGACAGAGTGAACAAAACTAACAGCCCAACCTTCCTGAAAAAAAGGAAGGATCCAGTGATCCAGGGCCTTTATGACAATTCTGGTATGTGAAGGTCCCCTGAGGGCCACAGATACTGGAGTCCTGGCTACTGCTTGGAGACGTTGGTTTGCTCATGAGTTTCGTAAGTGCAGTTAGCAGTGACCAGAGATGTCATTTTTGGTTACCTGACTGCAAGGAATAAAAGGAATTCTTTTTTGTGGAAGTAAAGTTATTTTCAAAAGGGACTTTCTTCACATATTCACTCCTGATATTGCTACTTTGTGAAATATGGAAGCTTTTGTTTGTGATACTGATAGGACTCAAACACTGGAAAAAAAGCTCGGCTTCCACTGACTGGAATGTCTGCTTTTTTTCTTTCAGTTCTGTCAGCATTTTCAAAGACAATAACAACTTACACAGAGAAGAATCCCTTGAGATTATCTGGACAATGAAAATGAATTTTCTCATGAAATTTACAAACTTTTTAATTCTCTGTTTGCAAAACATAAGGACAGAAAAAACTAACTATCCTGTTGTCTTTCAGAAGTGATAGGATACAAATATTTATACACACATATAGTCTCTGAAAAACTCACCTGAATGCCACTGAAATATTAAACTTAGCCAATGTTCTGCTTTCCTTATATCTGGAACAAATTTGTTTATTCCATACATAATTCCAAACAGATCTTCATATGCATATCATGTACCAACCTAATATTCTAGTCACCTTCATGGAACTCCTTACTTTACTGTGTCTAATGCTACCAATTATTAGAAGTATGCAAATGCGTGCATAACTAATGCAAAATATGAGATGTAGAACTTTTCTCAAACCTCAATTTAAGTGTGTTACTATCTCACTATGATTCAACTTCACTGAAAGCTGACAAGTTCTAGCAAAAAGTGTCAAACATTACTCAGACTGCTTTCAATCTGAGACATTCCTCACACTGAAAGTGTATAAGTCCTTGGACCAAGAAAGGAAAGGACTGCAAGAAGAGTTGTTCAGCCTAAGTTCCGATGCTCTCCCTAGTTACACCAGCTCAGTGTTCTTTGAAAACAAAAAACAAAAAACCTCGAACAAAAAGAGAGTAGGTCATGATAATTTTAGGTCCACAAGAACAATTTTTCTGTTTCATAAAGTTATCATGGAATAATCTGAAAGCAGACTCCCATTTAGAGTCATTAAGTTTTTCTGCCAAGGGTGGACTGAAAGAAATATTAATTAGTGAATTATATAGTGTAAATTTGAACCAATACCAATGTAAATATAAGAAACACAATTTTACTTTTGTCATCCAACTCAGTTTTTATAATGCTATGAAAGAATTTATTCTCACAGAGATAACCTATGAAAAAATATATTAATTTATGTTATATTCATAGGTGTATTTTACTTTTAGTATAAATATATTTATATGTACATACAGAGATCTATTAAAACAAACCACCCTAAAAACAAATGTTTAAAGAAGGGAATGGAGGGGATGGGTGAGTGAGGGATATCTATATCATGAATGATTTGTTATTATTGTTTTTTAAATAACTTTTCTGCACAGAAATCATGACCCAGGTTAGGCTATTCTAAATATAAACTCTTCAGAGACAAAGTTTCATACCTGCTGTGGAGTCTTAATGCATGTTCTAATTTTATTTCCTATCCTAATTTCATTTGATTTTAAAGCTAGACTAAGTAAACTAGAATTCACAATTTCACAATAAATGGGCTATAAAATAACATTATTTAAGACTGTTAAGCATACTAATAAGACTATCAGTGTAATAGAATAAACATGATACAGTTAAAGAGGATTATTTTCAGTTGCAAAATAGGCAAGAATTCATTCCTGGTCACTTAATGATTTTCTTTTCCTGTATGGTCTATTAGTGTTGCAAGATTTCTGAGACAGAAGAAAAATTATGCATGCTAGTTCCACAGCACATCTCAGAGGAACAGGTTTCTCATTACTTTGCTGAAATGATTTCTTGCCTATCAGCCAATTCTTCATTTAGGTAGTGTCCCACCATCTCACTTTACTTTTAATTGTACTCATGGGAAAAAATTAGTGTCACCAAGTTTAATAAGGGACCTCTGATATCCTCTAGATGCCTTTCCTTCTTTAGTGCTTCCTCCACTTTTTCAGTCAGGCAGGATAAAATCAGTTTCATTGAGATTAGTATTTTAAACATAATGAAAAATCAAAGTAGCCTAACAGGAAGGTCTAAGTATGCAATTAAGTTGTTGTAGCGCATGGATTAGACATAGCCAAAGTAACAAGCAATAATGTTGTTTTCTGAATTATCCCTTTGCTATACAGGGTTGTTCCCTGCAGAGTTAATTTCAGTTTGGACAAGAAAAAAACACGGAATGAAGTATTTATCTTATAGTAAAACATTTCCTTAGAAACTCCAGTCCTGTTTATTTACGTGAATGAACAACATGGATGAAAGAACACGACTCTTCCAACACTCAAACCAGCAGTAACTAACTGTTGCATACCTGTGAGACACTGGATTATTATATTACTTTGTGGCTCCGACAAGCTCAGGTGAGTGTGGGGGAAGGGACAGGTCGAATTTCACAGAGGTGAGGTAATACCCTGTCACACATCTCAGCCCTCAGAGCCTCCTGGGGTGACCCTGGAGCAGGTGTCAGTCCAAAGCAATCCCGGGAGCGCTGCCCAGACCACAGCCCTGGAACTTAGCCTATTTGCTGGCACTGCGAAAATACTTCCCCTCACCACACCCCAGAGTAGCCAGTGGGCCAGAAGTCCAGCCTGGGAGGGATGGCCACAGGAGGCCAAGAGCAGATATAAACAAAGATATGTGGTCTCCACATGTTCAAACCCTCCACCTTCTAGACACCTGTAGTTAGACCTACAGGATGATAGCTATATTTCTCTTTTTCTCTCTCTTTCTTTACTACTTCTTTTTCCCTTAATCTCCTTTCTTAATATTTTGGGTAACCTGAGACCGGATGGGTCGGGGTTTGCTAAGTTATATGGGTTAGCATGTGCTAAGTCAGTGCTTTGGGGAATGCTTTATTCTGGCTGAATGTTACCCTTTAAACTTTTACCAAGTATCCTTATTTTCTAAAGTTTATCATTAAAAGGATCCCCCACGAAATTGTGGGCAGCTTTTCTCCTTTACACTCTCTCTGAAGGTGTTAAGAACCAAAGGTTCTTCTAATATGTTCCAAGGGCAGATATTGTTGGAGCCTTGTATATTTTTAAAGCAAAACCCCTTTGGTGAGCTGGTAGCTTGGAGTCCAGGGTCTTACAAAACCTTGCTTTATAATGGAAGCAGTAAAGCTGAATTGAGTACCATGACTTCCTTTACCAAAAAAAACAAACCAAACCAAACCAAAAACAAAACCAGAAACAAAACAAAAAAACCCAAAAACAAACAAACAAACAAACAAACAAAACAAAAACCAACCAAAAACCCAAAACAACCAAAACCAACCAACCAAAAACAAACAAAAAACAAACCACCAAAAAACTCCACAACCAAAACCAACAAATCAAACAAACCCAAGAACAACAACAATAACCCTTCCAACTTGTAACAGTTTCATTATTAGAGAATTATGTCACACAGTCACGAGAAAATGAAATCCTCTGAAAACTTAAGTAAACTCCACTGTAAGCAGTGGAGTTAATGTTAACTTTAGTAGCCCATTAAAAACTGTTTTTCTACTCACACAAATCAAAAGCCTTTTCAGGCTGCGTACTCTGGCCTCACAATGGAATATCTTTAACACTGTCACTGTCACAGTCACAACCTGCTTTGAAGATGTAACTTGACAAAACTAAAAATTACACAGTCAACACTTAGATCCAATATAAGACTATGATAATCTGTGAACTGTGAATCTTAGCAAATTTGGACAACAGTTCCCAGACAATGGGTTATATTTGACCATAAATGAATCTCTTGTAAAATTTATTGATTAAAGTGATCCTTAGAATTCAAAGGACTATATATATATATATATATATATATACACATATGTATATATGTATATGTTCATATATGTGTATATATATGTATATATATTTATTATGCATAAACTTTAGCATGAAGCACTTCAGGCAGATAGAATAGTAGGGGTATTTTGCAGATATATGTTTAAATAATTTTATAGCAGCTCAGTGTCAGTAGAAATGACTTCTAGATGGAAATGTGGTGATTTTTATTTTAAAGGTACTGCAAAAGCATAAAATATATTTGTCTGAGCTGAAGTATGCAGGACTTTATCTGAAAAAAACAATGACTGAGCTCTTTCCTGAAGGCAATGAACTTTATTCATGTAGTTTATTTTAGCTACCTGGAGTCCTCTGGGGAGTAGAGAACTAAAGTACATCTAACTCCTTGTATTCCAAATATATTTATAAGTCAGAAGTACCAGTTTAGGAACTAAACAGTCATCACTCTTGGCTTCTTAAAAAAAGATTTTCAGTTGAGTTCTCTGTTGACAGCCTCATATTATTTTTGCCTATGAAATCCGCAGAAAACCTTTTGTCTTTTCAGATCTATACCATAGGTTTTGGAACTTTTTCTTTATGTTCTCAAGAAATTATGACATATACCAACAGTATAAAAAGATCTTATCAGTGCCTGGACTTAAAACTTCAAAACCTATCTGGTAAGTACATCCACAGACAATTTCAAGGCTTGCAAGAAAGACTTGGCTTCATACCAAGGCCTAAGAGCACACATTGAATTCTTCCAATAGACTTTACTAACGGCCATACATGACAAATACATACAATTTATATAATGATTATTAAATATTTCAAAATATTTGATTCCTCACAGGACATTTTCTTAACAGCATAGATAGCGCACAAGCAGAGAACTGAAATCATATCACGTTTTAACAGGCAAAATTTCGAGGAATTACACACCTGTTTTCAGCTTAGGTGTAAAATTCTTTATAATCTCTCAGCATTGTAGAAGGCAATTTTTCTTATTTGTGTTTCATTTTTCAGGTTAAAAACCAGCATTTCTTTGGGTAAACTATACACTCGAAGTTTAATCAAACCATATGTACATTAGTAAGGACTGTTCTGAAATGACTTGATCCATTCAATGTCTTTCCTTTATTTGTAAAACATATGAATTAAATCAGAAACACTGTCTTACACTAAGAGCCAGAAAATCACCCTAACCCTGAGCAATTCTAAGTATTACCAACTGTCTATTAAAGCATAAAAAATTAAATTATTTTACTTCTTTAAAGGGAAACAGTATTTTAAGAATGTTCTCTGTGGGGGTGTTGCAGTTTAGCAGAAAGACACCTACCACAGTTCTTAGGATTTTAAGAGAAAAAAAACCCACAAATAGGAAAAATGGAGAAGTAATGTTGGTTTTGTTCAGATTTTCTTCTTCTATTAAGTAAAATAATAAATATTTCTTAGTTAATCAAAATACTTTGCTTGTCTTGAAATGGAATATTTTGTTTGTAAACTTTGATAAACCTTTTTTTTCATTTTACATAAGTTTTAAAGTACTTTGCTTGAAGAATATTGACTCCAAACACATCCGTACTCCTGTATTTTAAAGTAAGACTGACAAAAAGCCAAAAAGAAAAAAAAAAGTAGCTTTTTTTTTTCTTTTTTCTGAGACTGCTCACTTTAAGTGTGTATTTTTGTAAGCCCTCATAAATTCCTTTTTTTGGTTAATTAACTGTTTACTGGGGAAAAAAAAAATTATCCTACTTGTCATCAGGAAGAAAGAGTAAAAAAAAGATTGTTTTCTCACCTTGATCTGTTCCTTTCTTCTTTTCCCATAGCTATGCAAAACACAGAGGACAGAATGGGGACAAGAACTTGTGGCTGAGGATCACTGGATTTACACAGTTAAAGAAGCATTCTAGAAAGAAGTTCTGTTTGATTCAGTCAAACTTCTCCTTCCTTGTGTAAAGATATTTTATTTCCTCACTATATACCAAGGTTGTATTTTGGGACTTTTCACCTCCTTTCTGTTATGACAGATCTCTGTTTCTCAGTGGATGCAGCTTCCTGTCTTCATCATCCATCCATTAAAACATTTTCTCATTTGTGGTACATTTGGGCAAACAGCTTGTTTTGTGGGTACACATAGAGTGAAGTATTCAGTCATTCTGTCCATGTTCAATATAATTTTCTATGTTCTTCCAGGAAATACAATGGACCAGATGTTTTGGATGCATCCTGCACAACACTTAAAGGCCTGTGGATTAAGAACCTTGTTACAGGTCTGTCAATCACATTTATTTTTTTTTTCTAGAGCTGTAATTAGTTTCCACAGGAAAAGTCTCAAAAGAATTGTAAACCAAGGAAATTGTCTGCATTCTAGAAGTGGTTGTATCACTTTACCTGTACTAGTAACATTAAGAAATGTGATTTGTGCAATTCTAGTGTGTAAAAAGATAATTAGGGACCTAAGATAATAAGTGTTTAAAGATCAAACTCAACATGTTTTATGGTTGCATTTTACAGTTTTAATCATGAAATCTCATTTTCTTCCCTAGTAACCTTCAAGGTGAACAGTATTAAAACACTTTATACAAATGTCCCAAACAACACAGTAAATTGCCACTTTAGTACTAAAGATATATTCTCATTGACCTAAAGAGCTTCTGAAAATGTCTGAAGTGTTTAAAAGTGTTTAACAGTGCTTAAAGCCAATAATGACAACACATGACATTTACGGTGGACTTCACTGAATTATTGTGATCAGGATCTGACTAGCCAAAGCTTCTGTTTTAAAATAAATTTTGATAATTTATTTACACCAGGATGTTCTATCTGTGCTTTTCATGTACCAGTACTCTTTTATGCAGCAGATTAAACCCTTTTCTTATCTTGTCCTCAATTAAATTGCTTTGGACTTTTTTTTTCCTCAGCTCCTGCAGGCAAGACATAAATACAATTATTACCATGTTTTCATGCACATGAAGGCAAAGGATAAAAACTTCCAATTTCTTTCCACATATGTGAAACCTTCATTAACAAAGTGTCTACTGCTACCTTGAACCTCACCTGTGTAGAAAATTTTCCATGATGCATCCCATCCCATTGTTATTTTCTTGTTCATTCACAATATACCTTTATGATAGCCCTCTACTCTTCCCAGTATTTAGATCATTTGACAAAGTAGCTAAAAATGTTGCTTATTAGCTCTTCCAGTTAATGAAGACAAGAAACAACAAGAAATCCCCAACAGTTGTCAATATAGTATCCTCAAGAAATTTGCATTTTGCTTGTTATGCTTCAGTCTTTCATCTATAATGCAGGTCAGCACCTGTTCTGTTCAATACCTTGATTTCAATCTGGGGTTTATTGCCTCAATACACAATTTCACAATTGAAGCACCTTCATTTCAAAAGTTAGCATTTCTCATGCTAGGATCTGAATGCCTAGTTTTAGACTTTAGATACAATGTAAGATTTCATTGGTTGTTTTTCATCCTGTTATGTAGGTTCTTATATTTCTACTTCATATTAAATTAATTTCAAGATCACTACTTAGATGAAACTGAACAGTTGAAGACTGACTTCCAATTTCCAAAACAAATCTAGAGTAATAAGCAAGAAGATGAAAAACAAATCTAAACTATATTGTGTTACCTTACTGATGTGGAAAGGAAAAGTTAACACTTTATTTTTCTCCTGTTATTTTAAAAACAATTGTGACTGGCTATTTCAGGTGCATTTTTGCTTCATCTGCCACATAATGATCATCAGTGATTGCTGTAGGATAAAGAATGTTTTTAGAATGAGGTCTACAAAAATACTCATTAGTTATAAACATAATGTTTCCACCAGAGATGTTAACAATAAAAAAAAATCCACCGCATCTAAATAGGATGGAGTGGCTATGGGTTGGTTTTATAGACTCTAAAATAGGCTTCTGTAGCATAGATGCTTACAATGTGTAACCTCTGGGGTACTCACAATAGGAAGAGTAGGTAGTTTTTTCTTCTCAATCATGGCATTATTACACGGCAATACTGTTATGAAACTATAGAAATATACAATTTAAAATTGCCTCTAGCATTGTGAAGATGAGTTTTATAACAAAACACTTTTAAAATTTATAAAAGTATTCATTTTCTTGAAATTTTTGCAGGTTTTATTTTTATTTCCTTGATGATATTTAGAACTAAACATTAAGGTGTTTGAAAGTGACTGTCCCATAAGATTCATGTGTTTGTTGAGAATGGATTGCAGCACACCAGAGAATGTTGTTAGAGGAATTTTTAATTATCTTTGTCAGCCCTGAGATAACCAAAACTGCTTGAAGTCAATCCCATAAAACCAACTGAAGTTGAGCAGTCTTTCATGAACAAAAAACAGGTATGACAAAACTACTGGCATCTATGAAGAAGCTATGGAGTTTTTGTAGAGAAATGCAAAGGGAGAAAAGTAGGTCTGTATTGTTACTCAGGTTTCCACTTATTGTGCAAGAGAACACATCATGTGTGTTGGGATTCTTCAGCTACAGAACAGAAAAATTATAAAAAACTGTGAAAGAACAAGGATGTACGTGACAGCAAAAGTTTAGACATTATAATATCCTTACTCCTCATGCACAGTATTGTGATTGTTCAGTACTCCCTGAAGCCATAAGAAGTCTTTACACCATAGAAGTTTATTTACTTTAAAATATCACATTCAGTTGCATTTCTGTTTCTTCTGAAATGCTTGGGCATAGCTGGCTTTACTACTAAAGTAAGCTACACTTTTTTTTTCTGGTTTACCAATATGAAATGCACTGAAAAAATGCTTATTTTCCTGTTGTTCTAATAGGAAATAAAAAATACTCTTTAGAACTTTTGTCTTCTGTGATACCTGTCAATAACCTCATTAAATGTTGTTGGGTTATTCTTAAAAGGATAAGTTTAGCAGGAGCAAAGACTGAGACTAAGCCAAGCTGAACAACAGCTTGGCCTAAATCGGTTTTTCACTCTAAAAAGGTAGATGTGCTGGAGTCATTGCCTTTGCTTCACCCTGATCACAGATGTGCATTGTCCTTCCAACCCCCGTGCTAACCTGCTTCCACTCGCTGAAATAATAGAAAAGCAACTTGGCAACACAGTGTAATTCTTCATCGGACAAGTGAACTGAACAGTTCAGTTAAGATTCTGGCAGTCATCAGTCCGAAAGAGGAATCCAGACTCATGTGGTTTGAAGCTAAGGCTGAAGGAGGTGGTAGGAATTGCACTGTCACCATCTTCAGGAAAGAAACCTGAAGATTTTAAACCATCTGAGTCATAACCCTTAGATTTTAGCCATGATACAGGATTAACAACAAACAGACTGCCTTTCCATAAACAACTTCATGAGCTACATTTACAGTGTTATGCTACCTGTACCTTTGTAAATGACATAGAAGCTGACCAAAAGCATTTTTGTTAGGGTTTTTTTTATTCTTTGTCATTCCTGTGTGATCTGTACCGGTCTGTACTTCTGTCCCCTATATTTAGATGGCAAAATGTCTACAGGGACAGTCTTTACTGAGTCTTTACTTGAGATTCTGCAGTCTAGGGCTACAGCTTTTCTCATAACAAGTATCTTTAAAAATTATAAATAAAAATTAATTATTTATAATGTATAAGTCTAGCTATTGTCAGAGATGGTTAGAAATTTTTCAATCCAACATCTACCCAAAGTGCAAATTTGCCACAGGCATTACCAAAGGAAAGAGTTAAATTCTGTTATGTTTTCCTATCTCAGAAAAATACTATCTGACTCTGAATAAGCATTTATTTTGTAATATGTATGTGTCAGTCACTGAGGTGACAGCACAGTCATGTTTGATGCCAGCACAGTCATGTTTGGTGTCAGCACATTCCACAGCAGAGCACTCTAATGCAGTGCACAGGGGGATTTCCTGAACCAGAAATACCTCAGGGGAGTGGACAGATCTGCCAGGAGTCCAGAGCTCACATCATGGCAGCTGACAAGACATGAGCAATGGTGGCAAAGTAACCACACCAATAAAAGAAGCCCCTTGGGGAGTCGTCGTGGCCAAGGCAGGGTGTGGCAGCCAGGGCAGAAGTGTGTGCAGGCAGGGTGTTGAAGCTCTGCCAGATTGACCAGGAAGCAATGGTAACCACTCGGCAGAAGCCATGGCCTCTCTAAGCTCTGCACTCACCACAACTCATGCAATTTCATCGGTAGAGCTCTGGTGGGAACATGCTGCCACTCTGGTGCCAGCTGCACGATGCGCCCTGCTTTTACACCAGGACCATCTGGCAGCACTGAACACACTGTGGGAGGTACATCCAGGTACAGGAACTCCTCTAGTTAGTGCCAGAGCTTCAGCGGGATGTGTGTACGTTGAGGAGTATAAGTCAGTCCAAGAGACTGATGGACTACTGGAATCATACTTTACCTTCCCTGGGACAAACCTTTTAGGTAGATATGATGTGGAGGATTCCCTGTTCTCTCTCCACCTGGCAGAACATGATGCCTTAAGGGATGGGCAGGAATGGCAACAAGTTCTTGCTTGGCGCAGGAGCTGCATCTCCACCAAGAGTATCCTCCCCTCTGAAGTGTCCTTGTATAAAAGGCACAAGGCTCTGCAAGTGGAACCAAACAATGACAAGAATGATGATTAATCTGTGTTGGAGGTGTCACTGAGATTAAGTCAGCCTATGGCCCGCATCAAAACAGCTTCCATAAATTGTCATAAGAGACTTTTCTGAGCGGCAGAGAAGACCCAGTGTGCCAATTAGACCCAGTTCTAAGGGAAGTCTGCCTCCTTGGGGCCTGGGATGAATATATGATGAGAAAAATTCCTATCTTGGTACAGCCTTCAGATGATCCATTATTGATTTTTCATGTAGTTGCAATAAGAAGTCCAAGGACAATCAAGAGAGATGTCAGGGCCTTCGAATAACTGATTAAGGGGTTGGGAGTACAAGTAGTATTCTCCTCTATCCTTGCAGCTGCAGGATATTATAAGGGAAGAAACAGGCAGACCCAGCTAATCCGTACTTGACTGGGTCACTGGAGTCATTGGCAGAATTTTGAGGGTTTTGATCATGGATCAGTTTACACAACATGAGGCCTCTGGGCAGCAGACAGAACGCACCTTTCTCAAAGTGGGGAAAGGGTCTTCACACAAGAGTGAGTAGGGATCACTGAAGGAGCTTTAAACTAGCTTTGAAGTAGGAAAAGGATAAAACTGGAGTTAAGTCATAGGGCAGCAGGATAATGTTTGAGTTTGATGCGCTATCAAGGTCCACGAGTCTGCTCCACAGTATACTGAGTACACTGGAGCACATTTGAAATGTCTCTATACTAACACACACAGGACCAGGATTAAACATGAGGAGCTTGAAGCTTTGGGCCTGTCACAGAGTTGTGACATTATTGTCATAAGCACAACCTTTTAGGATGAGTCCCGTGACTAGGGTACCCTGAGGGATGGTTATAGGTTCTTCAAGAGGGATAGACAAGGCAGGAAAGGTTGGGGGATGGCGCTGTATGTAAGGGAGGGCTTGGATTGTATGGTGCTTGCAGCTGGTGTTGACAGAGTTGAGAGCATCTGGGTAAGCATGAAGAGAACAGCAAATGAAACAGGTGTTGTGTAGGAGTGTACTAATGACCACCCAGTCAGGACTACAAAACTGATTAATTATCCCACAAGGAGCTAAGGAATATCTCTTTTATCAGCTTTTCTTGTCCTTATGGGTGATTTTAACTTCCCAGACAATATAATTATACCCTGGGACTATCATAAAGTGAAGAAAAACAGGTGCAGGAAATTTTTGAAGCATGTTGAAGATAACTTCATGTTGCAGGTACTGAGGGAGCAGTACTAGGAAATGTGCACTCCTAGATTTGTTGTTTGTAAACAGAGAGGGACTCATGGTCAAAGTGGTAATTGGTGGCTGTCTTGGTCACAGTGACCATGTAGCGGTTGAGTCTGGAATTACTGGTAATAGAGGAAAAACTGTCCCTCCCTATGGTTTTTTTCCTTCCAATTCCAGAAGGCAAATTCACTGCGATATACCTGAAAGATATACTGGAAGCCGGACCCAAACATCATATGCAGTCAAATCACTGAATATTTTTTCCAGTCAGGAACTATAGCTAGTAATGACCTGTATGTATTCATTCCATATAGTGATTTGTATAAGTAAAGAGTGGTGATTTTAAGAATTGGAGAAAAAAAAAATAATTTCTATTTGCACAGAAGAGTTTCATGCAGGGCTTTATATGTTGTCTCACTTGGAAGGGGTAGGTGTGAAAATCTTTCAGTGCTTAGCAGTAACTGTTAGTTTTGTCAAAAACTGAGTAGGAGATAGCATTTCATCTGCCAAAGTAATATTAATACTTAGAGGGTGGATCATAATGGGGGAGTGAAAGTATTGGTGCCACCTCAAGAATCAGCTGGTATTTCAACATACATAATCCAAGAAAAAGGACGCATATAACAACTAACATCCCTCTAATGCAGGAATCTCTCCTGCAGAGACTAAGAACATTGCTCAGTCTCTGACAGTGTTAGAAAATAAGCTTGTTATCTGGACAACAAAAAAAGAAAGAGAGATGATTTGGAATTGATCATAGTATAAGTACATTAAGCATGCTTTTCTTTCAATTCCACTACAATCTTTAGAAACCCTTTCTAACTTTGTTGACTACTTTGGAGTCAGTAATTTTCTCCAGAACCTCATAATGGTAAATGGATACCTTTCCATACATCCAGAAAGGTGAATTGTAGAACTGGTAATACAGGAATGAGAGGCAACTTATTTTTTTTCCTCTGGGCATCTTTGCCTATGAAAACTCTGTGCTTTGTTGGAATAGAGATGGGAGAGCACTTGAACAGGAGGGTTTAGAATAGCACAATGAAAGAGTCTCAAAAAGATAGGAAAATGTTAGCATGTATCTTGTACAGCAACAAAGTTCGGTCACTGTCTCAAATCTCAAGCAGTATGTCATTTCTGATTGTATATATTATGGTTACTTCACACAATAAAAAGCTGCATGCCTGTCTTTCCTTGTATTCATTCCATGGATTCTTTTTTCATGCCCAAGCCAGCACTCCAGAGCATCATGAACATTTTTCTCTCTCTGTGGCCTAATTAATTTTTCGTTCTCTTCTGCCTAGTTACACAGCCTCAGCAGGGCTGAACAGTTTGTAAGGTGAGTGTCTTTCCTGGGACATAACAGAATGTGTTTGAAGTTCCTTAGGCAAGCAGGAAATTAAACCTGGATCTCCTACTGCCTGGCCAAGTCTCTGACCGAAACACTGTTAAAAAAAGAAAAAAGGAAAGGAAAACTTACCTTGTCATATTTGAAGAAGGATGAGCCCAGGTGTGTTCTTTGTAATAAATTAAAATTGTAGACAACATCTAGGCCATGTATCCCACATGGTAGATACATCCCCGTGGTGTCTAGTGAGGCTAGTGAGGCATGAGAGATGAAATCCTAATAAACCCTCAGAATTTCTGTATCAAGTACAGATAGCAGAACAATAATTACTTAGGGAATGTTCAGGTGCCAGCTGGCTAACACTTATTGTGAAATCCATGCTGAGACATCTATCTCTATGTTAACACATGATTCAGGTTTCCATCCGGGATGTTGGTACCTAAGACTCAGATGTTTCTGTGGCCCTGGGTTTCATTTTACAAGATTTCTTTCCTAACTAGATGGGAAAAAAAAAAAGAAAAAAGAAGCAAAAGAACCTCACCACAACAGTACTTCCCCACTACACTGACATGCCATCATTTTAAATGCATTCAAAAATTTTAGAAATTCCTGAATATGTAGTGGGAAGAGAAAAATAACTGCGTACGAGACACAAGTATTATTTATTTAGTGAAAGAAAGGGACTTTTATCAAAGGACTTGTTTATGTTGCAGATGAATAAATTTGCAGGCTAACTCCCACAAAAACATTTGTGTTTTCTTACTACTGCTTTCAGAGGAGTGGTTCTGTTCATGAGATTTGCAAGCACTAAGCACATCGTGCTGGAATATAAGATCAATTTCATGCCATACTTGAACTCAGATACACCCCGAATTTGTAATTTATTCATGGTTAGTTTAATGAAATTAAATATAATTAGAATGCTTCTGTAACTAAGACTTTGCTATTATGAACGGTGGCATTTTTCTATGTTTCTGTGAACAGTTTTCTATGAGAATTATTAATCTTAGTAGTAGAGATACATTATTAGTAAAATACTGATTTATTGCACAATAAATCTGACAAAATGAGCTGTCGACACATAAGAAAAAGATGTCATTAGCCACAAATATAACACTTAATGGAAGAGAGCATAGTGATAAAAATATAGTCAAATGCTGTGTAATTAAGTAATATAATCAGTAATTTTAGCAGATGGTTGCTTTAAACAGGAGACAGAGTATATTGAGAAGAGAAAGGGGAACAGAGGAGTGGGAAAAGATTGTTAGACAATTAAGACAAGTTAGCTTTGAAATGTTTCCCATTATCATAGCACTGAAATTCCAGCCAAGTGTTCTGTAACTGAATAAAAACTGCCTAAATTAAATGTTTGCTCTTGTTTTCAATGTATTAGCTCCTTTTAGATGAGAATCTTTGAATGCCATGGCAGTGACTTAATTAACTAATATTTGAGAAAGTATCATTGACCTCTAACACCTAGAATAAGAATTATCCTGTTACATGCTAGTAACTGTATGCTGCTAAGTAGTAAATTTCCTTCAAATTAAGATACATTACCTTTGCTTCTCCTGCGGAAGGATATAAATTCTCCACATTCTGTAACTATTTTTTTTCTTTGCTAAAGATACCATTGGATAATGAAATTTAAATATGAGATATTCCTCCACAAATATTTTTTCAATGGCCACATCCTCCCTAATTCCCACTGGATAGTTGAAGTCCTATTTTGTTATTTAGGTTATTAAAATCTAAATATTTATATTGTATTTACCTGTTCAACATTTTAAAGTATCTCACTTCCAATTCCAAAAAGACAGCATCTGATAAATGTCTGGCTTTCTTGCAGCAATGTCCATTCCAGCCTAAAAGTGCTGTTAAGTCTGAATAAAAAGAAACACTTTATAAAACTCTCCACAAATATTAATTGAAAGTATCTTGCCACCTATTTGGCACCAAGCAAAAACACCTATTTGGGCTATTTCAAAAAGAATTTGTAAGGGAGTTCTAAATTCTTGGTGTTCCAATAACCCATTTTATATCAGAAATTTCAAATTTTGTATCAGGACACAGGAAAGAAATATCTCGTTTGGTATCAAAATAACAGTATGATTGTACTGTGGGTACATTTCTTGCTTTCACAGGGAAAAAGCACTATCACTGACTTTCCCATGAGTTAGGTACCCAGTATCCTTGGTTTAGGGAAGATCAGTAAAACACCAGTTAAAATATATTTTCCTGAATTGTAGTGCTATTTTCAATATGGACTTGTTGGGCACACAGGAATGATAGAAAAATGTACACTACAGAGAAATTTCTTTCCTCTGATTGATAAATAAGTTTTAGGACAAGAGAATTTTGATAGGAAACATTATTTATCTGAATATACTTTAGCTCAGCAGAAGTTCCAAAAAAATGAGGGCATACTTTTTGATCGAGCATGGCAGAACATAGATGAAGACAATATGGATATTAGTTGGCCAGAAGCGCTCATTTAGCTTTTTTTAAAATCTCTGAGGAATATAACAACTGTTATATCCTTGAAAATTTTGAGTCTCTTTCACTGTGCCAAAGCCTCGTGTATCAGTGCAAGTACACTGGAAGTATATTGGACTACATGAACCTGCTTTTACTTTAACAGTCATGTTGGTATGCAGCACTTTCAGTCTCTCGGTAAATAGTTTATCTTAAGATGACAGGATATTGAAAAAGTTTTTTACCCCCAATTTACATTTCATCAGCTTTGTTCTTTGTTTTTTTCCCTAAGCATCTTATTCTTTCCACAAAGTAAATATTGATCTCAGAAACTTATGTCAAATGGTTTTGAGGAGCTCTAAGAGGCAAAAAACTGAGAAGGCAAAGATGTTGAAAAGAAGGACAGACTGACTAATAAACAGTTAAAATTTCTTTAGAAGAACTTCCATCCAGACTTCTTGTGGTAGCTTGACCCTAGCTGGACACCAAGTACCCACCAAAGCCATTCTATCACTCCCCTCCTCATCTGGACAGGGGAAACAAAATATAACAAAAGGCTCGTGGAGTGAGATGAGGACTGGGAAAAATCACTCGCCAATTACCATCAACTGCAAAACAGATTTGACTTGAGGAAATAAGGCTAATTAATTACCAATCAAAACAGTAGGATAATAAGAAATAAAACTAAATCTTAGAGTACTTCTTTTTTTCTCAGGCTTCACTTTATTCCTGCTCAGTATTTTCTCTTGCCTAGTGGTGAGGGGGCCAGAGAGTAGAGATTACAGTCAGTTCATCACTTAGTTTTTCTACCACTCCTTCCTCCTCAGGGGGTGAAGTCATTCTTCTGCTCCAGTGTGGTGCCCCTCCCACAGGTCATCAGGAACTGCTCCATCATGGGTCTCTTTCACTGGGTGCAGTTCTTCAGGAACAGACTGCTCCAGCATGGGTCCCTCACAGGGTCACAAGTCCTGACAGAAAATCTGCTCCAGTGTGGGCTTCTCTCTTCGAGGTTCTACAGGTCCTGCCAGGACTTAGGGGAAGCTTCTGATGACTTTTTGTAGAAGGCACTCCTATAGCTCCCCTGCTACCAAAACCTTGCCACACAAACTCAATACACTTCTGCACCACTGTTTTCTGTTATGCCCTCATGAAAGCCCCATACTTGTTATGCCACTACCAAAACAGGCCTTTTGGAATGCATTATTTCGTTCAGAAGAGATTTACTATTACTAACAGCTCAGGAGCTTCATTGGCCTCACACAGAAAAAAAAGCAGACCTTGTCAACCAAAAAAAAAAAAAAAAGCTAATGAAAAATGGAGATATATATGTATAAAAATTCAAACTAGTGAACAGGTCCTCTATACTTGTATGGTTAAAAAAATGAAGTAGAATCATAGTTTCTGTAGAACACTACTATTGTCAAACCATACATTTATCAAAGTGACTCTTAGAACAAATTATTGCATAGTGTAGGTAAACTAGCAAAGATATTTCAAAGTTTCCAACAGAGAGTATTAATATCACCTGTTACATATTTTGGAGGATGCATGATCATCAGAAGTGTAAGACAGATCTAGGCAAATATCATTTGAAACCAAGTAAAGTTAAGGGAAAGAATCCCATCAATAAAAATGGTATTTGGATATGGCCCAGCAATTCTTGGAAGTTTAAAAAGAAGAATTCTTGAGAGCTCTCCACATGCTCCAATACCACTGGAAAATACCATTTTTAATTTTAAAATTGCATCTTAGAATCTGGTCTTTGCTTCGTCACTAATATTTACACATGGTTACTTCACATCCATTACCCATGTCTGCTATATTGTCACTTCCACACAGAACATTTCCATTTCATCAGAGAACGTACTGTTTCAGTGTCCAGAGAAGCACAACAATTAGAGAAAAACTTACTCTTACCTCTCCCCATTCTCGATTTCCCTTATTTTCACAGCAGGGAATGCTGTCAAAATTGCTCCTAGGTGGTGGCTGTCATTATGGGCAGCCAGAGCAGCCCCCACAACTGCTATTAGTCTCCTCAGTACTAAAGTTCACTCTGTCTCCCTTCTCCAACAAACCCTGCACTAACGAGATATCCACTCTGGACTGCAGCTGCCCAAGGAGCTCTAGCTCCTCCCTGAAAATGCATGCCCCTTTCTCTGACTGGATACTGTTTGTGGCACCTAGAAGGATATGTCCAGCAGTACTGCCACTGCCTCAGGACTGGCTGGAACCAGTTTCCACTGGTTTAGGGAGATTTGATGTACACAGCCGCCCTCTACTGCTGGGCAAAATTTTAGTCCCCACCTGCAACATCCCTCCCTTACAAATCCATCCCTTCACTGATGCAAAATAGGTTTTTAAGGCTACAGTGCTTATAACAGTCTGAACATATACTGATTACAGGGCCCCCCTACAACTCCTGAATGTGTGACCAAAATAAAGGCAGAAGATGACCTTCTTTTACCTCCTTTTAGCAACATATAAAAAATATAAAGAGGATTTTTTTCATCCAGGGAACATATAGTGTAAATGTATTGTAAGAAGGCTTTTCACATCTCTCACACTGTTATGTTGATATAAAAATTATGGTGAAATTTTATTACTACTTAATATGTACCAGCACAATCAGAAGTATACTTAAGCAGGTCTTGTCTTAGAGATGCTCACAATTCAATACTATATTCAAATTCCGCATTGCAATTAAGCAATTGCAAACAAGTTTGTTTCTTGGAAAGTTGGGCAACCAGGGCAGTGCAGGGCTCTACCTCAGCATTACAGGGCAGCTGTGTGGGATGTAGTAGTGGGAAAGGTGGAAGGGAAAGGAGGATAACATAACATATCCCTTCCTTCAGGCAGACCTGAAGTACAGAAATATAAATATGTGTTCCAGCTTGGACATAAAAGGTAAATAAAAGGAATCTGTTGGAGACAAGTAAATGCAACTTCAACGAGAGGATGAAGTTAAAAATAAGATGAATAGATCTTGTGATTTCCATCTACACCTGGCTACCAGATCTCTGTAACTAAGATGCATGAGAAGTTTTATATGATGAATGTAACCTGTCTTTATGTATTTTAAAAATGAATATAAGAAATTCTGTCATGGGCAGTAAAATAAACATAGGATAATGAGATAGCTAGTCTGATGACAGAACATAAACTGACTACCCATAAAGTAAAAATTAGTGATGTCTAAGAAGAAAGTAATAATGACTTGTTTCATTCACATAAATCTACACTTAGCTTCATTTGGTAGTGGAAGCAGCCAAGTAGAACTGGATATTAAACTTATATCAAACAGTTGAGAGCAATCTGTGTGAGTTATTCAAGAACAATCTGCTATAAGCAAATGCTGTGCTTACATAAATAACATTGAAACTAATTCTGGTTTTCTAGAACATGAGGAGGAGGAAAAAAAATCGCATTTTCTTACTGTCCTGATTTTTTGGGATGGGAAATATTGCCTAGCTCTTGCAGGTGAAAAATTCTTTTAATGTTCTCTGCAGAACACAAGAATGTATCCAATGCAATATGTATCCAATTTTCCAGTAAGGCTGGAACTTCTACTACAGCTTCTGGCTGTTGTTGCATGGGAAGATTTCTTTGAGACCTACAGCTTCACTGTGGCAGCTGCATGCCAGTAAACACGTTAATGACCTATCTCCCCAGACTGTACTGTAGCAATATTATGGCAAGGTAAGAGAACAGACTGAAAACAAGCAATTCTTCCAGGTAAACCTCTTCTCTGACTAAGTAAATTCAAGTTCTACTAAAATGTACCACATATAACATTTTAAGATGAACCCCTAAACCTAGAAAAAAATTTTTGTGTTCATTCTGACCCTCCACCTCTCTTAGATTGAAAAGAATCATAGCTCAGATTGAGAACTAGACAGAAAACATTTTGAAGCATCCAGCCAAATTAAGTTCAAGGCAAAAATAAACTAGCAAAGGCATGCATCAGAGATGAAAACTGCACTGTGTTGCTCTATTCTAGGCAACAACTTTGTATTGACTGAGTTCAAGATGAGGATATTCTGGTCTCTCAGCTTATAAAATAAAACAGCCATGGAAGTAACTTTCTGTCTTTCCTGCCAAGGCCTATTACTCTGATCACAGTGAATTTACAAACAGAGAAAAAGAAGGTAATGCATCTTAGACTGACACTAAGTTCTCCAGGCTAAGAGAGACAGATTATTTTAAAAGACACATTGAAAGCTGGTTGGCCTTGCTGCTTTGTTTTGACTTTCAGAATGCAACAAACATTTTCCGGATGGTGGGTTTTTAAGGTGTAAGCATACCGAGTGGATTTTAATAGCAGGTAAATGGACCAAATAAAATGAAATTTAAGAGCTCAAGCTAATGAAACACTAAAAAGAGTAAAATTTTAGATGCCATGGCTTTCTGAAACTGTCTTGGATCTGCAGCAAGCACCTTTTTTCACAAATAACTTCTGTACAGGGCGCAGGTGCCCGGCGGTGGCAGCAGCACTGGGGATTGTGCCGGGGTGTCCCTATGTGGGGCTGTCGGGGTTGCCCGGTTCCAGCGGCTCCAGCGGCCCCAGCACAGGACGCGGCTGAGCCCCTCAGCCACGGGTGGGTGGGAGAGAGCCCTGGGGAAAGCCTGGGCAAGGGAGGGCAAAATGCTACCAGGGCTGAGGAAGGGAAGCCGGATGAGAAACAGCCCTGTGAGCCCCGAGGGCAGAGTGGGAGAAGGAGAGGAGGAGAGACACCAGCAGGGATGGCACTGCAGCTCGGCTCGGGAGAGACCCCGATGGGGCAGGTGGACATGCCCTGAGGGAAGCTGCAGCCCATAGAGAGCTCACACTTGGGCAAGCTTATTCCAAAGGACTGCAGCCTCTTGGAAGGCCCCAAGTTGGAGCTGGGGAAGAGCGTGGAGAAAAGAAGGAGTAGAAAGGAGTTATTATGGACCGACTGCAGACCCCTATTCCCCATTTCCCTGTACTCCTCAGGGGGAAGAGGTAGAGGAGACAGGAATGTTAGAATCAAGTGGAGCCTGAGAAGAAGGGGGATGTAGGGGGAATGTGTTGTTTCCATATTTGTCTTTTTTTTTTTCACCGTCCAAATCTGTTTTTAACTGGCAATAAATTAAAATTGGTTTCCTTGAGCCGAGTTCGTTTTGCCTATGATGATAACTGGGAAGGGATCTCCCTGTCTTCTATCTCAACACATGAGCTTTTTTTCCTTTATTTTCCCCTCCCATGCAGTTGAGGAAAGGGAGTGGGTGCATCAGGGTGAGCATCTGGCAGTTGGCTAAGATGGTCTTCAACTGGGTATTTATGTAAACTGAAATTTCATTACAAGTGCAAATCTTTTTTAAGATTCTTAGGTCATCTTCACATTTGTGATTTATCAGTGAACACCCTTCAAGATCTAACCATGAGAACATCAAAAGAGTAAAAGTTTAGAGAGAAGGAGAATGGATAAAGAAATGCATCTAGAGTTGAGAAATGAAACTCAAGATAACACTCCATTAAGGAACAAAATTGATTTACATGTGCACTGTTTAAGAGATTTTGTTGGAAATTTTACTGCATTTCTTTCTGTTGAATTTTGGGAAAAATCCGTTGGAGTAGTTCAGGCAAGCTTGCATAAACAAATGCAAAAATCTTTACTGAAAAGAATGACAGCAATTAACTTTGCTAGCACTTGACATAAAAAGAAAACTAGCCTGTGGTACCTAGTCTGTTCTAGACCAGCAACATAAAGATGACTTTCTTAACACCCTTAGGAGAATACCAGACCCTTTATCTTATGTCTTGTCAGTCAAATGTCATGTAGCTTGTCATGACCATTAACTCCTTAAATACGTTGAAAAATACATTTATTTCTTGAACTCTGATCTTTGAGCTCATTTTTCCTGAAAACTGTGTATTAAACAGATATATCTAACAAGAAAGCTCTCCCTTATCTTTCAGCAGTGTTTTGTTGCCTGGAATTCTGTAGAACTGAAGATTATAAGAATAAGACTCTTCTGTTCAAATTAATCAGCAATGTATAGTATCTCTAAAAACACTTGAATAAAATGCTAACATGTAGTGGCCTATGCTGTTTCCATGTGCATTTTTTCCTCTTGTCCTTTTTTTTGCATTGTTTGATGGGGCTTTTTTTTTTTTCCCTCTTCTATTTCTTTTTTTCCTAAACCTGTGCACTTCTTAAATCCCTTCTTCTGAGTCTTTTTGCTGTTGCTGTCCAACATAAGTAAGTTTATCCTGCAGCTCATTCCTCTGGTTTTTTGGCCTATAATTCACTGATTGAAATCTAAAACGCTTGGTAGAGAGCACAGGCATTTTTCTCAAAATATTAGAAACGGGATTTGATCTTTTTGTGATGTCACATTTGCTTCACAGCAGTACTATAGGAAAAAGGAGGAAGATATTTTAATTGGTGGAGGCAAAACATCAGACCTCATTTATTTAATTAATTTTCTTATTTCGTTTCCATTATTGCAGTACAAACATTGTACGCATGGAAGTCTTTCTTTATACAGAAGTGAATTCCAGGTACTTTGTCACAGTAAGAATAGTAAATGAAATTATCCAATGCACAACAAAGCTGGTATAGAATCCTTACTAATCTCTCAAGTTAGGAGGAGATATTTTTTTCTGTCATATATTGAAACATGAAATGTGACCTTTAAAGGCATTGACAGATTCTTTAGAAGGGGAAAATAGTGGGTGTAATGTGTAAAGTTTGTTTTGCTGATAGAATTGCTTTTTATATTGTGTAATCTGTCTCAATAATGTTAAAATGGTTGAAAGAAATCAGTGTGACAATTGTACTGGAAAATGCTGTTCTGTCAGCATTTGTCACCACATAACACAAAGAAAAAAAAAACTTCAAAATATTCTAACTGGCATGGGTATTTTTTAAATTCTTGTGTCATTCTAATTAAACTAATAATTAGTTTTATTATAAAATGCATCTGCTAAACAATATTTTGACATTGCTGAAAATAAATACTTGTATTTTTTCCCTAACAAATTACTTTTGAATTTTATAACTGTATTAAATTTAAACACATTTTAGATTCAATTTTTATTTCTTTTCTTTCACCAGTGAAACTTAGGAAAAATCCAGTGAGGTAGCTGCCTGCTCTTGCTTTGCATTGGTCAGTCTGAAGAAATTTTCAAGAGCGATAAATTTTATATCCTGGGCTTACAAGTCCTCAACTTGAACAGTGTCTCACAAAAGCTAGGTAACTGAAGAGGGGACAGAGCTAAGTTGTCCAACAAGATTAAATATTGGTTTCTGTTTAGAGAAGACAACTAACATGTAATGTAAGTCTTTCCATTGCATGAAATGATTACAAATGACAATAATGGATATTTACAGCAAAGTAGATTTAGTTTATCTATTAACAGCATTACAAGACTGGTAAATATAAGAAGGTGTCACCCACAAACAAGTTACCAGAGGTTTATAACCTGGTAGGTGAAAAATCCAGTTAAATACTCCCGACACTGCTTCAGCACAAGATGGTGAAATAAAAAACTTCCAAAATACTGTCTATTTTACTGTAGAAAAAAATATTTTTGTGTGTGGGAAACCCTTCTACTTTCATCTTTCCCCTCTCTGGGGTACCCGAGGTCTGAAACTGCTACCATCACTCCTATTGTTTGCTGGCAACAAGAGCAAAAGAAATCAGGTGTGCATAACTCAGCTGATAAGAGCACAGTGTTAAAAATGCCAAGGTTGTGGGCCTGATCCCTATAGGGTCCATTCATTTAAGACTTGGACTTAATGATCCTTATGTGTTGCTTCCTATCCAGAATATCCTGTGATATTATGCGATGTTTGCTTATTAACACTCGGAGGGAACTCTGCAAGTATCCATCTCAGTGAATACTTTCATTATTTCTATTATAGGTAGAGGTTTTTAATTTAATTCTTAGTCTTTAATTAACAATTCATCTTCCTGAGATGTTGGTTGTTATAATCAGAACTAGAAGTTCTGCTCTTTCACACTTCTCTATTAATTCTTCACTCTCTGTTTCAAGAAACAAGTTGAAAAGATCTGTGAGCCTGTGTTAGTGCTTCTGAAGTTCAGCTGAAGTAAGTATGCTGCTAGCTCAGTTCACTAAGTTTTTATGATCTTGCTTTCACCTAATTTCATGAAAGGAGAAAAGCGTACAATTTTCTGTCTTAGCTGGATGCAAAGTTGGCTATTGATCTGTCACTTGTTTAGGCAGTTTAGAAATGTAAAGTCTAGTGATAGATGCACTAGTACATACATTTGTTTCACCTTACAAGTTTCACTGACTTTCACTGTGAAAGGGAATTTTAATTCCTCTTTCTTGTCAGTCTACCCTGTTTCACTGGGGATATAACTAGAGCTAAAAAGTCTCTTTCAATTCATATGAACTACTATATTACTTTTTTTTTTAAAAAATGAGTCAATTTTCATTTGCGATATGACCTTAAAATATTCTTTGTCGGAGGGCAGAAATTGTGTGAACAATTTCTATTGCATTTCTGAGACCTTCACCTTGGCATGGCTGGGTGCAGACAGTAAAAAAATGCTACACCACTAATATGGCTTCAGGCCTTGTGCCAAGGTGAAGGAGGAGTTGTTCTGGCAGGAAAACAAGTTTTATGGACACCTGCTGTTATCCAATTAGTACTGTACACCACAGTAAGTTTTCCTTATGTATCCAATGTAACCTGGGGAAGAATCACATCTATGTGCCACAGGCAGCATATAAACTGCGTTTCCTCTAATAAAGGGGACATTTTTGCCAATTATATTGATTCGTGTGCAATTCTGTCCGAGCCTCTCAGCCGATAATTCTTAGAATCTTTCATCTGTATTTAAGAAAACCTTCTCTGTTTCGTAATGGTTTCTGAAGAATTAGTGCATCTTTACCTGAAATTGTTTAATTGTTTCAATAAGTCATAGAATCATAGCATGACTTGGGTCGGAAGGGACTTTTAAGATCATTTAGTTCCAACACCCTCACCATTGACAAGGACACCTTCCACTAGATCAGGTTGCTCGGGGCCCCATCCCACCTGACCTGATTTATATATTCATAAATTATATTTAAGTATATTTTTACATTTTATATATTTAAATTATATTATATGTAGTTATAATATATATATTTATGTATTTATATTTATAAATACTCAATTCCAATAAATACAAAGGCATGAATCTGAAGAGATAAGTGACTTGCAAGTTTAACATCTACAGTTATCTTTGATATCGTAAGCACTTATTAAAGGAAAGTTAAAATGGTGTGTTTTAATCATACTTTTAAAAAATCAATAATTACCTTAAAATCACTTAAACTAGTAAAATGATCTTCAGTGGTGGAAGGTTGACATTACCTAGCTCATCCACAAACAATGGCTTCTCTGGAAAAACTCACACCTTGGTTTGCTGAGTGTGATGTTGTATGGTATGGTATATCTCTTTCGTTACTTTGGGTCACTGTTCTGGTTGTACCCTGTCCCAAAAATTTTGCCTACCACCAGCAAGAGTGGCAAACGCAGGTAACCTTGTTGCTGTACAGGCACTCTTCAGCAATATCTAAAACATCAGTGTGTTATCAAGTATGTTTTGGTCACCTGTTTAAAACCCAACATCATGTGGGTTGCTGTGAAGAAAATAACTCCATCCTAACCAGGTTCAATAGAGACTGACTGATCTTCACTAAACAGTAACATTGAAAACTTATGCTGTTAAGTCTGTCTTCTAGCCTCGTAAAATATTGCACAAGATTTTTAAAGTTATCATTTCAAGAGATAACAGGTTATTTCACACTGCTCTTAATTTCCTTTTTTTTTCCATGGACTCCTGTTAGACCCCTTTCCAGAAACGCCAAGCTTTACTACTTATTACACTTTAATTTTAGTCTGCAAGAGATTTCACCCACACAAACTCTTGTGAAGTCTTTGATCCTCTGATACCTTGAGTTTATGTCCGGGAAAAATATCCATACACTTTTTCTCTTAGAGATTTCTTTTAATTTGGTGAGAAAATAGGTGTTTTTGGCAAAAAGTGTTTTACATAAGTAACATGCGAACCAAAGAAAAGCATTTAATAGCAAGTTACTAGACAAACACCAATCCAAACTTAAGTGAAATACCCAAAATATGTTAAATACAGACACTTGGTGTTTAAGTTGCCCACAAGAGTAAAGGAAGAGAGATTAAGAGAGGAAAGGATAAAGACAGAAAGAGAGGAAAAATATAGCTACCACTAAGAAAGTCAAATCTTGGCAGTTTTGAGGAGAGAGGTCGAGGTAAGATGAAGACCTCTTGTGTGTCTCTTTAGAGACTTTGGCTTCTCCCCCTAGGCAGGACTTTTGGTTCACTGACCACTCACTGTCCCTCTAGGCAAAGTGAGGGGTGCAGCCATGTTGCCTACAGGCCTTACATGTACCTACTGCCATGAGCCGGTAGATCATGTGTCTGCGGGCCTAGCCTAGCCCTTCTTCCCCATCCCCCCCCCACATACTCCCACAAGGTGGTTCTGACCCAATAATTGATGATCTGGTGTCTAACAACTACCTTTATTCAAATAAATCTGTACCACGTGGGTTGACTTAAACTGATTAGGAGTAATATTTGAATAAAAGCTCAATTTAAAAATACATAGTCAAGTGTTCTGGTTGAAATATAGTGAAAAAGATGTTATGCATTTTGATAACAAATACAATAGATTGGAAAAGATAGAGCTGTAAGCGTTACAATCTAGATAATTTACCTGTGTCTTACTTTCCATTAGCAATATATGCTTCTTTTTAAAAATAGCAAGAAAAAATGTTCCAAAACAGGAACTGTAGAAAAAAGATGATTTTGTGAAAGTTTTGATGTTAGTAGAACGTAACTGCTTTTCAATCACATAGAAATTTCTAATCCAGATTAGAAATATACATACTATAATAATATGTTATTATTTGAGCATATTATGCATCCCTCAGTGACTTTTATCTACCCTTACTTGTTTATCCTTTCATCCCTATTTTCAATTTTCAGAATTTCTTGGATAACCTGGACCCCTTTGCTAGTATAACAATGGACAAACACAAATTGTAATGCTTCAAATCACCTGGTATCATAAATTTTCTTTTAAGGAAAACAGATAATTGGAACCACTTTTAAAGACCCCAATTTAGAGAAACACAACATACACCATTAATTAAAGATTTTCCAAAAGTAAATTTGTCTCTTACTTGAAAGAGGTTTAAAATATTTGTAGAAGGAATTTTAATAAAAGCCTTTATAGGATGTTCATCTGAGGCAGACATCTTTGAGAGGAAGTACAGAAGGTCTTCTTTGTGAATGTTTTTTCACCCTTTGATAAGTGGTCCCTAGCAATATTACTTTTTGATCATGAATCAAGTGAATTTTTAGTTTGAAAGCAAATGCCTTATAAATTGTCTTGGGAGATATGATTATACCTGTACCAAATTGTTGCCACGTTCTTGAAAATGACAGCTGTGTGACTTTTCTATTTTTATATGAATGAATAGAATTTAATTTATGACCTGCCACCTGCACTGTATTTATAACAAACTAGGGAATTCGATGTGCTGTACAAAACACAAAGCATATTAGCTAGTGTTATTACTACACATTTAAAAGCACAGAGTCTACAGGAAGTAAAAGCAAAAAAGGGGGGATTATAAAAGCTGCATTATCGACTGTGTGCACATCAAGGTAATAAACATGGGTTTCACTCAAAGCAGTTATTTTTCCTGACATGTTGCTGTTCCATTAGGAAAAAAAAAAAGAAAAGTATTGGAAAATAAGTAAGATTGTTCATCTTGATTACTAAAGAAAGTGATACAAAATATAGATACATCACTGGTTTTTTCCTTGTATGAAAATAGCTGTTTTATTTCACTGACGGCACAGATAGAACAGTTAAATACTATTGCACATTGATCAGTTTTACCCTCTCACAGGTCCCAACTACTCTATGATCTCAGGGAAGTGAATTAATGCTTGTGTTTTAGATGTAGGGAGTTTTATTATGTTCTGATTTAGTTCCATGAATTAAATTAAAATGAAACCCAAAGTAGGCCCTTGTTTTTCAGCAAGAAGATGTTGTAATAGAAGGAAGCAGCAGTGAAATTAATTTTCTGCATCACAGCAATTTCACATAAGTTCTGACCAGCACTGTGGGGTGTTTTGTGTATATTTAATGCAGAAAAAGTAGTCAAGGCACTGACTGATCTCTTAAGGCCCGAACCTGTCAGAGTCACATGATGCCTCTGCTGCAAGACACTCTGACCATTGCTCCAGAGGCTCCAATGAACATCAGACCTGGGATTCTGATCTCAACTTGAGCTGTACTGTAGAGCTATAACTGACCCTGTTTCCCAGAGGCAGCTCAGACCTGTGTTAGAGGTACCCTGATCTCCAGCTTTGTCTTCCACGTGAACTTTGACCCTACACTGCATGTCTATCTCAATCTCGTCATCTCCTGATCCTTATTTTCTCATTCATCTTCCTAGATTAACCTCAGACCTGAGGCACAAGTTCACCCTGTCTGGGTGTACAACCTGATGAATCCCATCCCCAGCCTGGTCCTCCTTGGGTGCTGTAGGACTGTGCTTGGTTGTTTGGGGTACTGCCCAACCTGCACTGGGATCACCCCTGGATTCTGGTTTGTCCTCCCTCATGGAGTTGTTCCTGCTGCTCTGAAGAGTGAACTCTGGCAGCAGTTGGAAGGCTAGACTTGAGCTGAAACCAAGCTTCTGGAGCAAGTGGAAGTCATGACCAGATCCCCTACTCCCGGATGTTGGTGCACTGTCTTGTGGGGTGTGCAGTCACTGGCCATGAATACCTTTGTCAATTAAATGGGGTCGAGGTGCCTGGGACAATCAGAATGACACACGTTGCAGAACAGAGAAATATAAAAGTCATGTGGCACACTGCCCTGCACAACAGCAAGTCCCAGTCAGCTGTGGGTTGGATCAGTGAGAGGGTAGGAACATGATCTCTCAGTGGTCAGGGCTGCCCTCCTTGACTGCTTCTTCTGAGAACTGAGTTTTGTATATGTGCTTTGAGCTTAAGTTACTGTTTATCTGTAAACACTGACCTGATGTGGAGGGGAGTTTGAATGTTAGTTAAAATTGGCTGATCTGCAGAAGGTCTTCAATGCTAGCTTTGTAAAATGACCCTATCTACGGACTCTAGGTTAGAAGAAAATTTTAATTATAATAACTACTTTGTTGTGTTGTTCTGCCAAGGGTCCCTAAACCATCTACCTGTCTCCATAGTGCTGAGTGACAGCAGTGTGTTTGTGAGCAAAGGTACCAAAAGAGATTGGTAATGTACTTGAATATAAATGTTGGAACTGCTAATGCACGATGAAGGACTAATTTGAATGCTCAAGTCTTTCAGGTAGTTAAAGTTCAGAGTTCAACTTCTTGGTTTCAGAACAGCAGCATTGTAAACACTACTCTTATTATTAGACAAAATTATAAAATAGTATTCTACACACTGTTTTTTCAACCCCCATCATATCCTAATTTGAAGACTTTGATTTAAAATTTCCTTCTACAACTTTTAGACCATAAAAAAAGGCAGGGATATTATTTTTATTATGGTTTCTCAAGAATTCTGAGCAGCTTTTTCCCCATAGAATCACAGGTTAATATGTCAATCTAGTGATAAGCTAAGTACCCTATAAATCACTGATCTGTCATTTTGTTGTATTTTCAGTTTAACAACTTGACTTATTCTATCATGAAGAACTTTTCTTTCAGATTTAGAATAAGACAAAATACTTTTTGTGTAGGTAATTGTGACACTTGAAGTTAAAAACTAGGACAGTTTGTTATTTTTTGTGTTTAGTATTCATTAGCTATTCGTGTTATGATTTGGGTTTTTTTTTTTCAGAATTAGGAACTTCTTATACTTCTCAGAGGATGATTGTTTTCTTATGCTGAGGAATAGTGAATACTCTTGCAAAGATGAGGCCATCTCAGCATTGTCAATTGACAATCTCAAGCAGTAGTCAGTATTAGCTTAAAGGAAATAAAGGAGCTAACAAAGCTAAAATGTCCATAGAAAGTTCTGTCCCTATCTTTCAAATACAAATGGAGGTTTTCTTTTAAGTTTTGGAATTGTCTTCATCTTTCTTAGGCACAATTCACTGACAGAAGACCTTCAAATCAGCAACTGGCTTGAATAAACACATCTATTAACATTTTCTGAGGATTTACTTTCCACAGCACTCCAGTCCAAGCAAACGGTCAAAAGTTTACACTATTCTCAACATATGTAAGTTGTTGGATGCTTCTTAATTTTGTAATGAATCAGTGAGGTCACTGCAGTGACTGATTCTGTGCTAGTAACAGAGCAGTTTGCTTAAGGTGTGAGCCATTAAGTTAAATGAAGATGTGAAAAACGGCAAAAGTGCTGTAGGTGACTAAGGGGAGGTTAAGTAAGCGAACATCAGAACAGACGTGCTTTACAGGCAAGAGAAGTTTCTTGCAGATTTGTATTCATAGGTTTCTTAGCTGTAACTCCACATCTCAATTCTGTACAAGCCAGAGAGCTTTCTGAACCTGAGCTAGAAAGAAGCTCAACTCTTGTAGCACTTTCAAGTCTGAATACTGTACATCTAAGTTTGAAGCTAGCCAAGATCAAACAAAAAGAATATGGAGAAGAGAGTCTACCTACCCATTCTGAATGTTAGGTTACTTAAAGTGGATTTTGATCCTATTCAATTTCTACTAGTGTCTGTAGAATTTGATCCATCCACCCCTTTAGGCTGCATGCTGACAATCTTCTTAAAGATATAATTCTTCCTTTACTATTTGAATCTCTTCCAAAGCCTATAATATCTCAGCCTTCATAAATGTCTCAGCTCACTGGTCTCATCCTCTTCACTGCATGTTAGCTATCCTGCTGATTCGATTCACCTTCTGAAAGGTTTTGGTTTGTATTACTGCCAGCAAGCTACAGAATTTAAGTGACAAAGGGACTTATGACACATTGACCTTTTTGTCTCTACTGTTCCCTATGTTGCTACTGTGCTTCAAGGTGCATTTCCTGCTTGTTTCAAAAATGCTTCTACTCTTACAGTTGGTTCCATAAATATTAAAAATTACATGCTAGTTGTACTCGTCTCTCATTTTTATGGAATTTCCCCAGTCTGCTTCAGCTATACTAAATGTTCCTGGTATCTGTCTCCACTTCAGAATTTCTTTTTTGTGCTTGTGTGTGGTCAAAAAAGGAGTGCAGACTAGCTTACCACCCTAGTATTTCTTTCTTATACTTTACCTCAGTTTGCTATCACCTTTAGTAGAAAAAAACAACATTCTTCTTCAAGTGAGGTAAACTGCAGGTCTATTTGTTGCAACTGTTTTTCATTCCTTTTACTTTGGAGGGTGCTATAATGCTCTCTTCCCAGAATCTCTTTTTGTCTCCCTTTCTCCCACTGTCCCTGAATTTTCTTGCTTATCCACTTATGACTGACCTGTTACTGAATGTACTAGCCTGAGCTATGCTCTGGGAACCCAGAGGAACATGGTGTTATGTTGTAACTCTACAGCAATTTCCTTTTGACAACTCAGACTTCCCTATTTATTCATGTGTTCCTTTACTGGATGAGGCTGAAATAGTAGATTTTCTCTATCACTTCTATCTCTTGCCATTTTCACACTATTTGAGCATTTAATTCAGAGTTCTAAAAGTATGTGTAATAAAACTGCTCAAGCACCACTGAAAGTATCACTAATGACACTTGTGTGAATTAGCACCAGTAGCTACCACTAACCAGAAAGCCATAACAATTTCTCAGCTTTCAGCAATGAAAGCAGATACAGCTCTGTAAGAGAACTTTTACCTCAATAACATGCCTGACTTTTTGAAACTCCTTACAGTTTGAATAGATTTTGGAAGATGTTTGGAATATCACAAAATGCAGGGTATTTCAAATGAAAGGGAAAGTGGCCCAACAACTACCTATTGAACTTTTTTGGAGACCTTTCTCTTATTAGGAAACTTTTATTTTTCCTGACCATGTCTGTGACAATTACTGAGAAGTACCTGTCAGAAGTAATTGCATGGCTTCCGATCTTACTAGGTGAGAGTAGCTTTTTTGTGCCATGACCTCACTGCTTGACCTCACTGCTTGTCAGAATTTCTTGTTGACAGCAGCAGATTCCTTATGCTAAAGGCTACTTAGCAGTCAGTCTCAAAATGCTTTCTTCTTTGCTAGGCCAGCTCGCTAAGGCCTGGTCACTTTAGGCTCATCAGATATTACCTTTCAATTGGTCTTTAAAGTGGGTTTTGTGTTTGCCATGGTAAACACATGGTAAGGTTTTGATTAATAACTGGCTTCATTTTGCAGTATGATAGAGACAATTCAGTGATGAGATTTTTCAGAAAATCTTCTAAATTTTGGGTGTTTTATAAGGTACTAAATAATCAGTTTGTTGCATATTGTTATATATTTTTACTTCACAGTGTCCCTATCTTTCTTTAAGCCATCTCTGTTTCACTCTTTCAGTCATGTCTAAATTTCATCCTTGCATTTCAGATTTTTTTTTTTTTTTGTGGGAATCTGGGTGTAGTTTAGCTGTAGCCAATATTTTCTTTCCATAAAGATGTGATCTCTTTAAGTGGCACCTCCATTGATTTGGACTGGAGGGAATTGAATTTGCTATTAAAAGTTGTATTTGTAGAAGCTAGAAACGTTCACCAAGTTTTATTTGTTAGCTATGGATTTTATTTTTGCAAAAACTCACTGAAATGATCACTTTTCATTTGTGATTTCACTTTCAGCACAGCAAATTTCACACTCAAAGCATAAGGTTCTTGTTCTAACTTCTACCTCTCATCATTCCATCTACAGAATAAATACTCAAGTTTCAATTACATTGATAATACCTGAAAGACTGTGTGACCTACTGCACCCATCTAAAGGAACGGGTCAAAAGACATTTTTTTTCTAATTATGCAGAAAAGTTTCAAGACTTTCAAGCCTGCCTTATATTGAAGGATGGGATTGGAAATTTTGAAGAACCTATCTTCACCAGTGCTGCCTTTGTAGGAGTAGAATAACTGCTGACCAAGTTAATAACACATATTTGTTAACTACTCAATTTTGTCTGAGAGAGAAGCCTCAGATGCATCTCCTGGGACACTTCCATCGAGACGTACAAACAAGATTCCTTCTTCCTCAGAGGGATCCTAGTGTGTTAGTATTATATTAAAGAGAGAGTATGAGTGCTGAAGTTGCTGTCTGCTGTAGTGTTCAATATAAATGGAATTAGCATCTAGATAGCATTTGCATCTTACTGTCTGTTTATTATGTGTGTTTATCCACTTTATCAGCTGCAGGTTTATCAGCTGCAGGGCCAAAACTATTTTTAAAACCACATAGATGGATGTTACTGCTCACATCTTTCATTTTGTTCTAAAAATACGCTGAAACAAATTGGAACAGGATGGATAAGGTTAAAATTGCACAATAGAGATCATGTTACATTATGCAGTTAGGGGTTGTATATAGGAAACATGCATGGAGAGGAACCAAAAATATGGTAAGGTTTTTCCTCATCACCTTTTCTCAGCAACCAACCATGTTACAGGTCTCCCTTCTTTTTCTTGGATATCTACATTTTTATTTGAGTTTAATGTAAAATTATAGTAGATGGCTATGAGGTGACTTACTGAATGCTGCTTTGTTTTTTGTTCAGTTTTGGTTTTGTTATGGTTTTTTCAATTCCTCAGATTCTGTTTCCTTCCCTTACTTACAGTATTTTTTTTTTTTTTTTACCTCTGCATTTCAGTGCTTGACACATCCTTTGGATGCTTCATAAGAAAAAAGGGAGAAGTGGTAGATCATGGCTACTGACATTGCTTGTGACTGACAGATACTTGACTTATTTGTGTTGTGTTATTTTAGACTTGTTTGTTCTTTCTCAATAATTCTTTTAGCCCTTATACTTGAACAAGGTGATTCACTGGAATACCATTTTCTATTAATTGATACTGTGGCAATGGAGAGACTGAGAAAAAGATAGCGATGACACTTGTATTAGGTAAATGATACCCATCCTCTCATTTTTATATATGTTGTATCAATTCTTGGCTGCTAACAAGTATACTCTACAGTCTTACATTGTTGAAGGCTTTTTCTTTGTGTCAGTTTTGAAAAAGATAAAAGTAAGTTGTTTCAGGCTAAAAAACCAGAACCAGTAACAGAGAAACAGCAGTCATATACAGTGTCTCTTGTTCAATAACTAAGCAGGAGATGCACTCCTGGAAAGAAAATGCTTGATAGGCTGAAAACCACGCATAGAATACTGATATTAAATTTATTAAAAGCACTTGTTCATTTTCTCACAAACATGAATTTTAAATCAGTATGTTATGCTCATATTTACCCTGCTAGTCCTTGTTACTTTAAGTCAGTTACCAGAAGGTCATTCTCACTTTTTTTGTTTCTCCTTAAGAGTACCATAATGATGCTGCTTAATTGTCTGAAATCTGGAAGTGCATGGGTTCCAGCCAGTGTTAAATTGAAAATCTCATGAAACATGCATACATTTTTAAAACCAAAGTTTTGTTTAGTTTTTGCCTCCCTTCCCTTCCCTTTCCCTTCCCTTTCCCTTCCCTTCCCAAACCTTCCCTTCCCTTCCCTTCCCTTCCCTTCCCTTCCCTTCCCTTCCCTTCCCTTCCCTTCCCTTCCCTTCCCTTCCC
>NW_020884924.1:3627030-3768451 GCF_003945725.1 Corapipo altera
CCCTGCCCTGCCCTGCCCTGCCCTTCCCAAACCTTCCCTTCCCAAACCTTCCCTTCCCTTCTAATAAATTAATATAAAAGATTTGAAAAGAGATAAGTTCTTTTTCTGAATCTTGTGCTTAATTTAGTAAAAGTTAGTGGCTTCCCAGTTTGAGGCATACTTTGCAAAATATCTTTAAAAATCTTTAAGACATAAATTCTCTCTTATCTCATAAGTGCTGGTGACTTGATGGAGGATCTCATACCTTTTGGAGGTTTCCATAGCTGTTGGAATCCATGGGTTGTGAATTTGGAAATGTCTTAGAATAATATTTATTTGAAAGGAAGCTAATACACTTTCAATTTTCTTGTAGTTTAAGAGCAAGGCAGAACTATTTTACTGAGAACACAAATAGGAGAGATGTACATTGTGACTTTCAAGGGGGGGTCTTTTCTCATTTTCCTTTTGAAGCTGGAAACTAACCAGATTGGCAAGAAGACAGCTGACATGATGAGGAAAAGCAAGAGTAAAAGAAAAATTTCAGAGACTAGACTACTAACAGTGGGACAGCCAAATAAAAAGTAAAAAGGTGTGATATTCAAGGACTCAAAAAATTAATAACAAGAGGAGGAGACCACCCATTGATTTCAGAAGGGAAACAGTCAGCTGGTGGAGCTCCATAGCACAGTGAGAGGGAGAGATAAGGCAGATTCAAACATCAGCTGGAACAATCACTGGACAATTTTTTTTTTTTTTTTTTTTAATTTTTCCATCCTACATTACCCTGAACACCTTCCTATGGTATGAGAAGCAGTAAAATGGATAGTTGAGTACAGGTTGAGTACAAGGCGAGTTTTGCTGAACAATAACCAAAGGCTCATAGGAAAAAAGGACCTCAACTAAGGTGTTTTGAAACTAAAGCACTCTCTGAGGCTGAAAAGATAGGGGCTTGGCTTAAACATGGGAAAGCTCATCCCTGCCAGCTATAAACAAGACAGCACTTAAAGTAAAGCTATGTTCTAAACCACAGGGAGGAATGGAAAAAAAAATCCTTTATCTTCCGTATTTTCAAACCATGAATTTCAGAATTTTGACTAGATGAGGGAAAAACACATAAACCTGACTGCAGGAAGTCAGTCAGACATCCTGAAGGTTTACAAATAAGAGAGAGAAACGCAGTGTTTGAGGGGTGCGGAAACTGAGAAGATCCTTGTGTATCCTCAAGTGACAAACCCAAAGGCAGCTAGGGAGCTAATCAAACTCTTTTAGTTCTAGAAAGACTCCCCACCCCAGAAAGCTGTGCATACATCAGCAGCAATCCATCTGAATTGTATAATTAACAAAGCATTACTCAACAGGACTCAATCTGCTGGACACCATGTAAAATATGGTATGCCTAGGTAAGAATGCTGGGAAGTAAGAAGATAAAATGTGAGTAATTTTAATGAAGAGCACCCAGGTGGAAAAAAATAAAACAAAACAAAACTCAGATTATTTTGAAGAAATAAATCAGTCCTAGCAATGTGAGTGAGGTGAAAGAACTTCAAGCTGCTTCTGCATTTCAGGAATATGAAACTTAACAAGGTTTGGAGAAAATGAAAACTTAGTACTCTGCAGAGAAATAAGGCAAAAGAAGAAAGAGAAACACTGCATGGGGATTGTGGGAGACTTTGTGCAAGTTTCATTTAATGTGTTATATGGAGTTAGTAACCAGATAGTCATGTGGGGTTTTTTTGAGGTACATGTTGTAGGGACTTTGCCTCTCTTGCACTGCTACATAGCTCTGAAAGATGCTTCCTTATAGCAGGAAGATAGAAATAGAATGCTGTAACTGCATGATGTATTCGCACACAGTTTACCCGTGTATCATGTGCAATGTTTTATTGAAAGTTAAAAGCCAAACAATGTGAAGAAAAGTTACCCCTCAGTTTGTCCAAAGATGCCCACCTGGGGTGGAATGAAACTATCTGTGTTATTCCCTCGCACAATCTGAGTACATTGGGGTGATGGTCACTTCTGAGTGGAGCTCCTGAGAGACGAAGTGGTAAGAAGCAAACACTACCATCTCTTGTGGATAGTGGGACAGTGAGACCTTTAATAAAAAGCCAAAGGGTCTGATTTCAGTTGCAAGTCAAGAAATCCTAGAAAGCTGTTTTACTACGAGCAACACTGGAGGAAAGGTCTGCTGTGCATCAATGGAAGGGAAGTGAAAAAATTGTTTTCAACACCTTTTGTAATCTGTGACATACCAGAGCTAAATTTAATTTATGTGATTGTTCTGTTCTTGTTTGAAAGCTGATAAACCTAACTAGGGGTTCTATGTCTCTTAGTGGAGTTTGTTTTAAAAAACAAAGAAAACAGTTTCTGTAAAAGGCAGACCTGCGGTTCATAATGCATGTCACTCAATCTGTAAATTTACTAACTTTTGTCTCACAGATGGGCTGAAGAACTGAGAATTTTTTAGCTTCTGGAAAAAAAAAAATCCCTCTCCTGAGTTGTCAGAGTCCAATATTCCCTGACCAAGCTCTTTTACATACTCCACAAGTGAAGGCTGCTGTAGTGGGTTGACCCTGGCTGGGTGCCAGGTACTCACTAAAGCTGCTCTCTCAGTCTCCCCTCTGCAACTGGACAGAGGAGAGAGGAAAAAAAACAGCTAAGAATTCATGAGTAGACACAACAGCTGGGAGAGGTCACTTACTGATTACCTTTATGGGAAAACAGACTCAAAGTGGGGATAGTACTTAAATTTATTACTAGCAGGATAAGACCCAAAAAGTGAGAAATAAAACAGTCTTAAAAACACCTTCCCCCCACCCTCCTTCCATGTTCTCCCTCCTCCCCCACCAGGGGTGCAGGGGGATGGGGAATGGGGGTTATGGTCAGTTGTTTCTGACACTGCTCAGAGAGAGAAGTCCTTCCCCCGCTCCCATGGGGTCCCTTGCACAGGAGGCAGTCCTTGATGGACCTCTCCAGCATGAGTCCATCCCTCAGGCAGCATTTCTTCCCAAACTGCTGTTCTGTGGGTCACTTCTTCATGGGCTGCAGTCCTTCATGAATGAACTGTACCGACATGGGTCCCCCACATGGGCCACAAGTCCTACCCAGGAAAAACCTACTCCAGCATGGGCTTCCCTCTCCACGGGCTGCAGGTCTCCAGCAGGATGCTAATCCCTCTTGGGCCTCCCATGGGGTCACAGCCTCCTTCATGCATCCACCTACTCCAGCATGGGCTCCTCCATGGGCTGCAGGTGGGTCTCTGCACCCCGATGGTCCTCCATGGGCTGCAGGGGCACAGCTGCTCCGCCATGGTCTGCACCATAGGCTGCAGGGGCCTCAGTTCTGGTGCCTGGAGCACCTCCTGCCCCTCCTTCTGCACTGACCTTGGTGTCTAGGTTTTTGTTCCCATGTTCTCACTCTGCTCTTCCCTGGCTGGAATTTCTTCTGTGCAATACCTTCTGTTTTTCAATATGTTATCACAGAGACGTTACTGTTGCTACTGATTGGCTTGGCCTTGGCCAGCAGCAGGAAGTCTATCTTGGAGCCAGCTGGCATTGGGTCCACGGGACAGGGGAAGCTTCCAGTAGCTTCTAACAAAAGCCACATCTGTAACCCCTCCCCCTCTGCTACCAAAACCCAGCCACAGAAACCTACTACATCTGTAATATTTAATATTAAATGTACTTATTTGAAGATATTTGACATATGAGATTTCTGACTTAGCAGAGGAATGATACAACAATTGCAATTTACTGCTTACCAATACAGCAATTGCAATTTACTGCTCAATCACAATGACAACGTGATTCCCCTATCAGCATCTATCAAATGCTCACCATGACAATACTGGTTTGAAGCCAGCTCAAACCCATTGTTTTCTTTTAAATATTTTTGCTTGTTTTCTAGCTTTTATACTCTATGTTGAGTTGAATAATGTATTCACCCCAACCCTCCATGACAGCCTAGCTAACTCAGGGAAACATTCTCACTCTTTTAATAAACTCAAGGAATCACTAGTTGATCCATTCAGTTACTGATAAGTGTTTAACTAAAGCAAAGGTCTCCCTTTGGTGCCCCTTGTGTTGAGATGAAGTCAGCTTATTTCCACAAACTGAGTTTGGTCACACCCTGTTTTATTTCTTGAGCTTCATGGACATGCAACCCTTTCCCATCCCCTCCGAGTCTTCTTCCATTTGTAGGGTTGTATTGGTCAGTCATATGATTTCAGGCATGAAATGAAACTGAAATAGGGTATATTAGTGAACTGTAAAGCAACAAAATGCTTTGGGTCAGCAGCTGTTCTTAATTTTGACTATTTTTGCAATGGTTCATTTTAATTCTGACCTTTATTTTATTGTTTTTTATATAAATTCTGTGAAATTTAAAATAAAAAGTCACATGGAACCTTTATTTGTTTTACTTTATCAGAACAAGTCACTTGGATTATTGCCAGATATGTTCCAGTGATGCTATATTTTGAGCCAGAAATCTAGTCCTTTCTAAAACATTATTTTGCTTTTGTCCTATTAGAAATTTTTTTCTAGTCGTTCTATCCTCGACACAGCTGGAAAAAAAAACCCAGCCAGCTGCATTCAGAGTTAAAAAGGTTAGAGGAAAATGTGCTACTGTTACACACAGGAAAGAGCCTTAGGCCAGTTACTTAATCAAAGAGAATGAAATGTTATTTTTACTGTTCAAGAAATGAATGGTAATGATAAGTCTTATTTGTAATATATTTCATGTATTATATTACCAATATAAAGATATTTTTTTTTAAGTCAAAAATCCTGATGGAAACTGACTGACAGAGTAGACTTTAATTGAAACTGGTGTTCTGGCATCTACTCTGATTCTAATAATGTAACTAGAAACTTAAATGCTGTGCTCTTATGCATTACTAAATCATATTTTCCACTGTTAAAGAGTTCTCATGATGGGTAAAAGTAGATCTTCATCTAACACAAAACATAAGTAGATCTTGCTTACTTCAACTTGTAAAATGGCACACAAATAAAGTTAATGCTGTCACTGTGCCTGCCTCATTTCCTGGGAACCCTTTCATTATATGTAATCATTCGCATGAAAGTTGTAAGCTTTGTCTGGATTTAAAAGCAGTAGAGATCGTTGTGATGAAGCAGATATAGACTTTAGAGAAAGTCATCAAGTGCCCCAAACAAAGCATAGATCTCGATGTAGATAACACGAATACAGAATACACCTATTCTCTCTTCAGTAACAAAAAGGGAGTCGTAGCACATTTTACAGACAAAGAGTACTTTTCTGTACTAGGAACTGACTTCTTCAAAATCAAATTTCCATCTACCTCATAAATAATTACAGAAAATGTCAAACTCTGATAACATCTAGAGATTTGGTTGCTGTTAGAATCTATGATAAGTAGCATACATGTGAGATGACGGTTGAATTAATATACTGGAAATCTTTTCTTTATTAGTCTGTAGTATATAAGTCATGTTAATCAAGGACTCTTTCTATCAAGTGTAATTTTATAGGTGTTTTACAGTCAGAAGAATTTATTAATGTGTATGTCCATCCTTGATTATCACAAATGCTCTCAAGGCCAAACTGGAAAGATAATAGATTCTTTCTGCTTCGTTGTAGATTTTTTTGATCTTCTGGCTGTACTGGAATGAACATTAACTTTAACAAGACATTGAGAGTAAAGGATGCAGTCTCAGGGAAAGAATGGGTTAAAATTTGCTTGTGATGTCAACTGGTTCTTCAGTAACACTTCACATTGAGCTGCTGTGTAATACATTAAACAACTAAATGTTATGAAATATGTAGAATTTTTCTGTAAATGCTTTTACTCCAAAACAGTAGATAGAATTTTTTGTAGTAATTTGTATCATGTATTATCATGGAATCATAGAATGGCTTGGGTTGGGAGGGACCTTAAAGATTGACTAATTCCTATTCCCCTGCCATGACAGGGGGGCTGTTGGGGTGGTGGGAGGGGGCTCAGATCTTTCATTAGACCAGATTTCTCAGGATGCCATCCAACCAAGTCTTGAACACTCCCAGGGAGGGGGTTCATCCAGAACTTCTCTGGGCAACCTGTTACGGTGCCTCATCACCCTCACAGTAGGGAACTTCTTCCTAATATCTGATCTAAACCTACCCTTGTTCAGTTTGAAACCATTCCCTCTGTCACTACATGCTCTTGTAAATAGTTTCCCTTCATCTTTCTTGTAGGCTCCTTTCAGGTATTGGAAGGCTGCAATTAGGTCAGCCCAAAGCCTTCTCTTTTCCAAGCCGAACGGCACCAGTTCTCTTAACCTTTACTCATAGGAGAAGTATTCCATCCCTCTAATCACCTTGGTGTTCTTCCTCTGGGCTTACTCCCATGGGTCGATGTCCTTCCTCTGTTGAGCACCCTGGAAATGGATGTAGTATTTTTCTTGCTTTGCAAAGTATCACATTTCTAGCTATTCCATGTAGTCAATATCACTGTGTCATACTAAAAGGGGTATGTGCTCTTTTGTATGCTAAGTTTGCACAAATACTTAACTAAGCATTATTTTCAATTTTAGTTTTCATTACTGGACAGGGTGTTAATCACAGTAACGTAGAAAATTCTGTGCATAAAATATATGCCTCCTTTTGCCTATTCTATTTGTAAGAGTAATTTGCTGCTGTGTCTTTCAAAGACTGGTGTCAATTTAGCTGCTCAAATGCTAAATTAGGTTTAAATCTCCACTGCCTCTTGTAGTTATAGTTTTCATTAGTATATGAATGACAAAAATCAGTCATTTAGCAACAAATCATAATGCTCACCAGAGAACTGCATACCAAAATCTATTTATTCAGATATGACAATTTGGCATAGTCCAAAAAGACAGTCCGTAAAGCATGGGGTTTATTTTCCTGAAGGATTTACTTTTCAGTGCACTTGCCTCAAAATTGAGGCAGTTAATGACATTATGGTTTTAGGCCTTGGAAGCAGCTTCTAGTTTCTCAAATTCAATCAGCAGGATTGTTTCATTAAAAAAAAAAAAATCTGAGAAGTAATTTGTGTAAAAAAAGCCCAACCCCCAAACAATCCCCAATTCAAACAAAAAAACCACCCTGTAGTCTCTGTTCTGTAGAGTTTCCCCAGTAGTCCAGAAATTAAAGACAGAGGTTCAGTACAGGTGTTCTGACATGTTTTAGCATTTTGTAAGATCTTTTAGTCTGTTAAATCTCATTTTGGAAAGGGCAAAATTCTTATAAAGAAAAAATTGGATCCCACACAAAATAGTATTTAAGTCTCCTTATGTTTTTTACTCTTACTGGTGATGCTTTAGAAGCAAGGTTGGTATGGGTAAAGGCATTACAGGCTTTAAGGCGAATACTAGAGAAGCTTAAAGCAAAAGAGCCTTAAGCATGCCTGCGGGGAGATTGATTTAAGCACAGAGAATAAGTACCTTCTACAGTCATGTGTTAAAGTTCACAGTGCTATTATATCATAGGGGACCAAATCAGGAAAGGTTTCATTGAAGGTAGCAAGCAAAGTTTAAGTGACATTTGAAGTGGGTCCTTATTTTTTATCCCAGGAATTGTTTTGATGCATGTATAAACATGCTTATTTTTAAACTTTTTTCTTAAGCTCACCAGGTAAACAGGCTTTTGCTGACTGTAAAAAGGCTAAAACCAGATGGTATAACCTCTCAAATATAGTGGGTGTTTCAGTTGAATACAAGTAACATCTCCTGTGTGCTCTCACAGTGCTGGTGATCTACTGAACCAGAAAAAGGAAAAAGTTATTCACCTATGCTGTTGCCCAGAGGCAAGCAGGAGAAATGAAAGTAAGGAACCAGCCCTTCAAAGGTTGCCTCCACTGACTGTCAGTTTTGTCCACTTCATACCTTCTTTCTGAGCACCAATTCAACATAAAGCAGATGAATATCATTCTCTCTTTTGATTTAAAAAGTATTGAGACACTACGGAAGCTTGTTTCAAGTGGAACTGAAATTATAATTGCTGTAAGACAATAATCTAAAGTTTCATCCATTCACACATAATGCCTTTCAAAAAGAACATAAAATGTGTAGCATGGACCCCCTCCATTCTTCTCTCAGTAATGAGTTCCATGTACCATTGAAGTGCTCTTACTTTGATCCCTTTCCTCTGGATGAAAGGAGCCTTAACCTCACATCACAAACAATAAAGTTCCTGGATTTAAATATAGACATAAATGTTCCTTAGGACTTGCTCTTTAGGAAACATGTTTTCTGTTTTTCTTTTCATATTTACACTAACTGACTTCATAGAAAATGTTAAGGCATTCAAGAGGGTTTTATAAGAACAAATGTATCAAGAGTGAAACGGCATTTACACAGTTGATACAGGTGTCTCTATTCAGCCACTGACTACATCTTTCAACCATTGATCAGGCTTATTCATTTGAAAATTGTAACTCTTGATCTTGAATAGTAATAAAGAAAAACCTCAAAATAAACCCTTCTTTAGGTGTGATTATCCATCTGGCTCACACCAGTTAGTTCAAGCTATTATTACAGTCTCTTTTCTTTGCATTAAAAAAAAATACTAGAGTGATCTTAGGGATATCCTTTAGGGAAGTGTTTTAGTAAGAACTAATTAATTTTTTTTTCAACATAAAAATGAAAGTTTATACAAACATATTTTACTCTTGAACATGCTTATTCCAGTAACCACTTGTAAAATGTCACTGTTGTGTTCCCACAGCCACTATGAGGACAGGTGAAAGGTAGGTCCTTGAATCAATACTGTTACTGTAAAGTACAGTGGGTTTTCTCTCAGTCTGCTTCTAGTTGTTCCAGTCTCTTGGAGAGTATGGTCTTTCTTGGTCCTGAAAACAGTGGATTCACAATATAGACTGCCTAATTAGGACAGTGTTAAATTAACTTAGAGGAGATTAAAACACTGGTCCAGCAGCTTAATTCTACGTAAAACTATCATTCTAATTTTCAAGAATTTAACAAGTTCTTATACCTTGCTGGGTTTCACCCTCTTTAAAATATATAAACATTAAAAAAGGAGTATTACAGCTATTATCAATAATTTACCAAGTTCTCACACTTCTGTCACTAAGAAAATGTTTTATTCTTGCTTTATTTTTTCTTTAAAAATATTTTAATATTTTTATTAATATTTTTCTAATATTAATTAGAAATATTTTTCAGCCTATAGAAAGGTATTTTTTATGAGTTTTCATCAGTCCTTCAATGGGCCACATATGTTTCTCCTCACTATTTTATCATTTTATAGCCATTGTATCTTGGTACAGGATCTTTGTATAGTCACATTCTGGAGTTTTACTTTTGTTGTACAGCTATAGTAATTCACATATCGTATATAGCACTTCAGTACCTCCTTACAGCATTTTCTTACTTTACGCTACCCATAGTTCAAAGTGTAGAAATTTTGGAGAATTGTGTGTTATAATAATGATAATAATATTTTAATATAATAATGATTTTTAAACAGAAACATGGATATGGATCATATTCAGATATTCAATGCTACTCCTTGAAATCCTAATAAAGTAAATTTTTTCATTAGTTTTATTGATATATAGCTTAAGAGAATAACATTATGGAATGATTAATAGTCTGCATGGGTTTATGGGAAGAGGGTTACTTGACTGGTATTGGGTTATACCTGGTCTGAAGACCTCTTACTTGAAAAGCAAAAGCCCTATTAATTTACAGTAATCTGGGACGAAGTTTCTAGTTTGTACGTAAACAAACATATTTGGTACCTAGCATGACACTTCCTCTTTTGTTGTTCTTATTGGTATTCAACATACTTGCCAAACCTAAGACAGGAAATAAAAATTTTCCTATAAAATTTTTCCTTAAGACTATATTCTTAATAATTACTTTTTTCAGACGGCATTTCCTTTCAACAAACATGTCTTCTGATAGGAATAGTTTTCCTGACATCTCTTTCACATTGTTTTACTGTTCTGTAAAGGAAGCTGGGCTTTATTTTTTTTAATAGTAGAATTCTGCTGTTTTCTCAGACGTTGGACACGTTTCTCCCTTTAGTAGAAGATCTAGATAAGTTGAAAGATATGATGTCAATATGTAAATAAAATATATTTTTTCATTGAATATACCTATTTTCTAGGCTGCTGGTGCAATAATACACTTTGTTCTGGTTTTCTGCCTTGTCTCTCCTGAAATCCACTGTGGCTTATTCTGTGTGTGAGATAAAATTATATAAGCACTGCCTTTTACTCTCATCTTTCTTTCTCCTCCAGAGAATGCATTCAAATAACTTATTATCTAAGTTATTATTACCTAAGTTATTGTTTTCATTTAAGGAATAGAAGTGATGTTCTGGAAAGCTACCACAGAAATTAAGAAGATCACATTATTCATTGTACAAATTTACAAAATGCTTATTCTACTAATAGTGAATGGCTATAGGAAGGAGACAGCAAGTTCAAATACATGTAAGAACTTTCAAGGGGGAGAAATGAATTTTTTTAAATGAATTATTTAAAATATCTCTATTAACATCTTATATATAGTAGAAGAGAGTTAAATGTAGCAACATTTGCAGGGAATATTTCATTTTCTTAAAATTTTTGTACAATTCTCAGCTGCTTCTTCTGTAACATATTCCTGGCACACAGGAAACTCTGACAGCTAGTGATGTAGGCTATATGTACTCTAAACATACTGTTCAAATTTTCATTAAAAGCCTAGATTCAGTTTTCTGAGTTTTGCTGCCCCACACTGGGATTAAAAGAAACTACTTCACAAAAATCTAACTGAAAGGGAAAAAGCAGTGAGAAAAGCAAAGTAAAGGTATGCAAAAGTCATGCATTTCTGTAACTTTCCTGTAATCTCATATTTCCTTTACCCTTCATTGCAGCATAACCACACCAATTGCTTTTACACTTGTGAATTTGTGCTTTTAGTTGTTTATCAGACCTTCTTTAGTTCCCAGCTTTTCTTCTTTCTTTGCCATTCCTATTTTCTTTTACACAATGAACTCCTATGTTTCAATTAGTTTTAACTGCTGTATTTTTAAAATTATTAAATTTATTGTACTCCTAATTTGCACAGTTTTGGACTCAGTCCCGTAGTTCTGTATTCATTCTGAATTGTACATGTAAATAGTTTTGATAGGTCCAACACTATTAGTTGCATTTTCTATTTTGTTACACTCTGTGCTTATCCAAGAATTTTTACATAGGATTAATGACTTGTAAAACATTGAGCCTTTCTGACAGATTGGGAAGGAAAGGATTGAATGAAACTAATGCCAGTTTCTATACAACACAACTAATTTCTTTTCTGTCAAATCATACTTGTTTTCTAATTTGAATTTTCTGCCTTTTTCACGGACAGAGTGTGACATCTTGTATAAGCACTCAAGAGGTTAATTTGGTTAATGGGTAGGTGTTATGATAAGCTTTTGAATTTGTCAATGCATTGAGAGTATTTTCTGCGTTAGGTACTTCTAGCTAGGTATTCCTCAAGACATATGAGTTTAGGTGCCTAGCAGATGCATCAGTATGCTCATTTTATGGGGCCATATTCTGCTATTGACAGAATTGTCCAAACCTTAAGAATACTTCCACAGGACTTTTTCCTCAAAACAATGCTGACTCACTTTTAAAGTTATACCTCAGTCTGTATGTGAAGGACCAGATATAAGCATGTAAGTATGTTTTGTCTCAAACATTCTGATTGTTGAGACAGAAACGTTGTGTTTGGAAGAGAGGGTCTCCCGGAGGTGGGTCATCACTGTCTTGAGCCAATTTCTTTTTCCATCTTGCGGCTCAGTGTGCCTGCATCAACTCCCCCTGCCAGAACTCACTTCCTGGAGGGCTCAAAAGGACTGTCTGTGCATGCATGAACAATAGAACGTGAATGGCATGAAAAATCTATTTTACATAAGAGGCATGCACCAGGTAAACGATAAAAGGAAGCGTATCAGTCTCACTCTCTCTCCTTTTCCTTCTCCCTCTCTCCCTTTGTCTACCCCAAATCTGGACCATCCCCAAAGCAGGACCAACATGGGATCTAAGGACTAGTGCTCTTTCTCCTTTTTCTCTCATTTCTTTCTTTATTTCTCCACTCCTTTTCTTTGTCTTGGTAAAGTGGGGCTATTATATTCTACCCTGTACTCCACATTGAAGTTTGCTGTGAGGATAGGGAACTTGTCAAAGTGTGTTATAAAAATTAAGAGCTTGTTAACCAACACTTTTGAAACTAAATAGTGGCCTGATTGCTGGAGTCAAGGTAGCTATACTATAAAGCATAAGAACTCCCTGACACATGGATTGATGTCTTTGTTCAGACTGACAAGAGTTTAAAACAAACCCATGCCACCTCCCACGGGGACCGTGACACCATGTTCCACTCATGATCGTGGTAAGTCTCAGTTCTAAACCCGCTTCTGATTTAACCTGAATTGTAGCTCAGTCCTTGAATTATTATGATGATGGTAATATTTCTTGACCGGATGAAAGGGTAAAATCTGGAGCTGGAGTTCTGGATTACTTCTCTGTGCTCAAAGTGAGTATAGTAGAGGCAACAATAGCACAGTGCTGAGCCACAAGGCTGGATATTTTCCTAAATAGTTCTTGCAGGTTCTATTCATTATTGTTCAGAATTCATGGTTGTGGCTCAAAACACTCTACTCTTGTTTAATCTGAACAGTTGGTTTCATCTGATTAAATTACAGGTTGAGCTAATTATGAGTGCTAACTGACTGGAGCAAAATCCAGACAGAACTGATAGAATGTTAATGGAATAAAGAATTAAATCCTTGAAAGCTAAGGGAAGGATTGCATCTTTTCCTGTAAGTAAGGTCTTGAGATCAAAACTTTTTGTCAAGTTTGGATTTATCTAATGGAATTACTCCTTAGTTCTAAGTGGTTGTTACCAGGACAGATAGTGACAAAGATACACACCTATGCTTAACTAGAAGACTGTAAAGTTCTTTCCACTTAGAATTTTGAAACGTTATTGATATATTTACTTTTGAGTTTAAAATACAAATGTCCATTATGTAGAGTTTAAATTTAAATCAATGTGCAGATGAAAAGTAGCATGGATGTTTCCTTAGTATGCAGATGTCTCACCCTGAATACTATCAACCTTCTGTGATACTTCTACCAAATGGTAAGATAGGTTGGGTAAGTACTTTCTTATCTGTGAGACTCTCTTTTAGGGCATCTAAATTTTAGTAATAACCTCTTGGTTAAAAGGAGAGAAAGAATTTTTCTGGTTTTCAATACATTTTTATGTAAACTTTTTCTTCTTGATCTGTTCTGGTTTTGGCTGGAGTGGAGTTAATTTTCTTGACAGTATGGGTCTGAGTCTTGGATTTGTGATGAACAGAGTCTTCATTCTACAGGAATGTTTCTGTTATTACTGAGCACTGCTTAGGCAGAGTCAAGGTCTTTTCTGCTTCTCACATCATCACCACACAAAGAGCTGGGAGGGGACACAGCTGGGACAGCTGATTCCAACTGACCACAGGCATATTCCAGACCATATGTTGTTGTCTCAACGATAAAAGCTGGGGAGAGAAGGCAGAAGTGGAGACATTTGAAGTGATGGTGTTTGTCTTCCCAAGTAACCTTTATACATGATGGAACCCTGCTTTCCTGGGAATGGCTGAGCACCTGCCTACCCACAGGAAGTGATGAATGAATTCATTGTTTTGCTTTTCTTGTGTGCACAGCTTTTACCTTCCCTATTAAACTGTTTTTATCTCAACCCATGAGTTTTCCACCTTTTAGCCTTTTGAGTTTTTTCCCCATCCCACCAGGGGAAAGTAAGTGAATGGCTGGGTGGTGCTTACTTGTTGGCTGAAGATAAACCACAACAGCATCTTTGGTTTAGAAAATGTCTGGAGATATGGCTTTTATGAATATATGAATATATTGAAGACAGATTATTTTTTATTCACTAACGTCATAGACATAGCAAGGATTTCAGTTGTTAACTTAAGTACCTGCAAGACACCTTAATAATCATACTTCTAATGTCTAGATCAATGAAATAAAATACATGATTCATTGCATTACTTAAGTAATGTATTCAGTTTTATCTGAGTCAAACCCTTTTTTCCTTCTTCTGTTCATCTCACTGGTTTACACGATTCTAATGACAAGTAATGAAAGGACATAGTTATACCAAGCTGCAACCTTACTGACAAAACTAACGTTGCTCCTTGCATCAGTGCACTCAGGAGAAAGAGTGAAGGCAATCCCATGATACAGACCTTTCACACACTGATGATTTTACATGAGACAAAAGAATTAGATTTGCTTATCAATAGAACAACATAAAAACGTAAACAAAACACTGTTCTCTTAAATTCAGTTAATATCTCACACCACAAAAAAAAAAAATCATGAAGAGGGGAAAAAAGAAGTATTAATTTTTTGAAAAAACTTCTTATTCTTTAGTGGAGTGCTAATATCTGCACTAAAAGGCTTTTTCAGTCAAGACCTCTGTCTAGTCTCTGGAAAGGTACATGTTTAATTCTATGTATCAAAGTATTGAATTGACGGTAGTCGATATTTCCTGTTTTGATATTCTCAGTAATATAAAAACAGGGATTAACAGTGAAATGGATTTTAATTATTAAATACAGACTTTGTCTTCAAAATTGCATTAACATAGGCTTTGATATTTACTAGTGGTTCTATACTTGTGAATACTATTCAATAATACAAAATTAAAAATATCTCAAAATCACTGTTTGTAGAGGTTTTTCAGTGCTTTTCCAGTAGTTATGACTGAAATAATATATCTTAATTTTTATTTTTTTTTGGTCATTATTTTGGTATGCTACTGAGAATTCTAAAATTAACTTAGAAATTAGGGAAGATTTGAATAAAACCTTTCATGTTTATCAAATACTACTTATGAAATCTTACTTAACATCTTTCGATTTGCTTTGCCATCAGTTCCATTTCTCTTCAGAAATACGTTTTCTTACCAGATGCAGATGTCTGGCCGTTGTTACTGAGCATTTTAAACTTTCCACACCCTATGTGGGGTTTGATTTTCATCCACAGACTTCGTGGTCTGTTTCTTGGCTGCTTGGTTTGTGAAATGACAGGTCCTTGGAGGAGAAGGTGCTTGTCCTTCCTGGACATTCCTGGAGACAGCTACCTCTTTATTATATCCTCCACAGAGTCTGCCTGAAATCTTAAAACTTGGTTGCCAAGAAGCACTTTCAGATTTTGCTTCTTCTTTTCCTTTCTTGCATCATCCTCCTGTTTCAAACCTATCAGAATAAGTATGTCTCCAGTCTTCATTTTCACTAGTTTCTGTGAAAAATGTGACACTCCACTTTCTCAGATGGTCTTCTATGAATATATTCTAAAATAAAAGTTTTAAAAGAGATGTCTTTATTATCAGGGACACATCTATATGGGAGTGAACTTAGTCATAAAGAATACTTTTACCTTTTACAAAATTTCCTAGGCTTTTAATTTGGTCTTTTTTTGTGCTCTGGATAAATGATTGTTTGGATGTAGTACAAAGGAGTTTATCAGATAAGTTCATTCTCCAGTCTAACAAATTATGTGAATTTATTTAAACTAACATTGCATTTAATAATCCTGTGTATTAACTTTTCATCCATTTGATAAGAATGTGATTTCTCTCTACTAATTGAACAGGGGAGGGAGCAAAAATACTGTTCTGACTTTCTTCATCATTAATGCACCATGACCTAATACATAGGGAAAGTCAACTCAGGATTGCTATTTAGACTCTCTTTGAAAAGAAGCCAAGATGTTCTTCTTACTCTTCCCTCCTTAGAACTCCACTTCTCACCCCAATGGTTATTTCTGCTTAGAACTTAGGCATCATCTTTCCCAGAAAGTTGTTACAGTTCAAAGAACTTATGACTTATTTGTATTTATACCTCATTTTTTTAATCTCAAGAACAAGCTTACCAATTTGACTCTATCATGCCAGTGGTGTAAATCTTTGTCCTTATAGCTCACTGTTATATTTTGAATACTCAGACTTTCCAATGATACTCCAACTTTTACACTTTCCAATAACTTGCAAAAATGTTATATTTTCTATTAGGAGTATTACAGTTTAGCCAGGGAAGAGCTATTGTTTGATTACTGCTCAGAATTCAGTTGTTTAGCTATTGACAAATTCAATTGGGCTATAAAACAAGAAAAAGACAGGCTAATTGTGCCTATCCCCTACTGTACATGTAAGGGAAGATAGTTTCATAGGAATTTTTGCCTCCTCATAAATTGGAATTCCAATTCTAAATTTGCACCAAATAAATAGTGTGGGGAACAAAGCCAAGAGCTTGTACTTCTGGTACAGTGATATAAGCATGTCAATGTATAAGCATTTTATATAAATATGAACAACATGACCTTTAAAGTGGAAAAATAAAAGTATGTTATTTCACTTGAACACCAATAAAATGCAGTAAACAAGTAAAAATTCAGAAAATAGAGAACACAATAAACACAGGAAGAATATTTTGTTGAATACAAAAATAAGACTGGTTGGAAAAACCACAAGATAAGCAGCATTGGAAGCCTGCTTAGGAGATGGGTTGATAAGCAGTATAAAAACACTGTACATGAGAATGGAAAACAAAGACGACAAGCCTACTTCAGTTCAAACTCCTTTTGCTCAAGAGCTCCCATGTTTGGTCACCTTGACTTCAGCTGAGGCCACCCAAGACAGCATCTGTCATTGCTAACTATACAGCATCAGCTCTATGGTCTTTGTATCCTCACAGATAATTTATATTCTAGGTGTCAAAGATAAACAGTTTTGTACAGAGGGTGAATATATGTTGGCAATATATAAGAAATGAGCATTAGCATGAAGTGTGTTGTTAATAAATTAATATAGTATTTTTTTAAATATAAAACTAGTAGGCTTTATCAGTCTTCTAAAAGCTTCCATCATATGGATATGTAATTTCCTTCCTGATAAACACATACATACACAAAAAAATGTTGCAGAAATTCTTTAAATAAGACATGAGGTGTCACTAAGCTAAATCTTGTAGCATTTTTCTCTAAAAGACTTCTTGCAAGTGAGTCGGAGAATAGATGATGCTAGTCACTAAATGAAAGTTAACTTACAAAGTTTATAGGCTGGGAAAATGCCAACATCTTTTGCTTCTGTGAATTATTGTGGCCACTTAGATACCTTTTCTGACCTGACAAAATAACTGAGGATCATAATTTTGCAGTGTGTTTGTACTGTCTCAAAACTACTGAAACATTCCGTATAAAGACAATTTCCAGACACCAAGCTGTCACTATCATTGTGGCTTTTGACTATACATAGTTACCTATTACTAACAAGTAGAGAAAGCACAAATTTTACAATCTACAGTGTTTCTACAAACTTCCTTGCGTGACAGAGATAAACTCTCAACTATGAGGATGTCATTAAGGTGATTTTGTTCTTCTCTTTATGACAGGTACTTTCTGGGAGAAGCCACCTTCGTTGTCTCATTTTTGTGAAATAAAAATCTTTCTTCCTCACTTCTGTGTATCACTTTGAAACTACTTCTAAAGTGTTGTAGGTGTACTGGTTTAAAACTCCAGAGAGGAGCTGTTAGGTGTCAGCCACTGCAGTGGGAGATGGTGGCAGTGTTGGAGAAAGTGATAGAGCAGGAGGGCTGGTGCAGGGCTCTTTCTGGATCTCAATAAGTAAATCCCAACAAAAAATGGCTTAGTAAGGTAATTTCTTTAATAAGAAAGAATGATAAGAGAAATACAGATAGAAAGTCTTTAAACTTTCCAGATGCTGGGCACCTCATATTCATGGAGCATCAGTTGGAGCCCAGAGGGATTTTTCCCATGGTGCTGTGAAGAGCAGATGCCTGCCACTGCTCAGGGTAAGTCTTGTGTGAATCACTGACTCCTAAAAGTGCAAATATTTTTCACTTAGGATCAATGCACAAGTTGAATAGAATAATGCAAAGGGTTGATTTCCATTAATGTCGAAATTTATTAAAGAGGCAAATTAAGAAGAAAAGACACATATCTTAAGTACATTTTAAACAGAAAATACAACATACTTCACTGTGTGTCTTTTATCTGTAAAACTGAGATTACTTTGGACAGAAATAAGGTATTAAAATATTATGGTCTTAGTGGGGACAGTTCTAGGCCTCATCAGTAGAAGGACTTAAGGTACTTAAGTTTTCACTATTTTATAATAGGAGGTATCAAGCTGTTTAAAGGGCCTAGTCCTGCAAGTGTACTAACAATGTTCATAGCACTGGTTTTAGCATAAAGCACAAAAGATGTATACATTGAGAAAAAATAAGAAGAGAACACTAATTCAAGAATAGTACTGCTTTTATATTATTTTTTTAAGTCATCAATCTCTCACAAAAATTGTGTGACAATGAATTAATTGGCTTCACAGTGTATGCCAAAGGCAGGCGTCTAAGTCTGATGGAGAGATTTTTCTGTCTATATTTTCTTCAACTTTATCCATTGGGTGGCGCAGGCATTCTCCCTGCTTAATATCCCTTGAATGTTCAAAATCCTAGTCAGAGGTATTCAAATGAGTGCATAGCATTGCATTTCTCAGACAGGTAAGAGTTTTCTGCTTGCATTTCAAGCTACATGATGTAATCCAGTTCTTAAAGGAAAACTGTGTTTCAGTTGCAGCTATGCGATGCCAGAGCTGAAAACCCCCATGGGGAGGATAAAATTATGAAAGAGCTTTTTGAAGTGAAGTTGACTTGTGCCTGGCTAGTGTGGAAGTGGACAGAATGGTCTTCTGTTTATTTGTGAATCATTCTGTAGTTTTGCAGTTACTGAGGTATGTTAGCCTTTCTGACAACTTGTTTCCATAATCTTTTCCTACCTCTTTTCTCTTTCTTCCTTGCTCCTGACCACGCAATCCTACCTCTATATTGTGCTAGTCCGGAGTTTTCTGGATCCTAATTGCCTGTCTGGATTGTGCTAAATTAGTCTTTGAGCACACCAATTTGTCAAATCATCTCACAGTAGATTTTCTCTCTTCCCCTCTACATCCTAGCTGATGACCCTTTCCTTTTCATTAGATTAAGAATTTGCCAAGCACTCTGAGTGTTTAGTGTGTTTAACTCACTAAATTGGCAGTAGCCCCTTTCTTTTCTTTTTTGTGGCTCACTTAACTTTCTGTCATTGTAAGGAATTAAATTTCCTTATGGAGGGCTTTGATTAGGGCACAGGTATAAGCACAAAGTAAGTGATGGAAGTATACCACGAGGTATGAGGAATGGAGACGGAACAGAAGAATATAGTTCACCACTCTCAGGAGGGACACATGTTCCTGTGTGGCTTCACTAGATTTGATGTAACTATATTTTTCAAAGAGATGAGAGTAACTCCTGCTGATGAATGTTTTGAAAATGATTATTCAGTGAACAAGGGTGGATGGAGCAGAATAAGATTTATCAGTTAAGTACATTTTGAATGCTAGAACTGCCAAAGTTGAAGGTAGCTTCTACAGTGTTCTGGAAATATAAACCTGGAGGATATTTCAAGGTATTTGCAGGTCACATATTCTGTAGTGAAACAAGCTTAAATGTAACTGCCACAACTGTCATGCACCTTATTCTTTAAGTAACATGAACATGTTTGTAAGTGGCCTGCACAGAGAGATGCTTTTTTCAGGTACTAATGCTTCTGAGAAAACCAAGGTTTTCAGAGTAAATGCTGTTAGTTAAGCATTTAAATTTGTGTCTTGTTTTCAAAAGTTTTGAATGTTTATCATATACCAGTTTCTGTTTTTGTCATCCTTGAAAGACAACTGCAGAAAATAATTTTTTTCACCATTTCTCTGTATTTTCTGTCCTTACTGGCTCTAGAACTTCTCGTCCTGGCAATGCTAGACTTGAGCACAGAAGTTATCATCTACTGTCTCTTCTATAACACCAACGATGACTGAAGCTTTCTCCTTGTCTCCAGAGCCTTACAGATAGATCCATTTAAATTGACACAAATATCAGCATGTTTTTCACCCTTACTCTATTAATCTATGCTTCACTTGTCTCAATATCTTGAAGGCTATACTGTTATTTTAAAATGTCTCAATCAGCACTGCTGAAATTGTGAACAGACACTACCATTGATCTTAGGAATTCATACAGTATGGTTTATTGTCAGACCTTGAAAAACAAATTCTTTTCGTATGCCAAAGGGCCAGTAGTGTTTAATGGGACCTCTCACTGTGTGTTCCCACAGTCCTTGGCCATAACTCTCTCACATCTCTAACTGTACATACTTTTCAATGCATCAGCTAGTGCTCAGGCTGTTTGGAGGTGGTTGAATGTCACTGATGATGTATTGGTTTATGCACAGCTAGCAAGGACTTATAACCCCTCTTAGTAGTAAGGAGTTTTATAAATGTGAAATGCTATTAATGACTGTAGATTTCAGTTTGCATACAGATTAGCCCAACTGTTTTCAATGGATCTGTAAATGTAGCCATTTTATTACAGATCTTTTAATTAAAGAAAAGGTTAGGTGGGGAAATCTTAGTAAACTGATTTACAGAATAAAGAAATAAGCAATTGTTTTGTAATTACATGGTAATTGTAGCTTCAAGAAGGCAATTTTTATGATTTCTCAAAAAAAAATTTTGTGTAATTTTTAGAAATTAAATAACCATACCATTAAAATAATTACATTGCTATTATCAAAATAAACATTAAAATCTTTTTTTCTGATTAAGACCTCTTCTGAAAGGTCTAACGGAAAAGAAATAATAACAATATAAAAATGACACTATCAAAACCTGAATTACACAGGAAAAATGGTTAACTTAAAAAGTAAAATAACAGAAATTAATTGGTTCATGTCTGTGTACTGATGTACCCAAGTTTATTTGCAGGAAGATTCTTATTTACATTCACTGAGTAGTTATATTTTCATTATTTAGTGATTGTGCAGTTTCTGCTTCTGGTCTCTGTAGGACTTCCCTGAGGTTTGCAAAAATTACAAGCATGCTTGGCAGGATTTGACAGTGTAGATGTTGGATCCGGTATCGTTACAGAAAAACTGTAAGAACCTATATTACAGTGTAGTATTTAGAAAAATGCAGTCCTGAACATTTACATTTAGTTGAGCTTTGTGAATAATATACGTATAATTTCATCATATCTGACTGCAAAATCAGAGATCTCTTTTGTTTTGTGAACATCCATCCTGCTATATAACAGGTGTATGATAGCCTCATATATAAAGGGTCATATTCTGAAGTACTTCTAAAGGGATTGACTTTTTATTACCATTTTTAGACAAGAGAAATAATTTCACATCTTTCACTGTTAGGTTTCATGATAGGGTTGGTGCTGTCCCAGTTTAGCAGACACTGATGTAACAAAACATTGTCTAACTGAAGGCACAGCTGCCCTGCCATGATTGTTGCATTTGAGCAGTTAACTATTTGAATACTGTTTAAAGGCTCACCGAGTTACAAAGGCTGTTTCTAACTGTCCAAATATCATGAAAGAATAATGCTATGACCTACACTATAAGAAACACATAGATGAACTCTTCTGCTCACTAGATTTTTGAAACAAATCAGAAAAATAATTAATTCTGTGGGTTTATGTCAGATTTTTTTTAAGTTATTGTGAGAAACTAGCATAGTTATTGTGCTGTGTAATTACCTCACCATTTCTGTTGCAGTGTGTGCATTACACCTCTTCCTCTACATTAGTTCTTTCCCAGAACCAGATTTTATTACACCTGCAGTGTTCCCATTGCTACTTTGTTATTCTGATTCCCCTGTGACTTTTAGGACAAATTTTCTCTTTCCTCTTTGGCAGGTGGCTGCCCTGTTTCACTTTCTGCTGGTGAAAGTGTCTTGCATTGTCACAGTCTAACTGTGCATAACATTTTCAAGGTTTGAATCTGTCACTTGAGTTTCAGTAGAGTATGCTACTAATTTTAAAACTTGCTGCCTTTTCTTTAGGCAAAGAAATGTAGCTCTTTTAAAGGTACATTGTCACTGTCCACAGTGGTAGATGTAATATTAGTAATTATCCTTTAGGAATTAATCCAGTAAAACAGGGAAAAATCTATATCCTTGTCTGTCCTCACTAGAGGCTTTAAATATGCAGAAGACTGTCTTCATCTTCCTTTTCTGAAGATTTAGTGACTAGGTTTAATTAATCTTAGTATGTGAAACTGAAATGAGCTCTGAGCCTTCTCAATTCAAACATCTGTTTTTTATGAGAAATAGTGGCATACTAATAGCAAAGCTGAGGCCCTGTATTGTTAAGCAATTGTCCAGCATGCAAGCTCATCTGTGGAAGAAAATATTCTTTAGACTATTTCTTAAGAAATTGAGGCTTAGAAAGATTATAGATCATATAATTTCTCCCTATATATTTTGATTCTCTTGGGCTAATTTCAATGGAATTTGATGGAATAGTAATACCAGTTAACTGAGATCCTGCAGGTGTTTTAAAAGTAGCAGATGGAAGGAAAAGGAAAGAAATCACAACCAGCAGTGTAAGTCTAACAGATAAACATCCACACATCTGGCTACAACCAAACATCATAGGAATACTTGTCTGATATCGGTATGGAGTTTAGTCCCAGAGTTGACTGTTACTTGCCCAGACACTACATGGGCATTTTGAGTGATAGAGAAATCACTGAGAGAAGTCCATTTGGGTCTGGAATTCACAAGGTAACTGACAGAAGGTCTGGAAATATTACACAGATAGAAATATGAATACAAATTTCCCTAGGCTTTATATAGTTCTGCACTCCATGGGGTAGCAATATGTGGTACAAACTTGGAGGGAAGTTACTGGAAACTAAGAAAAATTACTGTGTTTTAGTTTGGGGATTTTTTTGTTTGTGTGATTGGTTGGTTGGTTTGGGATTTTTTTTTTTTTGGTAAAAACATGTGCTATTCTGATGCTATGATCATTCATTGACTCTAAAGAGAATTGTATTTCTTATTCTCCCCTATGCTTTGCATAGACACTTTGGAGCCATTTCAGCTAAAAGAATTGGTCCTCTTTTCATACTAAAAATCAAAAAAGAAGTTCCAAAGTGTCTTACTGTTGCTGGATACCAAATGTAAGGACACACTTATTATCCCGTTCAATTCGTTGACAGTGGAGTAAAGGATTAAACTACAAATTTCTCTCACCAGGAGAGTTACTGTTTCTTATGTTCATGCTGAATATAATCGTATTGAGAAATTTTTGTTTGTTTTCATTTCCTATTGTTCTGAAGGTGAGGAAGAAATTAAATTGTGCCAGAAAATAGAAGAGAGAAGACTTATTTCCTGATTCTCTCTGGATCTGCTATATATGTTTAGCCAATTTCCTTAATCACTCTGTAAAGTCTGATTTTGTCCACAGTGCATGCCCAATTGGCAGTCTCATGTGACTGCAGTATGAATTGGAATCTTGTTTACTAAATCACAAGTCTGCCACAATTCTTCTGTGCGAGTAGCCAGACTGAAATGAAGCATGACTTGTCTTTATCAGAAAGAATTCTAGCTCTAAAGAATTTACTACTATATCTAAGTGCATATAACAAGAAGGAGTTTCCCTGCACATGTTTTCAAATTGTATTTTTGAGGGAAGTCAGTAAATGTTTCTGCTATTGTAGGAATTATTCATAATTCTGTTAGCCAGGGTTGCATTAATGGTACAGAAATTTGACAGAAGAGAACCTGCTTGCATTCCAACCGGTCATTAGAGATCAGGGAGGCTTGATGCATCTGGGTTTAGTTTCTAATCATAACCAATTCAGCACTGTAAGTCTGGCTGTGTTCAAAAAGAATTTGTGCAATTGCAGATTCATGAATGGTGTGACTCACCGTTCTGATACTGTAGGTTTGGACACGATCAATAAGAACTTACATGATCCACATTCAAGAATAATATGGTTTTTGGAAGCAACAGGACAGCACATTCAAAATGGCTGCTGATAAATGCATTAACTAGAGTATTATGTGTGTCACAACAAAAAACATAGTAACATATATATTAGGGATATATATTTATATATATAAAAATAAATGCTCCAGTGCAGTTGGAGATAAAAAGCTCACCTATAGGCATCCCTTCAGGTCTGTCAGAAGAAGTGTTTTCCCTCTCTTTTTTTTTTTTTTCATCTTTTTCTTTTTTTTTTTGCCCTCGAATCTCCCTTCTTTTAGACTGTAATTTTCCACTCTTCTCGAAGGTATCAAATAATCAAATGTTAAAGGTGGGGTTTCAGTGACTACAGTCATACATGTAAGGCATGTTTTCTTTTCTCCTCATTTGCGTTCTCGGGGATGTGAAAGTTAATATATTAATGAGACTTAACAAGAGTCTTGGTAACTTTTGGTCAAAATTTGTAGTTGATACTAATGTAAAATAAACACTTTGTTCCTCCTTCACTTATTGAGGTGACAGTAAAGGCTCTCTGACCTTCACCAGAGAGGCTTTGCACCCATGCTTATCTACTTGAAGGAACAGATTTGTAACAAGGCTTGTTATGCATGGTGGAGGAGGACTCAGAGGGCTGATAGAGAGATGCAGGTGCTTTTCTGTGCTTCATTGAGACAGTATCAGGCCATGAGGCCTTCACTTCACCCCAGACACCATTCAGTTGTCAACCCTTGTTCAAACCAGGTGCAAAGATCAGCCCATGTTTTTCTTAACCAGCCTCAACAATTCTTCACTGACTGAATGCAACTCCATAGTAAGTCTGACAATTTATCACATTCAACTAGACTACTTATGCTGATATTTTCTTATGGAAACTGATAAACATCATTAAGGAGTTAATTCATTTTAGAAGAGGGAGGGAGAAAATAAATTTATTTCTCCTCGCTGACATTAGGCACTAGCTTACTACAATAGTCCTAGAGCCAATATGAGCTTTTGATTGCTTTCTTTATTTAATATAGCAGAATCACAGAATGGGTAAGGTTGGAAGGGACCATAGTGGTTTGTCTGGTCCAACTTCCATGCTTAAGTAGGGTCATTCTAGGGCATATTGCACAGAATTGCATCCATATGGTTCTTGAATATCTCCAGTGCCTCCACAACTTCTCTGTGCAATCTATTCCAGTGTGTGGTCATAACAGACAGTTGTATAGCATAGGTTGCATGTATAATATTTTTAAAATATTCTACTCTCTTCTTAATGTTACTTTATATAATAATTTTACTGTGATTTGCTGTAAATGAGTTAAAATGCTTGGGTACCTGATATATTGCTGAATAGCTAACCTACTATGATCTTATAAAAAAAGTCATTAAACATCATAGTGAATTATGTCTGAGTAACCTGTCAAATCCTAAATTATTGATGCTTTCTCTCAGGGTCTGAAAAATACTGTTACTAATCCTGCTGTCTGCATGAATAGAAACCTAGATGAGTAGGAGGGCATGGCAGAAGCACAGTTTGAGATGCTGGTTTCTTCATTTCAGTGAAGGGGGCAAGACAGGGAGTCAGGAATATTGGGGTATATCATCTGAAAAGCCAATGAAGGTGATATTCTCTAACAGTTGTTTTCAGTATAATAAGAAAAAGGCCCAAGCACTGTAGCACCTTATCTAGGTAATATAACATGGGTCAATAAAAAAGTAAAATCACACAATGCTAATGCAACTAAGCTCTTTGCCACAGCAGAGATAGAGATTTGTCTGTTCATATTAATAAACAACTGCTATAAAATAGCATCTTAAATCATGCACTGTCATACTAAAACAACTCTTCATGCTGTTGATTTTGTGTGAAGGGAGTCCGAATACTTATTGAGCAGTTTTTCAGTAAATTATGGAAACATGTACTCCAAAATGACTACTCAGAAGGTTAGAAGTTTCCCCTACAGAAACTAGTTTGCATGTAGTATTAATGTTGTTTAAAAAATTAGAACTGGTAGCTCTGTAATGAAGAAAATGTAATTTCACCTTTTAAAATCAGATTAAAAACCAGAACTAGAGTAGATAAGTAATGAGAATTTGTAAAAGAGAACTAATCTTCTCAAAGTAATTCTGAGAAATAAATTGCATTAAAGACTTTGAGTTAATTTCTTATACTCTGCCTCTAATCACAGGAACATGATAATATTTCATGTTTTACCCAAGACTAGTATCATTTGCTGATTATCTGGAAAAAAATGTTCTAATTTAGAGAAGTACTTAAGTATGTTTCTAAGCTTCTGCTGCTTAATATAAACCCAGGAATTTAGACATTTCAGCCATCAAACTTGCCATGTAATAATTAGACTATATGCTCAGAATTGTTGCTTTGTAGATGCCTATAAGTATTTCCTTTAAATAAGATTAAATAAATGTTTGGCATTAAAATCTTTAAACAAGGCAAGCCTTTTGGAAGGAAGTGACCCATTAAAATTCAATAAACCATCAATTGCTGCATCTCTACTTAACACTCGTAAGTAGTTATGCTCATAAGGGTTTCTTGTACGGAAAACTTTCCTGGTTTGCAGAAATGTTTATGCACCCTTGGGATATTGCAAGGCCACCTTATTTCTAATAATTTGGACTTTTTGTCTATCATGTGTTGTAAATATCTAACTTGCATTTGTTTCTGATGATATCAGCATGACTATCGTTAGAGTAAGTGACTTCGTCTCCTCCTTTTCTGCATGGAGCCCAGAAAATAATGGTGCAGGCCAGCATTTATTGGGTAGGAATATACAAGGAACCTGTGGAGTAAGAACACTGAGGGAAAGATGAGGAAATGAAAAACATTATATGGGGTTCCTAGGAGAATGGAGCAATATAGTATTGTGAGGGAATAGTTCAGAGATAACTGGAAGACTAAAAAGCAAGAGAATGCGTGGATAAATACACTTCATATGCTTACAAGAAAGAGTAGCAAGGTGCAACAAGATGGTGGTGGTAGAGAAGCAAGAAAGAAGGAAGCCTCTTGTATTCGGATGTTGTATTCATTGAAAGTGACATTTTAAAGTGAACTGATGAATCCCAAATTGAAGGTGAATATTGCATGAGTTAGGAAAACATTTTAAAAGAGCATAATACATTTTGAAACCAGTTACATATTACTGAACCAGTCACAATAAAAATAGTATAGTGGTTGTTGGCAGAAAGTAATTTATTTGAAAAAGAGTTCAGAAATCAGTGGATTCCCACAGTATGTGTTTTACTTTTCAAACTAACCATGTGGAAAATCTCCTACTTACCTATAAAGATCATTTAAATTATTTTTTATCGTGTATACAACAAATTGCATGCTCTTAGGGGCCAGGAAATTTGATTTAAATGATAGGTGTAAAAATCTGTTGCTCAGTTACCACTTTTGTACAAAATTAACCTTTAATTCTAGGCACTCTTATCATCTACTGTCTGAGTCATATATTAGAAGCAGTGAAGACAACTTTTAAAAACTCATTTGAAGTATGTGGTTTGTTCCTACACTTGTTAATATCTCAGGAGAAAAAATGGAAAATTTGGGAGGATGTAGTTCCCTGAAATGAATTTTTTTCTTATTCCCAGTAAAAACAATATTTTGGAAGATTTGTATGACAAATTAATCGTCTGAAACCAGATAGAAATATTCGTTTGTGTGGGGAGTCTAGAAATATTAATGAAATATTAAATAAATTTTATATTTCCCCCTTCTGTCATATAAAAATTTACGTTTTGAAGGGACTTTCAGTGTTCCTTCTTCCCTCCCTCAATTCCTGCTTTTCGATTTTTGAACTTTAAGAATTGCTAGGATTCCACATTTTCTTTTTCCTCCATACCTTTGCTCCAGGATGTGGCACTTATGAAAATGCACCAATTACCATGAAACACTTCACAGAGTCGCTAGAATTGACAGCACTGATGCTAGGTAGCATATTGGAAATGACAGTCATTGACATAGTACTGGAATGTTTCTGTACATTACAATAAAATGTTATTTTGGGAGATACTGTCAAGTGCTTCTACCACAACATTTGTGCTTTTTCATTTTTATTGTGTTTGAATAGCCTCTCCAGTGCCTGTGAGTACTGCATTAGGGTATTCTGTAGAAAATATGTGTAGTGACTGAAATTGGAAAGGAAACTCTCAATAGAGCAGTGCCGTTTCTTTAACCACGGGCAGTGACATAAAAAAGGGCTGAATATACTCAATAAATTTTTATGTTCTGTCTTTTATATGAGCTGAAGGATCAAAGTTGTCATAATACTTGAAATGATTAACCTAAATAAGATGTGACTAAATAAAAGAACATATGCATTGTTACTGAATATTAATGTTACTATGACCAAGAAAGAAAAGAGTTTCAAGTGTTTGCCAACATTACTGAAAAATAAATTAGACTCTTATCAGTTTTCTTAACTTCTAGATCTGACTCTCAAATGTAGTGATCTGGTGCAATTCCATGCTGAGATTGATGGTACATCAGAGCAACACTACATAGTTTTTTCAGTAATTTTTGATGCAGAGTGATCTGCAAAAATTTTCAGAGAAAGTTCCTTTAGGGTAAAAGGCTTGGAATAATTGACTTTGAATGAAGGTAATCTGCAAAAGACTGCCTGCATCATTAGCACCCAGTTGTGCTATTGATTTCAAACAGACCATACTTTCTTTTCCACTGCATGATTTAACAGTCCTTGACTGACCTTGCTCAAACATGCTGGTGTTATGAGGATTTTTTCTCCTTGTGTTATTTTCCTTTTTTTATTTTTTGAATGTCCAGTGATTTTAGAGTTCTATGCCTTTCACTTAAACACGACTTAAAAATGAAAGGTGTATGAGGTGCCATCTCTTTCCAGCTAGTTATAATAATGCTTGCCAGAGTAGTAATTAGGATTATGTAATAGATTTTTTTTTTTTAAAATCAATAATCATAAAATCATAGAATAATTTGGGTTGGCAGGGAACTTTAAAGATCATTTGGTCCAAATCCCCTTGCAATGAGGAGAGACATTTTCAACTAGATCAGGTTGCTCAGTCTTGTCCAATCTGACTTCGAATATTTCCAGGGATGGTGCATCTACCATCCATTTGGGCACCAGCTGCAGTGTTTCACCACCCTCATCATAAAATTTTTCATCTGAATCTACCCTCTTTTAGTCTATAACCATTACCCCTTGGCCTCTCACAACAGGCCCTGCTAAAAGGCTGTTATTTACTTGACAGAGTAAAAACCTTGTGTAGTGAGAGCTTTGCTTCCTGTAACATGAACCATGATGGTTTGTGTTTTTTTAAACAGGGGAACTTGTCATGGACAGTACAGCAGAAGAATGGGCTGTTTCTCTTTTTTTTTTTCTCTTTCTCTTCATTTTTAATTTAAGAATAAGAAAAAAGCAACACCATAGCAGTTGTACTTAACCCTCATTTACCTTTGTTAAGAAAGGTGCTTTGGTGTACCTAATGGGTACCACAATTTTGTGAAGTTGATAACTTCTGAAATATAAGGTCACTTTGGTTAACATTTATAAACATAAATGTGATGCTTTAACATCAGTGCATAAAGGACTGATGGATCACACACTGTATCAAGCAATGTAGTACCTCTGCAATCCATTACTGTAAAGGCAAATTATTACTGCAGGAGCACAGAAGCACTTAACAGTTTCAGGTGGTGGTGTATGCCTGACGCGTCAAAACAATGGTGGTAATGTATCAGATTAAGAGATGAATCAAGGGAAAGCTGAGATTCAGAAAGGGAGAAGAAAACACTATTTTTGAAATGAAACAAAGGCAGACAATACAATGCAGAGTTAAAAAGAAAAGCCAAACAAGACTGTGAAGCTACAATTTGGAAAGAAATCTGAAGTATATAAGCCTCTGGAGTTAAATTTGTAAAAAGATCTTCATCGTAGCCTAACATGTTTAATTGATCACATCATGAAAAATGTGTATGCCCATATGTTGAAAATCTTCAGGCTTTATCTCTGCTCATGTAAGCTTCTTACAAATCTGAGGAAAATAGGCTGAGGCTTTTTATTTGTAAGAAGGTATTTGCTTGACAGAGTAATACAACTATGTTTGCTAGTACAGTAGCTCTCTCTCATTTACTAGAGTAATTACAAATTATTTCTTTTTAATTTATTTTTTAAACTTATTTTATTAACTTAAATATAGCTTGGAAATTATTTTGACTAAGTTAAGGTCTCTCTTTTTAAGTAATTCTAAAGTAATGGACATACAGCATGATTGAAGGACATACTGCATAGCACATGCATGTGAATTGTATGTGAAAAATCTGTTTGAGCTTATTTTGCAAAAGTCTGCAGGATTTGTGAAGTACTTCTTCCAGACTGCTAAGTAAGTTTAAAGTTTTGGATGGAATAGTGTGTTAGGTTTAGATTCTGTGCTTTGAGGAAGATATCAAAGGACATCAAAGAAAATAATCAGAATTCTAGAAAATACGGCATCATTACAAAATACAACATAAAATGGGGATAGATAGAGAAGCCCAGGCAGGTAGAACCAGAGAGGAAGAGAGCGTTATGAAAGAGGAGCTTAATTTAGATTTTGGATGCATTTGAAATTGCTGCCAACAGGCAAAAAAAGGAAATGAAAAAGGTTATCAATACCCATGTACAAGGTCTAGTGAAATTATCACAGTTAAGGAAGATTCACATTAAACATAAACAAACAGAATTGTCTAATGGCAATGCCATAGATATACTGACATTTACTACTTTGGAGGTTTTAGAATATGCAGCACTGTACACTGTATTTTCTGAGACAGACCAATATTTGTTAGGAGATAATGTTGAATAGAAGATTGTCAAGGGAAAGAAAGGATAAGCCATGGTTAGAATCTATAGCTGTTAATGTAAGAAAAATGTTGTAGGGAGGAAAAAAGGCTTTGTTACTGCTTAAAATGTATATTTCCTAGACTACCAATAACTGAGAAGAAAACAATCAAACGATGTAGTTAAGATTTTCTCCTAATGCAGTTTTTCAAAAGTGTTTTTCAAAACATTGAAAATCATGTAAAAGAAAAGTCAGTCGTCTATACTTGCATTCTCCATACTTCCTTGCTAAAACAGGTTAGGGCTGGATGATTTTGCATAAAATGTGAGTCATATATTTTTCTTTCATAGTGGGTCAAAGAAGGCTATCCATTCTATCAATACATTTTAAACTGAACTACAGAGATTTAGGATTATAATCCATTACTATCTGGTTGTTTTAGTGTTGTTTTTTGGTTGTTTGGGAGGGGTTGGTTGTTTTTTAATTTTATTTGCTAGTTTGGTTGTGGTTTTTTTCTTCTTTTTAGAGGAAACCAGTGGTTATGAGTGTATAGGAAACTTTATTAAACCTAATATAGTTTTTGGTACATGAATTTACATTGAAGACTATTTCATATATCAACTTGGCCACAAAAATTCTGTAGATTTGGAATCTTGATTTTTGTTTCTCTATATGACTATTATATGCAAAATACAGATTACAATTAATTAAAACTTAACACAATATTTTGAAAAATTATAGTGTAGCTTTTGTTTCTGTTCTTTAAAGAAAATTTACAAGGATGAGCTAAGATTGGGCTTGGGGTATAGTTATCCTTTTTTACTCTTGATTTTGAGTTGTTTGGGGCTTTTTGTAAAAAAGACAGTTGAAATATGTGGGACTTAAAATGTGAAAGTAAAAAATCTAATTACAAGCTGATTTAGAAAATGTTGGTGAAGGAAAATGACGCTGCTATTTACTTAATTTGTAAGTTCTTTAAAATGGAATCCTGTTTTTCATGAAACATTTGTGTAAATCAAAATACCCATTCTAGTACCTGAGTTTACTGTCTTGTTATCCATTACTAATAAGGCTTCTCAACACTTTGTCATACATTACTGGCAAAGGAGGCCCATAAATATGTGTGATATTTTTTAATGTTTGCAGGTAAACTCTTGGGTAAATTTATGTTTGCTATAGGTATGGTGATACTTTCACTGACATCACTAAGCATATATTAAATTAATTATTCAAGTCAGGCTACGAGCACCAATTGTGATGTGGATACTTATGAACTTGAAAAAAATCCTCTTGAGCTGCTTAAGATGTTTTTATGTCTTACACAATATCTAGAAAGACTTTTCTTTCGGGGGAGGAAAGCAGTGAGCTTAATATGCATTTCCTTCTTCTGACAAACTGTTTCCCTTTATTTTTCTGTCTTTTGGAAAGTACATTTAAAGCCTAAGCAGCTGGCTTTATCCACTGCTGCCTAGAAGTACCTGAGCACAGTTTTTGAAAAAAGTTTCAACATTGTGGTCCTACAAACTCAGGAAAAAAAAAAAAAAGAAAATTCTTAGAAAACAGCTTTCCTCATCTTTCCCAAGGCTCAAGTTCATTCCAATACCTCTAGTCCTGACATCCTAGTCTTAGTTTCCCTTTTTTTCACCATACATTACACTCATTCTTTCCCAGTCTTTTCCCAGTCTTTCCCTTCGGTGAAGTGACAGGCAGTGAGGCTGGGTGATAGGTGTAATACTGTAGTCTGCCACTCCCAGGTTCTTGTTTGGTCTTCCACTTTTTGCTGCTGTTTTGTTTTCCTCTGCTCTGTCTTGGTCTGCAGTCCTTCCCAGCACTGGCAAGGGTCACCTGCAGACTGCAGTCCTTCTCAATGTCCCTGACCTGGTGCCAGTCACCTGTGATGTGCATCTCCTCTGTCATGGAATGCTTCCTTCCACAAACACATCTCCAGCCACATCCTCAACAATGTCCTTTTTCATGTGTGTGGTGTTTCCTTCCACATCTCCTCTATCCCCCCCACTCCCCCAAATGCCACTCTCTCTCAAACATGCCTGTACGTAGGTGCCACATGCCACGGGTTTGGCAGTCATTGGACAACTCACAGCAGTGTCAGAGCCAGATGGAACCAACCGTGACCAGCTAGGGCCAGCTCCCAGCCCTGCTGCTATGCTGCCAGTCATACCCAATTCATTCTCCCCCAAACAAAACATATTTAAGAGCTGTTTGAACATAATTCCATTATAAACCTTACTTTTAACATCATCACAATGTTAATACACATGCTTCCTCCAGGACAGCAGGGATCTTGTGCTGCAAATATGTGTACATTCACTCAGAGAAAGCGGATGTACACTCTCCTGTCCTCGTCCCTGGGAACATATTACAGGCACTGTAACTGACATCATATGTGTCTCTCAACACGGAGTCATTAAAAACTTTAAACATTGCCCCTGCAAAATGTGTAACTGAGAACATAATTATAAGATATTTCTTCAGACTTCTTTCCCTCTCTGTTAGGGCCTTGAGGACGCTAATAGGCCTTATAGCCCTGACCAGCCTCTCCTGGGGCCTCCCACCCATGTACCCTGCCCATGGGCCCAGGAGTTCCATTTAAGTTCAGCTGTGTTCTTGGTCTTTTTCCATCTCAGCCACAGTCATGCCTATGGCTAGCCAGACACCTTTTTGTTACTTTGACCTATGGACTGGCTTTCCAACTTGACTTCAGACCTGTCTCATTACGTGGACTTGTTGAATGATCTGGCTGTCTGTGATCTCAGTTATCATCAACAGACCTGATTCTTAATGTGTCCCTCAGACTGACCTCTCACTGTATTGCTATGAACTCACTTGTCCATCTGGGTTCTTGGTTGAACCTGGCTGTCGCCTCTGCCTCTGCATTGTTTGCCTTGTTCAGGTATTGTGGGATGGGGCCCTGCCCTGCTGGTTATATCGCCCTCTGCTCCTGGTTTAACTGGTACTTTCTGACTGTGTTGTATTGTCCCGTAGGTATTGCACTATCTGACTGCTTGTGTTATGGCTTTCTGAAGCAAGTTGAACTTGTATTTTCTGGGCCAATAGGAAGCCAGAATGCTCAGCAGTTTCCTGGGTCCATCTGGCTAAAAATAACTTTCCTTGATGCTCCCATCCCAAGTTAGACTAACTTGTCAACCCTACTGGTTTGCTGCTCTTCTCAAGTTCCCTTTGTGTTTGGGATATATGCATTAAATGGCTTATTAAAGTAGATCTCTTCTGAGAAGCCATTATATTATGTTTCACTGTTCTGCTACCCAAAAAGTTTTTCTTCTCTGCTGCCTATTACCACAATACTAATCTTTGAGACGTTTTCATATGGTAATAAGCAACACCCAGAAGTCAATACAGACATAGTCAGGGCAACTGATGCTCCTTAGCATCTTTAAAGGATATTTTCAATGTTATTACTTCTGCATATTGGAGTGTTCAGGCCCTTTGCAAATGCCAGCTTCCCATTTGGAAAGATTCCAAGTGTAATTTTGTCACCTTGGTTCCCATTTTTATTTTACAGGATCTGTCAGTAGAAAACTTCACTTATTTTCAGAATTTAATTCAGCATATGTTGGGGTTTAAATAGCCCAAGGAGTCTCGTCTTACTCATACTCTTCATTTCTTGGCCACTGACTGATACAATCACATGATCTGGAACTACAACCAGTATATGTTCCTGTCCATCTTGCCATTACATACCCAAGGCCTGTGTTTCATGAGTGGACCCTCTTACTTTGGAGTATTTCATAACAAATCTAACATTGAAAAAGCTACTGATCACCTTGTGCATTTTATTTAGTACTTTGGTGTTGATCCTCTAATCAGCAAATCACCAGTATAGCATAAAGGTTCTATGGAAACCTGTTGCTTTAAAATTTTGTAGATTATCCTATTTCAGCTCTAGGGCAGGTGTATTATTGCCAGCCTGTCTCAGTTTAATGAGACTGAAGTGTTTTACTAAGGAGGACGAGTTATGAGGAAGACCAAGCTCCTACCTTCAAGCGACTGTAAACCCAAAATTAGAGACTCCAATTGAGGAAGTATGGAGAAAGAAAAGATAACAGCCCTTTATTAGAGAATATATGTGTATTGGCAGAACAACAAAAGAACAAAAAAACAACTAAACAATAATTCTGTGTCCAAAGTTCCCCCCAAAAAAACAATTCAGTACTTTCTACCTTTTGGCAAAATTCTAACCACGATCAAGAGGGAGTGCTGTTGGATCACTGGAGTAGCAGAGCCTGCATTGTTCTGCAGTGGTCGGCAGGGGGCATGGATGGGCTCTGGTGGTCACCTCCTGGGGGCCCCGGTGCATGGGAGAAGCTGAAAATGGAGATCGCTCCTCTACACTGAGAAGGGGAAGGGGGAAAGGGGAAAAAAGGTGTTCTTCCCACAGACTCACGCTGTCGACAGCTGACTCTGGCTATTTCCCCCCTCTTTGTCGATGCGCACAAACTGCTGCCAAAACACAGGAGCAGAGGAGGGAAAGGGCGGCCTTCTCCCGCAAAGGTTCCTTCACAGGTCGGCAGAGTCTCTCCGATGAAATCCCAGCAGGTCTGAGCTGGGGGCACAGAACAGGGCACAGAAGAACAGAGGCAAACCAAGGCCAAAAGCAGCCAGATGACCTGGCTGAAAACAAAACAAACCACAAAAATCCCTCCACACACATACGCTCCCTGAGTCAGGGCACAAGTGGAGTGCCTGCCGTTTCCTGAGGAGAGGAAAAAAAATTACCTCCCCCCCCCAGTCTTCTGATGGCTATCAGTCTGGAATGCAGGCTTCAGCCAGTTCTTTTGTGTGTGTCAATCACCTTAGGCAAACATGCTCCCCCTCCCTCCTTCAAAATCTTTCTTTTAAAATGATGGAGGGGAAAGAAAAAATAATTCCCAGCTTGGTTTTTTTAGAACAAGTAAACCTATGACACAACCATACTGCTAAACTTGTGCTGTTCTTCCAGCACATTCCTTCCACTGTGGTAGGTATACATGTCTCTGATCAACAGGAAGTCTTCACAGGTTATCTGAGATACCAGAGGAGTGTTAATGACTATGCCCAGGCATCAGAACTTTTAGGTCATCATCAGTGAACACTACCTTTGGGATCTCTCACTGTCCTGTAAACACACTGCAGTTGCCCAAACAACTCCAGTTTACTACCCACTTTTTCCTCATTTCTTTCTTGGGTGTATTTCATTCTTGCAGAATTGTGTGGCCCATTAGCCTGTTCTTACAGCCTGTCTCGGTCACTCTGCATGATATTCCTTCCTTTAAGCATGTGCTTCTTCCTCCAAATGCATATCATCTGCAAATGTGGCAATAGTGCACTCCATTGCCTTTTCACAGAAGAAACCTTTGTGGTGCTCCACTCCTTGATGACCTCTGGGTGCAGTACAAGCCATTAACCACTGTCCTCTGAGACTGATTGTCCAACCACATTTTTATTGATCAGATTGTCCACATATACAGGTCATAATCCCTCTTTGTGTTTATCGTCCTGAAATCACCTGTTACATTTAGGAACAGCCCCACATTTTCCTTGTTCAGCCTTAGAACACTGGTGTAGTGTTCTCTTTTTGCCCGGATGTCCCCATTTCCCTCTTTGTTAGTAAGAAATAAAATTTCTGTGTGGAAACTTGGTTCAATCAGTGGCGTTTTGTCAGAGACACAGATATACATGAGATGAAATAATATGTTATAGTTAAAGTCACTGAAGAAAGCTATTCAAACAATACCAATATGACTGTTCCTAAAACAGCATTCATAATGAGAAATACATCTGTTATCATCATTTAGGTGCTGCAAACAATAAATTTTCCTCTCTCAAAACTTCATGAGAGCAATTGCACTTTTTTCATGTGTTCATTAGTACTACATGGGTGAGAAAAAGAAGGTTTTCCACTGTATTTCACATACTTATATAACTATTGTGAGTATATTTTTTATATTCAAAACTTTTCTAGAGACAAAAGCGACTGAGAAAAGTTTTTTTTCTGCAGGCTTATATTTTTGATAGCAGCTTCTAAAGTGATAACTTCCCAGTAACACATGAATAGATTGAAAATTCAAGTTGTGACAAGTAAGACTTCTTGCCAAAATTTGACATTTCAACTCAGTTTTCAGTCATGTTTTTTTCCTTCAGTATTATTGGGTTGGTATTACTTTCTCCTCCCCCTTCTTTCTTCACTTAATGCCACCTTTCGCCCCTGCCCCATTCCCGCTGTTAATGTTTTGTCTGAACTTGGAGTGAAAAGCCAAAGGCTGCAATTACTTGTTGCTTTTAAAGAAAAAAAAATAAATTGTTTTTTCTTCCACTCCTTTTCTACATTTTGCAACTGCTGCTCTCCAATCTGTTGATACATTATTTTTAATTTATATATGAACTGGTAACATTTTACCCATACTAAAAGTTGCTATATGGGTCAGTATTTGAAGCATTTACGTGTTGTATAATTATAGATAAGTGCTTAATGAGAGAAGGCTTTATGTTCTATCCTTTAACAAATAGTTAAGGTTTCCTGAATATTTTTTTAGAGGAGTATACTTGTATGTTGGCTATGCTAGGGGAAGATTTTTTTAAACAGATACTACTTTGGCTTTTGAAACAGTAGGGAAAACTTCAATTCTTAGTGAAAATGCCCTAGAATTTTGAGCACTAGTTTATGAGTTTATAAAGTATCCTTCAAAGTTATCTGTTTTTTTTTTTTGGTGAAGCAACTAAAATATTTTAGCTGTTCATGAGTTTATCAATAAGTATTTTCTCTATCTTCTGAAAAGAGTCTTTAGAGGGTACAAGACTTTATTTTGCCTCCATTTCTGTTTATTTGCTTTAAGACTTTGACATCATGGAAAATTAAGGGAAATCTCTCTTTACACTTTTTTTTTTTTTTAATAGAAACCAGTCCATTACATTTGAAATTATTTTGAAGAACTGCAAAATCAGATGCTTCTCATTCCTTTTAGATGTTGGCAAGTAAAGGGAAATCTTTTTTCTATATATAAATTAATCTAGAGATATGCAGTAAATGAATCTTCATTCAGTACAAATTAATTAATACAAATAACAGAAGAAAACAAATGTGCAAAGTAAAGTAATAGTTTTGATCAAGTTTTTTCCTGTTGCCCCCATTGTCTTCAGTTGACAATGTTTTCTTTTATTTATCATCATCTGTTACTGCAGTCTTGCCTGTCTTTTTTTTTTTTTTTTTTTTTTGGTGTAGTTGCATTTTTGCCTTTAGAATGCTATGAAAGCTATGATCCTTGCTTTTAAAAAATAAATCAATATTTAATCAAAAAGATAAAATGATGACATATTTTGGAAGTAAGGAGAAAAATTACTTCTGGCTCTGAAACCCAAGTTGTTGAGAGGTTTTCCCTCTCTGTCAATAGGAGTGAACTTTGAGGATTTTCTATACAGATAGGATGGGGCAAGGGGAGTACAGAAATTTGAGGTTAACTGAAATTTCAGGACCAGTGAATGGAAGACCATTCTAAATAAAAAAATAGTGTTTTGTCTTACTATATTGTTGTGCTTGAGTTTTAACAGTAGCTAATGGAACCAGAACTGGCTTATATCAGGGCTAAAAAAAGAATTTAGGTTATGTGTACTTGCTAATTTGGTATGTCTTCCCCAGTAGCCATATTGTGTAAATAGCAAGAAGTGTCCCATCACTGTTGTTATTCTAGGGACACTAAACTTCCAATTCTCATTCATTACGTACAAAGAGCTGCACAAGATCCTGATTTAGATCCTGTTTTTCCAGGAGCCATATCATATTACTACCAAATAATACTCAAAATAAAACAGGTTTGATCAATCGTGTTCCTACATTCAACTGTTACATCAGGTAATAATTAGCTCATCCCAGTATTTTCTTTGGTCAGCTTATAATGTGGCTCTTGTGCTGTGATTCTTTATTTGTTCACTTCTGCACACTGAATTGCATCATAGCATAGCTAACCAATAAGAAAACTACCATATGTTACATAAGTTTTGATATTTCATCTTGCTAACCCTGCACATGTTATTGGTGATGGATTATACACTCAAGTCCTGCTTAATGCGATATTTGGGGTTTCCTTGCTACCTATATTTATTTCTTGTAGTTTTAAACAGCTGAAAACAGTTTGATGGCAATCAAATGCTATGTTTAACCTCAGCTACCCGCCTACGTTTTTGTGAATGTTGTTAATGTTATGCGTTCAGTTCAGCTTTATTCCTCTCTTTCATATTACCTGATCTGCATGCATTTATTTTCCAGTAGCATCTATTTGACTGAAAAAGGCAGGACCAAACTGGACTCATCTGACTGTCTGTTGCACTAAAATAAATTGGATGTAGGTAAACTCTTTTCCAGCTCTCTCTCTTTTGACCTGCAAAACTTATCAGCTACATATGCTTTACAGCTGACTCAGCTGATCTGTTTTTCTAGCTTTTGAGTTGACTCACCACCCTAAATGGCGGCTTTAACTTTGTTAAAATACTGTTTGATACTGTCTACATAGGATTACTCATCATGTAAATGTATGACTATCTATAGAGAAACATAGGAGACCTTACTCCTGAACCAAAAGGTGTTGTGTAACTTTTACAGATATTCATGTTCATTCTTAAGGGCTTATTAGGATTTTTCAATTGTTTAAGTTTCAGAAGCTTTTTTTTTTTTTTTTCCAATAAAAGTGAACACTTGTCAAATGAAAGCTTTAAATTCTTCTTGGATGATTAGTGAATTGGCAAAAAATCCCATCAAGATATTTAGGGTACACTGCTTATGGAAAAACTGCCCAGTGTGTGCCCACTGGGTCAGGTGATGAATGAATGTGAGTTGTCAGCTGTGTGATATCATTTTCATAGATATGATTCATCAGTTTTCACTTTTCTCATTCATTATTCAATTCTATTTATTTTTCTTCTAGAAATTACAGATATGAGTTTCAAAACAGCAGAGAATAGGGTCTTGGTGCTTCATTTTCCACAAACTGGGTACTTCGGGCTTTCTTGAATGTTCAGATTAAGTGATCTGGATGCTGAAGAAGATTACTACTTTTGCATGACTTGAAAGATTCAAGAAGATAGATTCAGTAAGGCATTGAGGTAGTCACCAAGTGTCAGACAGAAAAGATCAAGGAGAAACAGTGAATTCAGGTTCAGTTCAAGCCTACACCTGAAAGCTGTAGAATCTGTATGTGATTTTTGTTAAGTCATGTAAGATTTTAATCACAAAAGGAGTCCTGACAACTGCCACTTTAGCTAATATGTTCTGTTTTATGTCTAGAATATTGAGACTGCTTTGATTTTGTGTATAGCATCCTATTACTGCAGTGTCTAATTTGGAGCATGCTCAGAATTTCTTCCATGCCAGAACAGACAAGCAGCTGAGGTAAGTTTACAAACTGGGTGTTATCCCATGGACTATTTTCCCTGCTTGCACAAAATATTTTTAAAACACTGATCTGAGATGTAGGATTTCAGAGCTTCAAACAGTAGAGTAGTACAGCTGAAGTGAATTTGCATTAAGTACTTATTGAATCAATCACTAGAACCCCTTGTCTCTCTATTCCCACTTTTTATACACTCAATGAAACCAGGGGCTATCATGCTCAAACTCTAGCTTAATATATACTTTATGCAGAGTTAAACAAGTTAATTAATGGAAATTGGAAAAGATGCATTGCTTTCGCATAATCATAGCTCAGTGGCTGAGCATACTTCTGTGGAATATGAAGTAGAGTTTCAAATTTTTATTAAATAAGTGAAATCTCAGCCTTTCATAGCCTGTGCCCAGTATATTACAAGGCTTGATGGTGGCAGAGAGATCACTATCTTTTCTGGAATTACAGCCAGGAAGATGAATGGATAAAATTCTTCCTGATTTCAAAGAATATACTTAGTTAAATACCCTGTCTGGATCTAATCCTTGAATCTGAGGTGCTGTAGTTCCAGAGTCTAAGTGTTATTCATAAACGTTAAGAGGGAAACACGAATGTCTGTTTTTTGTAAGTTACCTTCTGAAACTTATTTCCTATAATACAAAATTAAGGAAACTTCAAAAGCAGTTGTTTTTTCCAACTCACAAACTTATGTTTTTTCTGCAAGTTGCCACTTCAGCTGCCTTTATCTGCCATCTTGTGGTGTGTTGGTTTAATCTCAAGTGTATAGAAATGCACATACAATATTTATTCTGTTTTATAAATTTTTCCTGCTTCACATTACTAATTGTCAGAGTGATACAATCTGATTTTAATTTTGTGAGCTAGTGCATACAATAGATGAATTTTTATGCATTATTTTCTTCTTAATATTGGAAAAGTAAAGAAAGACTGAAAAATCAACCTATTGCAAAGTAGATCTTGTTGAACATATTTCTGTTCTACTAGAAATCATATATATTGAAAAGATTTGTGGACTTTACATTATGTTCATACCTCAATTAATTAACACTTTTCAATTCAATATAGCCCACAAGACTAATTTTTGTTGAAGTGTTCAAAAGCAAGTCCTGGTAAAAAAGGCATTGTGAACACATATAAGCTTAAAAGCAAATCTTTCTCTCTCCCTGACTGCTTATATGATCCAGGTGCATTTATAGAAGGTAATTTAGTTAAAAACATCATTACAGTGTCTCTGAGATATTGATGTATTTGTTGATACCTGTCAAACATGTTCTTCTACTGTTAGTACCAGAAGTTTAACAGAAAAAGACAGGACTATTTCTACTGAAGAACCATTTGTACTCCATTAGTACATTTAGCCTTTGATAATTTTGGAGATATGCTTATATAAAGTGTATATATCTTAAATACACAAGAATATTAATTTTTTTGTCCATTTTACTGAAGAATAATACAAGAGACTTTAAAATAGAAGGATAAAGGGAAATATGTAAAAGCCCTTTTGAAACTTACCTAATTAAGACTGCCTTGACCCTGCAATTGGTTTCAGGCTGAATTCTGCTAATTTAATTAAAATTATATGATGTTTCTATCTTCTACTTATTTGGATTTATCTAAATTATTCACCTAGCTCAACTTATAAGAACTAACTTTACAGTGAAAAACTGCAACATTCCTTTCTATTGGTATATAGGTAGATCTAGTGGTATATAGGACACAGGAAATACATGAAAAAAAGTATTTGTGTAAATAGCTAATCACTATGGGGTTTATTCAGCTTCTTGGGTTAACCTTCAATATAATACTTAAAAGCATATCATTGTGAGTTTGTGTTACATTTTCCCAGTTTGGAAAGATACAGAAAGTTCTAACATTTATTAACCAGTTAGGGTAAATATAAAGCATTATTACAAAGCAATTTTGCAAATATTAGCACCTGCATTTAAAAATATAACTATGTTCTGGATGTGATCATACAGTGGAGTTTATTTAAAGGGATTTTTTCAACCCATTCTGGACTGTTTATTCCCTTGCTTTCTTGATAATGAGATCTACATGACAAATTAGCTATGTTTAGTTGGTCCCTGAAATGCAGTTTAGCTCTAATTCTAAGCATGTTCTTTCCCCTGATGCAGTCAAGCCAATGTAAGGCAACATGAATTAAGCTTAAAAACCTCCAGGCTTTGTAAATATATTATAAAGCATGCAAAATTTAAGTTATTAATTTTCAGTAAGGAGATATTTTTTATTTTCAGAAAGGAGATGGAAAGGAATATTGTTTCCAATTACTTTAATGAAGTTAGCAATGCATTTCTGAGTATTTGACAAAGGTGAATTTTGACACTAATAACAATAAGATGTAGTATTACGATATCATGGCACAGACTGGAAATTTCAGACTGCCAGTTCAGATGCTCAGTTCAGCTTGGCACAGAGGAGTTCAAGTTTTTAAACAGTTATCTTTTTCTAACTATCAGTAAAACTCAAAATTACTGAACTTTGAAAATTACAACAATTATTTAAAAATACAAAACCGATTAATGGGACTTCTTACTATTTTGATGTTTACACGTCACCACTCCTGGACTTTTCTCCCAGTAACCATCTCCATTCTCTTATGGATATGAAGCCAATGGCAGGATTCCATTTGACTCCAGAAGAGCAAGGATTTCTTGTCTGGGTTCTAACCTCTGTGGAACAGGAACAAATTATTCATATGACAGATTAAACATGATTTTCTGGTAATTGTTAATTTAAGGTGTTATTGCCCCTTTATATTACAATGAAAAGATAAAGCTATCCATCGTGTTAGTCAAGCCCAGGTGTCTGAACTACTTCTTATTTCATATGCAAGATGATGAAAATTGTCATAGCAATGATATTCAGATGTCCCTGACTAAAAGTAAAAGAAAGATCAGGTGGTTATAAATCTGTGACTTATTCACTTTTTTGTTTTAAAATAAGGTTTCTAGATAAAGATACCAGAAGCTTAGATGGGTGCAAAAGATAATAATGTAGAACTCTACTGTACTTTTCTAGAAAGTAAATCAATATTAATATATATAAAACATATATTTGGACAATTTCTTGTATTTCTCAATTAGAACAGCTCATCTTATTCTTTAACACATTTGCAGTATTCAGATGACTTGGTGATCCTACTTTTACTGCTGTAAGTGATTTGCAATAATAAGCTAGTACTAACTGAACATTGTCAAAAAAGTCTTAGCATTCAGTTGTTCACTTATTTGGGGAGGAGATATGGAAAATATGGTTTAGTCATAACAGTGACTCAGTTCCAGTGATATCAAGGTTTTCCTTCATATGCTTTAGAAAGATCACTGAATCTGCCAGGTGAACAGAATCGTAAAATTACAAGGATTTGTAGAGGATTATTTAGGGTTTTTTCTGTGTCTCCCTCTAGTTTTACAAAACTTCAAACATCACCTTAAAGAAGATTATCTGAAGTATTTTTATAGAAAAATCTTTTTTAATTGACTGAGCTTTTTTTAAAGTTGCTAAAGTTGGACATAATCTGTCAAATGCAGTCATAGGCAATATTGTTCTTCAACATAGCTTGAATATTTTAAATCCCTTAGATAATGCAGTAATTTACTTCTATGGTTTGCAGAGGGAAACAAGGGCAAATAGGCATTCTAGGAAAATTAAATCACAAAAAAATGATTGTCTATAAGTCTTTTACAATTTCAGACACAAATCTATTTGAGGAGTTTCAATATAATGTTAAAATTCTTCAAAACCGCTGCCCAGAAGGGAAAGTAGATTACAGCCTTTCTGATATGACATTTAATAGAGTAAAAGACAAAGGAGAAGAATAATCTGTAAGGATTCTGCGTCAAAATGCCCAAACTATACTAGTCCTGCAACCAAGTTAATCTAAAAAAAAAAAAAGTAAATCATAAGATGTGGTGAGACTTCATCTGTTTGTTTTTTTTTTTTACCTATATTAAAGAGATTGTCAGTATTTTAGTAAGATAAGTAAAGAATGCTGCATTGGATTGAAACTGAAGCAGAAGCTAAAACAGACCAGACTTCATTGTTTCATATTTGGCCATAAAAAAAATATCCCAAACACAAACAAACAAAAAAAGAAAACAAAATACCAACAACCAACCAAAAAACACATCCAACCCCCCTTCTCGCCTCCTGCCCTCCAAATAACTGTTCAAATCTTTTTTCTTTGTTTTCATTTTGTTTAAGATCCATTTGAACTCTGACTTCAAATGTTGAAGAATTTCTCTCAGTTATCTGATAACCAATGATTGCAGCATAGTTTCTGTTAAACAAGTTCAAATATTTAGTTCACTAGAAAAAATGTCTTAAAAATGTTTTCTATTTCACTTGTATGTCCATTAGTGACACTCAGTCTTCTGGTACCTCAACCCAAAGAGTTATCTGTTGAAGTTTCTTTAGGACCCTGAAACTTTCATCTTCAGATTGAATTTATTTTTTTTGTTCTACTGAAAAATGCTAAATAAAAAGTAGAACATCTGAAAAACTTGAGATCTTAGGGAATTATTACAGTTCAACTCTCAGCATCTGTCTAGGATGGAAAAGTATTTTAAAACCAGAAGAATTTGTGAGAAGTTGTGCAACTGCCAAGTTAGAATAAAGTGTTTACTTACTACAATACTGAAGCAAAGAGTGTACCTAAAAATCAAGGTTTGATTTCTTTTTATGTTGGGCTTTTCAGAGGAATACATACCTCTAATGGCTGTTTTTCTTTCTCCATGAAAATGCTATCACTTTTTTTTAAAGGAAACTGCCACAAAAATGGTTGTGTTGTGATAGTATTTTTCTGCATCAGCTGTACAGTATCATTGTACAATGACTTAATTAGGTCAGTCAAAACAGTATTATTGAGGTTATGAAAGATCATGCAGAGTGATTTCTAACTCCCTGTTGGCTCTCCAAACTTGTAGAAAGATTGGAGCTTCGTTATGAATCTCTTGACAATAAGTAGCAATCACATCGCTGGCAGCTCTCCAAGGCAACTTGGGGAACTTATGGACTTGTCACACTTCCAGGGTGTTGGAAGATGCCAACTCAACTGTGATTCACTGCTGATTGCTTTTGCTGTCACAGAATCCTTTAAGGTTTCAAGCCCGTGGGGAAATCTCACAGATTATGCATGGCAAGATGTAAAGTGTCAGCTAAAGCGTCATGTAATAGGGTAGATAATCTGGTAAAAGCCAAGCTGTTCAGTTTTTTTAATGGTTTGTCCTGAACCACTACTGTTTAATTTATTTTTTTTTAATTAAAGTAATTAAGGTGATGGTTGTAATGAAACACCTTTAACAGGTTGTTTTCTGATTATGAAGCACTATGAGAGCTCTAAATACTGATTATTCCCCTCCCCCCTTTCCCTCAAAGAAATTGTTAATAGTTCATATTAATTGAGCTAGCTATCTGAAAAACTGGGACTCTACTGGGGCCATCATAATTAAAGAAAAATCTCTGGGTAAAACAGCAGGATCCAGAGGGAATTTTATTGGTTTCTGAGAGTTTTGTGTTTAGGAGAAATGGTTTCTTACCTCATATACATTCACCGGATGATATCTAGACAAACTGTCAAAGATTTTGGTCCATAGTGTAGTGGTAAAAAGCAGAAATCACGTGGATACTTAAATCACTTTGGATCGATAGTTGCATATCTGAGAACATAATTTATTGCTGTAGGAATATTATAGGAGTTATAACTAGGCACTACATTTTTTAAACAATAAATTCAGTGAACTATTTTCATTTTATAGTAGTCATTATGGAATATAGCTGGTCATTGTGGAATAATTCTCTGTGTACAAGGAGGTAACAAAACAAACTGAATTGTCCTAAATATTTTGATTAATAATTGTTTTATCAGAAGAGAATGAAGTAATTAGCAGTATTTTAGAAAGTTAGATAAATTGTTGCTGTTCTATTGTCCAGTGCTGACTGCTCAGTTGCTGCATTAACCAGTTATTAGGTACTGAACAAGCCATGAGAGACAAACTTTACACAATATCTAATATTCTTTCAATCTGTCTTCCTAAATGTCACATACCCCTATTTGAAACTCCCAAATATATTCTCTTGGGACAAGGGACAGGTGATTTAGCACCACTAACTGCAAAAATATTTTAAATAATTTTAATAAATTTCTAAAGGGAAACATGGTTGTATCTGGGTATGACTGCAGTACCTCTATTTTGTAGGGTCTAATAAAAAAAAAAAAAAAATTACAGATACTGCATCCTGGAATTAAGGTCCTTTTTTTCCACACATTAAAAATTCCCTCATGAGCATTGATTTAATAATCATATGTTCATGATAAAGTGACTGGGCTACTGTTGGAAGACCTTCTACACTTCAAGGCATATGACCACAGCTGATAAAATTTTAGGCTTGGTCTGAAAAAAAACTAACAGTATTTGCTACAAAAAATACCTCTAAGATGATATGATAAAAAGCAGGAAAGGAAGTAACCTGAGGAAATAGGTTAGTTGTCTGAATGACTGATTATTATCTCTGCCCTAAGGGACAAGACTAATACCCTGAACAGAAACCCGTTTAGCTGGGAAAGTCAAGCAACTATTCTTCGGAATTTGGAGTTCTTATTCATTTTGGAAGGTATAAGCCAGTGTGTATTCCTCAGGTCAAATGTGGATTTCTTTTAAGCTGTCACATGCAAAAACAAAGGAGTTTGAGAAATACAGGTTGTCTACCAGCAGAGGAAAACTGTGAAGAAGTTAGTGAGAAGAAAATGCATCTTAGTTACAGTATTGTCAAATAAATGTAAGAATAAATACATTATCCCTCAAAGTGAGGAGAATATTATTCATTCTTTGTAAGGGTGATTTTTTGTTATGAATTTATACAGAAAAGTCATGATTGGTCCAGAACAAGCTGAAATAAATGTCAGTGATCTTGATTTATATATTTTAAAAAGTTACTTTTCATCAAAATATTTTTACAGCAGCATAACTTGGCCTTCCATCTGTTTCTTTAGTGCTGTACATGAGCTAAAAGCTCTTCCCCTAAAAATCCTCCTCTTTGCTCTTAAAGATATAATATTTTGTTCACAATATTAGTGTTTTCATTTGATGGATTAGCATGTTATGTTTCCATGTTTCACTATTAATCTGATCTTGATCAGCAATTTCAAGCTTTCATTTAAATTGTGAAAAAATCATATGGATATGTATTTAGAATCTCCTTTTGCACTAAAATTTACATTGGCATTCACAGGGACATCTACTGGGATGAAATGAAGCTGATTTTGTTAAACTGGTATCTGTCCTAAACTGTGAAGTTATTACTTGTGTCATTAACAGCTGACAAAAGTCTACCTGAGTCATACTATCAAACTTTGAGCTTAACCTTTTACATTATTGTTCTGGTTTTGGCTGGAATAGGGTTTATTTTCTCAATAGTAGCTTATATGAGGCTATGTTTGGGATCAACTTCATTGTGAATAATCCAAATGACAGTGGTCACATGTACATTATGTTCAGTTCTAGAGTCTGATTTTATAGACCTAAGTCATCTTTTACGAGGCTTAAGGTTTGCTTGGGTCAAGTTAGCTTTGAATTTCTAAGATACTTTTACTTAAATTGTTACATTAGATTCATCTAAGCTTGGTAATAAATGGAGTCACCTGGCTTTAGGAAAGTTTTGTTCATTCAGCTTTATACTATTTCCAATAATATTAACTTTTAATGAAAATAATATTTGTCATTTTTATAGCATTTTCCATCTCAAAGGAGCTAAACTGCTTCACATACTTTATATTATAAATGGCATACCTTATCCACTAACGAAATTCAGTCAGACAATATAGCACTAATAGACATGGGTTTTACCCCTTTTCAGTTTTTATGCTACCAGCCACATTTTTAAAAGAGGAATTAGTTTTTCCATGGACACATACATGTCGCTGTGTTACATGGCACTAATATTAACAGAAATATGTGAAAGGTGAGTTGTGCTAATCAGAAGGGTATTGATTGTCATAGAAAAATCTAAGAGCACAAAACATACCAAGAAGAATACAAATATTTGGTCCTCATTGCTGCAAAAAACCCAAACTTGAAATAAGTTAGGAGAAGTAGTGTGATTTCTTTTGGCAAGATAAGGGGAGGTTGGGGAATGCTTGGAAAGGATAGATACAGAAATGACTGTTGAAAATGAAAGAATCCTTTAGACAACTGAGAAAGTGAATTTCAATAATCGTGAAGGGATCAGTACAAATATTTAAGAATTCTTTTGTACTCATAGAGAAACTGGAAAAGAAGTGATCTGTTTTAACCTTTTGTTTGTTGGTGTTTTATTTAAAGTAGTTGTAGGAACTGAGGGAAGAAAACACAAATTTTAAGTTTGTCTAATCTTTCCTTTTCATCCATTTTTTGCTTTGTCTCCATTAAAAATTATTTTTTAAAGCATTGTCTCCATTAAGAGTTATTTCCACTGCTTCCCTTTTCCTCTCAGCCAATGTTTTTGAAAGCAAACTACTGAATTTGAATGTTCTTGTTTTGGCATTCCAAATTGAAGCTTTCTGAAATGTGATTGATATGAGCATGGTGCCTATGTCCTACTCTTGTTCCAACTTGTAATGGACACATCCTCACAGATGTGGAATCAGAAACCAAAAGCTATATCCCTGTGAAACTAAAGGTGTAGAAGACCCCAAATATCCCTGATGTGTGAGTTTTAAATGTTCACGCAAACATTTACAGATTTAGATAAAAGACTGAAGAACTACTTCTATACTGCACTAGAGTTTTTACCTTCTCAAGTAATACTTTATTTAGCTTTTGCTTAGGTGAAATTCAGTGATGGTCATATTGCTTTTCAATTATGAAGTACATTTAAATATTTAATTTAAAGGAATGATTAGTAATTTTCATGAGTAGGAAAGACGAATTGCAATTTGGGTAGTTTAAGCCATACAATCAAGTCTTACTTGCATGTTTGAATATCCTTGTAGTGAATACAGTGGATATTTTTTCATGTGGCTCTACAGCATCATCATATTTAATGCATGTTTTTTTTCTTGTGTGTTTTCTACCATAGTCTAAGAAACTGTCAGGAATCAAAAGCTTCACAAAACTCTGTTTGCATGATGTGCATTTCTTTTAAGAAGTAAATCCTAGTCATCTTCACAGTGACTGTGATAAAACATAACATAATAGAATGTCAGTCCTTGCTAAAAGCATTAAGTTTAAAAATATGTTAGCTTCCTCAAACATTTGAATTATAAACTTACACCCTCATTCTTTATTCCTTTCTCTTCTCAGACTGTTCCTAGAATGGGAGAAGTTCATGTGTAATGATGATTGTTAGAATATATTAGGAATTATGTATATGTCAAATATATAGCTTGTTATCGGAAACCTAAGATAAAGTAGTGATCTTTGTTGACACATATCAACGAAACATTCATATGTACATAAGTATTCAGAATGGTAGCTAAAAATACAAGAAGGAGCTATCAAGTAAACTAAACCTAAAGAATCCAGCTCTTATTAATCTTACCTTAAATAAGCCATAATCACAGAAGTCAGGAGTATTGCTTAATATTGTCAAGACAGCATTAAGTTATTTGCGTGCTCACATGAATTTTGAAGGTGGCTTCTAACTCCTCCCTTATCAACTTTAACTGTTTTTTCAATGCTAATTGGCAAAGAGATGCTCTCAAATTTACAAGGCATCACTTAGTTCTTTTCATATCAAATGTACTGTTATCAGAAATATAGACAGCCTTTGTATGAATTTGCAATGTTGTCATTTCTCTCTTTCAGGCAAAAATCTTGAAGATTCCTAGGCATAGTTTAAAAACAGTTCAATTAAATATTATTTTTATTATTTATTATTTATCTGCTTTATGTAGCAGCATGGTTGTTTCATTTTTTTTCAGTTTGTCCAGTTTGTGCGTGTGTTTTCAGCACAACAAAATGTCCATCAATGTATGTGCCCTGAGTTTTTGTGAAGAGTTACAAACAAGGCTATGTATGATATGTTTTTTGAAACCTGTTGAAGCTTATTGTGTTGCCAAAGATAAAGTCATTTAGTCACGGCATTACATAAAGCATTTTGTGGGGGAGAAGGTTCCATAATTTTCAAATGTGCACATAATAACCACACACAGGACAATGAATTTGAATACTTAAGATAAAGTCTTTATTTGGGCTTAGCTCTCACATGATTAGATTTTAATATTTTCAGATTTGTTATGTGTATTATAATTTTGTTTTTAATTCTTCCATTTCATGAATGGATTAATGCCGTATATAGCACTTTGCCAATAAAAACTTCTGGGAGTTGTTTCTAATACTGAAGGTTGCTGGAGACTTCTTAGTCCTCTCTGCCACCCACAAAGAGCTAACATAGAAATAAACTATTTTTCATGTAGTTTTTCCAAATCCAGCTATAGCTTTCCATCTCATTGTAATGTCTCTGGGACAGGTTATTAATATATGTGTAGTGAAAGGTGAAATATATCGTTCTTTATGGTCTTGGTATCATAATTTACTAATTACAAAATAAAAAGCACTATACCTTTAGAACCATTGGAGACCTTTTTGTTATTAGTTGGTTGGGCTTTTTTGAACTGCTCTGGAAGGCATGAGTTATTACACAGTGTTCTTGTCAGTGATTGAGAATGAAAAAGGCATAGTTTTTCAGAGACTAGCTGTAGAGTGTGAAGGACATCGTGACCTCAGTACCGAATGCCCTTGTCAAATCTCCTTTGAACAGTGTGTACTGGATTGATTGCCCATTTCAAAGAGAATGCCCATATGGCAGAAGAATGAGATAGCTACTCTGTATTATGGAAGAGCTTTGAGAACCAGACATGTGCCTTGAATGATTTTTCCCCTATTACCAATTGATTGCAGTTTCCTCTTATTAGAGTTGCTTTCATGAAATACTGAGATAGATTTGTGGCATTTCTTGTTATGAATTATATTAAACTTAGCAGGACTGACCATATTTATAAGATTTGGAAAGTTCACCCTTGTAGATGTTTCATTCCTAGAATTCTACAAAGTATTAAAACCAAAAGGGACTTTTTCCTCTGAGTCCATAAGCGAAAATGTGATGACATAGATAGCTAACAGCAACACAACATGCAAGTCTAGAAGGGATTTTAGAACCTACTCTTCTGGCAATCAGTGTCACAATATAATCTGATTGAACTACATTAGGTAATATGTAAACTTTGCTGGATCCATGACACAGAGCAGGTAGATAGCCATTTTCATTTATATGCTGGTTTCTTTAGCTTAGGCAGAGCTCAGCAAATACATATGGCCCTTTGTTTAAACACCTATGTTATCCCACTATTGCACAGGGGCCACGCATTGTTGGGACCTAAGCAAATGTGTATGCTATCTAGAGATAGTTATCGGCCTTCCAGTTCCTTGGAAGATTCCTGTGTTTCCAGAAAGAAGTGTCATACAAAAGTTAATATAATGAAAAGCAGAGAAGAGATGCATGTAGCATTTTTTCAAGTATATTCATTAACAAGCTTAATATTTCAGTGAAATAGATAATGCTTTGAACAATTACCGTTGTTCTTAAACAAAATTTTATAGGAGATTTCCATGTTGTTTTCTGTCTTGTCACCAAGGTGTTGATTTTGTGCTGGTTTTGTCTGGGATAGATTTTACTTTCACAGAATCACAGAATATGATGAGTTGGAAGAGACCCACAGGGATCATCAAGTCCAACTCTTAGCCCTGCACAGGACCATCACACCACATGCTTGAGAGTATCATCCAAATGTTTCTTGAACTCTGTCAGGCTTGGTGCTGTGACCACTTCCCTGAGGACCCTGTTCCAGTACCCAACCACCCTCTGGGTGAAGAACCTCATTCTCATATCCAGCCTAAATCTCCCCTGACACAACTTCAGGCCATTCACTTGGGTCTTGTCCCTGGTCACCACAGAGAAGAGATCAATGTCTGCCTCCCCTCTTCCCCTCAAGAGGAAGTTGTAGGCTACAATGAGGTCTTCCCTCAGTCTCCTCTCACAAAGTGATCTTAGCTGCTCCTCATATGAGTTCCCTTTAAGGCCCTTAATGATCTTTGTTGCCCTTCTTTGGACACTCTCTAATACCTTAATGTCTTTCTTACATTGCAGTGACCAAAACTGCACATGATATTTAAGGTGAGGCCATACCAGAGCAGAGTGGGACAATCCCCTCCCTTACCTGGCTGGCAATGCTTTGCCTGATACCCCTTGGGCCCTCCTGGCTACCAGGTCACTGCTGACTCACATTCAACTTGTTTTTGACCAGGACCCCCAGATCCCTTTTCCCCAGTATCTCATTCCCTAGCCTGGATGTATGAACATCCAGAGTTACCCCATCCCAGGTGCAGAATCCAGCACTTCCCCTAGTATGGGGCTATGTTCTGGATTTGTGCCAAAACAGTGTTGGTAGCACAAGGTTGTTTTTTTAACGGTTAAGAAGTGCTTACACGGTGTCAAGGCCTTTTCTGCTTTTAACCTGATGCCTCCAACAAGGAGACTGGGGATAAACAAAGAGCTGGGAGAAGACACGGCTGAGACAGTAGACCCCAACTGACCAAAGGGATATTCCACATCATATGGTGTCATGCTCAGCATATAAAGCCAAGGAAGAAGAAGGGAGGGACATTTGTAATGATGACATTTGTCTTCCTGAAGCACTGTTATGTGCGAAGGAGCCCTGCTTTCCTGGGGATGGCTGAACACCTTCCTGTCAATGGGAAGGGGGTAATGAAGTCCTTGTTTCCTTTTGTTTGCATACATGGCTTTTGCTTTCCCTATTAAACTGTCTTTATCTCTGCCCATGAGTTTTCTCACTTTTCTTTTCTGGTTCCCTTCTGGGGAGGGGGAGTGAGTAAGCAGCCATGTGGTGCTTAGTTACAAGCTGGGGTTAAACCATGACATGAACAACTCTATTCCCAGGTTTTCTTTCAAAACTGCTAATGCTCCTATTCAATACTTCTATCATGACTGAGTTGTTACTACCACCTTTGCAGTTAAAAATTATCTCAGGTGTTGTGATTGGTGTACTTGTTTTGTATTTACTATAGAGTAATAAGCATTCAAATCTGTCTTATTCGATTAAAATACTACGGTGAATATTCTTGTATCTTTTTTTTCTTAGGTCCTCTGTTACCATTATTAATTCAAAGTTTATAATTTAAAGAAAATAAATAGATGAAAGGGACAGAAACAAAGAAATAAACAGAAAGAACGCAGTTAGATATTTTAGGAATAAGATGTTAGGTTATTTAGTACTTTGCTGTAGTTTCCAAAAGATTTAACATGCTGCAACACTGATACTCTTAGCAATTTAATTGTCTTCATTGGACCATACAGGTAATTCGTAACTAGGTGTGACCATTAAGCACTCAGCATGAATTAAGGAGACAGTATTTGCAATGAGGATGACAACTTAGTCTAACAGGTTTGGTTCTGATAGTCTGTTTGGCTTTCTGCACATATAATTACCTGTGTGCTGCCTGTCAAAGTGACAGGGCTAATGTCATTAGTTTCATCTTTCACATGTCAGGCAGAAAGGCAATTTTAGTTGTGAGAAAAAACATCCAAGTCTGTCTTTTTGGTTTTTTTCCTGCCCTTGACTTTTGAGTTCACCTTGTGCTTTTTAACAGCATTTAGTGCCAAATGGGAGGGCACAGGCTGGCCTAAGCACATGGATGGGTTTCTGCAGTGTGTGGACCATGACCCCGTCAGGCATGTGAGGAAGTTGTTTATGGTTCTAGGTTGGCTGATCAAGACAGCAAGCAATGCACAAAGCTGACACTAGATTATGAATCCAAACAATACTTTTTAGTAGGCATGTAAAAACTAGGTAGGACCTATAGAGACTTGACTTACAATCTGTCTCTGTGGACTACATTAGGAAACCTAGCTAAAGATTTTATCTTTACTTTTTAATTATTATATAGCATGGAGGGAGTATATATATGATACAGGCACAGATTCACCTCGGTGAACTGAGGCATTCAAGATAGATGAGTCACCCTAGGTCTTTCTCTAGTCAATGAAGAAATTTGTGTACTGCCAGTCTGGGAACTCTGGTGGGTGAATTGCTTCCTGCAGCTATTCTCTTGACTGATTTTAAAGTCTTAGGCAGATGAGATAACTTAAAGTAATTCACACTCTTAAGTACAAGCTCAAGTTTTTGTCTTAAGAAAATATTGCTCAATTTTTTGCCTGGCCAAAAGACAGCTGATTGCAAAGCAGAGGTAAACAAGGCAAACAATATTTAATGTCTTCATTAGTAATAATCACAAAATACTTCAAGGAATGATGAAAGACAAAAATCAGATAGATGGTAAATGAACAAAGTTATTTTTGGATTTGCCAGGAAGCCACGTGGAAAGTTATACAAGTTAGAACAACTGAGGACAAATTGTTTTTTACCAGTCTTCAACGGAATCAATAAAGAACCATATCTATGCAGTTAATAATGTTTCTATGAAGTTTTTTCGAAAAAAATCTAGAAAATTTTTTAGAAATTGAAACTTAAAAAATCCCTCTATCTATTTTTTTAGGAAAAGATAGCCAAATTACAAACTGTTTTAAATATTCTAAAATGGACTATGATAAAAAGGTTCAATTCTGATCTATCATGTGTAGCCTGGAAAGCAGAAATTAGAAATTCCGGACTTTCCTCAGAACTTTCAGAATGAAGTGAGATTCAGCTGGAACAGCAAAGGTAGATATGAACATCAGTGAAGAATCCACTGCCAGGTTTGTAAGCAGGGTTTAAAAGAGAGGTAAAGAAAGACAACTTTGCTAGCCTGCCTAGTCAAGGATCTCAAAGCTTGAGGCATGAGCAAAGAACAGTATGAGTTTCTCAAAATTGCAGTTCAAATTTAACCCTAAAAATGTATATAGGCTGATGACTTTGAAAGAGATGAGATATTTGACAGATTATATTTAGAATCATTTTTTAATAAGTTACAACAAGTGGAATGTGTCTATAGACAATTTAGCATAGGCAGATTTAGATAATGTATTCTGAAGGTATTCTGAAGATGTTCTGAAGCATCAAGGTACAAACATTTTTTTTACATGGCATCCATTTAGACACAGAAATATATGCATGTCCCTTATTATGAAAGTTATTTGTTGGAAAAACAACAATTATTTTTAATTACAGAGTTTATAGGAGTAAATGAATGTCATTGATATGAATTCACACGAGTAGTAATGTATTATGAGATTCGTAACATCAATTTTATTCCATCATTCAAGATTATTTTTTAACTAGTACTTTTATTTATAATGTAAATTTAATTTACCTTTTAAAAAGTATTAATTAATTGTGAAAGTCCTCAAAATATCAATAAACCCTTTCAAAACTGTTTCTTCCTTTCACAAGTGTTACTACATTCATTTTTGGAGGTCAAAAATACTTTCAATATTTTTACAGGCCAGATGGTAGTGCTTTCGCATTTGTACCTCAGATTTCACACTGTGCCTCATTCCCACTGAAATTAGAAGGAACTGGGTATCTTGGCATGAGTTCACAGTGTGTTAGTAAGGCACATCAGAGAACAGAGATTGCTCTCTCTTCGCATTAGTAATATTCCTATTTGTTTTAGTGCTCATGCCAAGATATTGTGTTTCCCTCATAAAGAGTAGATTCCAAACTGCTGTCTTTTGCCTTTTCAAACAGAGGAATAAGAGGAGTGTCGAGAAGGTTTTGTATGAATTTTTAGTTTTGTGTCACATTCAAAACAATTTCAATGATATTTTATTATTCAGGTGTTTAAGCTCATGCATCTTTGGACTAAGTCCAAATAATTAAACTATGTCCTAACTTTTAGCATTTTTGAGACTTTTCATATTCTTATAGTAGAATTTATATTTCCAAGTTGTATTAAAACAAACAAACAAACAAAGTAGCATTTTAATGAAATTTATTTACTTAAATATTTTCCAATGTTTTAGCCACATTTGCTATGAAACATAGTTGTAACACCAATAGTAATTTTAATCTTATCCAGCTTTCAGTCCCTAAAGATTAAAAAAGCCAGGAATGCAAAATTTAATATGGTGAAAGCATCTCAGAAACACAGATGAACAGCTTTTTTTGCTGTCAAAATGCAGTCCATAACTGATCACTAAAATTTCTAGTGTCATTTGACTGCATTTTAGTATATATTTTAAAAGGGCATTCAATTTTGTTTTTTATTACGGATTCCATGAATCTACAAGGCTTTGAAATATTTAATTTACTAAATAATGTTTTACCATTAGCATTCCATAGGTGCAGGTTCCAGGTACCCTCTCTCCTAGCTGAGACCACCCTGCAATTCCCTGTAATTCCCACCATGCTCAGTGATTTAGGGAAAGAGACCTTGTGCAGCTGATAAAAGTGAAAGTAGGCTATATCTTTGACTACCACCTCACCGTTTACATCAAAATACACATTAACTGAAAAAAACACTCCACAGTTAGTTCTACCCACTCTGTAGGAACTTTTTAGAGATTCCTAATTTTGTCTGTGTTGCCTCAAAGCAACAGCAGAGAATGAGTGAGAATGCAGATTCCCACACTTTCCTACATAGGAAATCAAGGCTGAACTTGTTACTCTTTAAGGAAAAGCCTGAAACAAACCCAGGACAAACCAGTTTTTAACATGATTTCCCATTTGACAATGAATGTCACTTTAGAAAGCTCTGAATTCTACTTTACCTGGAACTTGTTTGTATTAAAGTATCCATTTGCTCATTCAAACGGACATTTACTTGTGGTTTGCTCTTTGTTTTTCTCTGTTTACCAGTTCTTTAGAAAGTAATGGTAGGGTATCTTTTAATATATATGGTTCCTATCAGCATCTTGTTGTAAAATTTCTGCCTGCAAGTTGACAAGCTGTGATACAGAATCTCTAATGTTGTGTGCTAAATTAATTTGAAGGAATCAGAAAATGCTGTTCAAGTTATGGCAAACATTTTCAGGTATACTTGCCACATTTTAACATTTTAAAAAATGTTTATTTGCTGTAAACTTGTGTGACCATGTGTTCAAGACATATTTTAACTGAATCTTGAGTTTCACTAAGACTTATAAACAAATGGATTAATAAATGAGTTTTAGTACTAATACTAGGTTATCCAATTTCCAACAATCCCAAAAGAATAAGTGGCAGGGCCATATATCCTGTGTAAAGCCTTTCTGTGTTTAAATCCAAAATCACTGTCTGACACTGAGAAAGATTTGATTCAGCGTTCTCTAGCAAATAGATTAGATGTTGGATTCATCTATAGCCATATCTATTTTTATTCTAATTTTCCTCAAAGGTGTATTTTTACCTCCAGATAAAATGTAGCTATAACAGGTTGCATATTCAGGGATTGAGAAGCTATGTTTTTTTATTCTCTGAGTCTGATGCCAAAGTAATAACAGACAACACTCTAATGGTTCACTACTCTGATTATCTATCTATCTAGGGCAAAAATATGCATATAAAACTTATGAAATTACTGATGCTTTTAATATTATGTGCTTAAAAATATATCAAATATGTTAGCATTTCTCTAAATGCTTCATTATGTTCATTCTGTGGGTAATGAAATTATATTTCAAAACTACAAAATACTTCACTGAACAAAATTTTTACTTTCCCAATGAGCACTAAGTTAAAGGTCAAAATTGATTGATACATATGAAGGTCTGTTTTTTATGTCAATCATTTTTCTAATAGAAGTGCTCATTATGATGGCAGTAATGGTTTATGTGCAAGCCTGTGTGTGCCTATGTGTGCAAATACATTCATTGTGAACTTTTCAATTTGATTTTTGTTTTTCTACAGCTGTTCCAACATATATTCCTGCTACAATAATGAAAGAGAAGTCTCTGCCAAGTCAGCCTGGATCTGCAACTGTAAATTAGGCCCCTAAGGATTCAGAGAATCACCACTTTAATTTTGAGATTTTCTATGGAAATATACCTAACAGCATTTCTAGATCATACCCTGGTGCTTTGTGGACACACACAGTGATCAACTAGATATAGTCATCTCATGAAATATAAAATCACTTCATCTTGTTTGACTTCCAAAGTGTTTAAAACTACAATTGAGATAGAAATTAAGAAAAAAAGAAATGTTTGTGGTTATGTTTGGGATCATGCTGGTTAGCCACCTGCTAACCAATCTATTCCTCTTTAATTTAAATATTTTCTTCTCCAGTAAGTATGTTAAGCCTGAGGGCCTATCTGTATTTACCTTGGTTGGGTTATAACTTTGCTATATGCTGCACTCTACTGTGGAAAGAGAAATTGTTCTAGAGTGTACTCTGTCTGCCCTTGTGGTAACCGGCTGACTACATAAGAGCCATCTAGGGATTAGCAACTACTCATATTTTTTTTATAATAATATTTTATTCACACTCTTTTCTTTGTTAAATGTGAACATATAAAAAAAGTTAACAAAGATTTTTCTCTTTTTCATATCAAACGTTAAATATTCTTTCTGTAGAATCAGAGGTTAACTTAACCAGCCTCAGAAGTTTAATACTTTTCAAAGGCCAAGGGTGTATCCTTTTAGTATATCCTTAAAATTAAAACTATAACATCAATTCTGTCAACATAAAACACTTAACAGCTTCCTATGAGATGTGGAATTACCTAATCACATATGTCTTGTGCAAAAAAAAAAGCTTGTAAGCTATCATCATGTTATGGGGCACTGCCTTTTTTTTTTTTTTTTACCTTTTCGTGTGTGTGTCACATAAACTTAGCTCTTTAATCTTGGATGAATAACTGTCTGTTTCTGAGATATTTAACCTTATTTTTTCTCCTCAGTCTTAGGTGAGTAGCTCCTTTATAGAAATACTTTGGATTTCTTTCATCACAGCAAGGGTATAGCGAATGCTTAATAAATATTTAAAAGCTCCATCTGCCAGAGTAAAGTAGCACAGGCAGAGCTTCCATGTCCTCCGGAGGTATTTAGCCCAACATATTTAACAGTAAGTCACTGTTCTAGGAAGGCATATCCTGCTTTATATGGAAATAAACTGAGTTTTTCAAGCAATCAGTTTTGAAATACATGCTGCTTGGGCAATAAGGTCTTCATAGTGAACATTTTTTCTTGGTAGTATAAATAAAATAGCAAAGATGAATTTTTTTTTCTCTGACTCTGTTGGAGTAAAACAATATTGCCTGTGTAGTCAGTGGAGCAGGTTGTGGCAGTGGGGTAATTCCATTCAGGAATGAAATCTAAGTTTTCTAGAGAGTGGCAAGCATGTGAGGTTAATAACGTGGCACAAGAGCTTCTTGAAAAATCTCTTATTATAATATAGCAAGCACTGACAAATGATGGCTATATTTGTCACATTGCATTCTTGTTCAAGCGGTGTCTTTTATTCTTCAGTTTGTTCCTTGAGGGGATTGCTGAAGTCTGTGACTGTATTTGGAAGGATTAGACTATCAAAGAGTAAAGTTATCATTCATATGAATGTCATTCTTCATAGAGTATATAAAATGTGAAATATATCAGGTGACCTAGACTGGAAAGAATCCACAGAGATGCTTTTTCCATCAGCAAAAGATGGTTGTTTTGCTTTCCAGAATGCCAATGAGTGCATCAACAGTTGCTACTCTAGCAGATATTCTTCAAAATGCCTTTAAAAAGAGAGGGATGATGGGAGAAGCTTTTCTTTGTGGAATTTAGGTGTCGTAATGAAAATGTTCTTGTCCTGGTTCTGAGTTTTTCACTTCACATTTTGTTTTGATGCAGAAATAGTTAAGGTAAACTGCCAATATTCTTACAATAAAACTATACTTCTAAAATCAGCTGAACTAATTTTGAAGACCAGACTGACCTAGAGAGAGAACAAAACGCAAAAACCTCCAAGTCATTAAATCTTAGTTTAAGTTTTGATAGCATAGAGTGTTTTTAACTTGTGTTTTACTGCAATCTGTGAGATGGCCTGGAGTTGGATGAAAAATATATTGACTGCATGACTGCATAATTCTCCACATTTAAAGATGCTACATTCAATCAGGAGGTTTTGTCTGTCCTATCAATTTAAGCAGAAGTGATAAATGGGATAGATGGTGCATACCTTTGTCCAACTAATGACCTGAAGAAAGAAATATGTGAATAATTTTGAAATGTGTTGGAAGCACTCATTTGTCTCTGGGTTTCCATGACAGAAAACATGGAGTGAAATCTGGGTAAGGAATCCAATATATTGTGTAAAGTAATTTCTTTTTAAATATGGGCAGGATAATCTTACTTTTTGTGTAGGAATAAGCAGTGGTTCGTAAGAGTGACATTCAGTCTTAAAAGTTACATGAGAAACCTTTTAAAGCAAACTCCAGAACCTACTCCTTCTGGCTTCTCTTGGAACCCTATTGCACTTGACGAAAACAGTTCAGTAATAGTCTGAAAATTGCGCAAGAACCACTAAAAAAATCAACTTCCAAAATATCTTGTATTGTATATACTTTTTCAAAGCAATTATAACTAACTTCTTCCCAAGCTATTCTGACAGATAGAATGAGAAGTCATAAGCTTAATAAACACTAATTTTTTGTGAAAAAAAACCTGTGAGTCAGAAACCCTTGAACTGCAGCCAAAAAACGGGGTTCAAGGAAATTTTAAGGCTTTAATGGAATGTTTCTCTTTTCCCACAATCCTCCTCTCTCCCACCTTGAGCAGCAGAATAAAGATATTTTAATTCCACTGTCAGTTCTTCTTCATCACGGATCCTGCATGGTCAGCATCCTCAAGGGACCTGTTAGGTACCGTTCAGAATATTTTTTCAGAATATTTTTAATGACTGAGATTTCATTACAGCTTCTAACATGGTTAAGAATGTGGATCCTAGTTTATGCTATGGGATTATGATCTTTTCAAGGTTTTTTGTTTGGTTGGTTTGGGTTTCTTTAACTTGATATTCTGTAAGTATTATCTAAAAGAAATAAGGATATTATGGGGTTTTTTTGTGAAAATATAATTTGAAAGCTATTATTTTAATTTCAAAGTTATAATTATTTCCTCCAATTAAGATGCTATCATACTGCCAAAGTGGAGTTTTTTTCAGCTTAAAAACTTTGCATCTATCTTCACCTTGGAATTGAGGGGTCTTAGAGCGAACATGACCCAAGAAATTAGGACATTAGCAAATACTGTTATTTAAAAATAAGATGGGAAGGTGAATGTTTTTTTTCTTATATTACCCATACTCACAGTAGTTCATCCTCGTGATATGGCTCCTTTGCAAGATACCAAGGAAAACTAAATATCTTGCATCTCCTAATATTTTCCCTAGCATCTATGGTACAGATGGTAGAAAAATCTATATCTGTCTTCACCTAGAGGGAAAAATCAAATTAAATTGGATTTCAAAGGTGTATCCAATAAACTGTTAGAGAGTGATGGCATAAACTGAGGCAATGGGGAATCAGTTCAGGGTCCAGAACTCCTAAAAACCACAATGATGAAGAATGAGTATATTTACTTCATTGACAGACTGTATACAGACCACTTCAGAACAATTCAATCTTAATATGTGTATTTAAAAGGCATCTGGAAAGTCTCCCACGTATGCCAGATGGATTCAAGGGATTATTGACAGGAAAGCACAGACGTTTACTTGATATGCTGGAAAAAATTCTTTTAAATCACCTTTCGATTTGTCGGTGAGCCTGGAACTAGCTAAAGAATCTGTGGCTGTTGGTTTTGGTTTTATTGAAGAGGTTGAACAGATACAGTCATAGTATGATTAATTTATATCTATATAAATCTGCTTACTTTGGGAAATTTATTTCCTCTCTGGTGTCAACAGTAGGAAAAGTCTATGCTAGAGATTTCAGTAAGTCAGGGTATCAAAAGGCATGATTTCTGTTGCTCAGGAAGATGTATGGATAAATTGTACTGGACAGATTTACTATTTTGTCATTATTGTTCTTGATTGGGTTCAGAGGCTGAAGTATAAGTGGTATTTTTTTACTTTACTGAAAAAAACTTTAAGTGCATAGAATATATTTGGATCAGCAATGTGTTTCTGATACAATATACCAGTAAAATGCTGTTCATGTACATGAGGACTTTCCACAAACATAGCTGCATTTGCGTTAGAGTATTAGAGTAGGATAGCTGGCTCAGTTATGTAGAATGTGAGACTAACAACTTTATAGCTGTGGCTATAAGCTCCCAAGCTGATTATAACCTGTTCTCCACTGCCATCTTTATTCAGCAAATATCTAGCTATTGTTCAAATCTGAGTATACAAGTAATCTCTTTTGATTAGATGTTTTAAATTTTTTCCTTAGAGGTCAAAGGACACGGATTGTGGCTTGATATAACATTTTAAAATTATTAGGATCACACTAGTTTTAAAATTAATTATACTTATTTTTTCTTTGGCACATAAATTTTTTGCACTTCGATAGGTTTCAGACATCAAAAATACAGTGCATATGTCATATGATACTGTTTGTTAACAGTGATATTTCACAGTATACATGAATTGAGAAATCCTTTTTAGTAGTTGGATAAGCCAACTAACTTCATACTTTTAATACACTTTTTAAAGCTCACATCAGGGGATCGTACATCTGAGGAACTTATTAATGTTACACAAGGAAGTGAAAGCCCTTCTCACTCTTTAATTAACCAAGTGTAAATACAAAGTTTTAGTTATTAGATTTGTGATTTTATTCTTGTTTCCTATACACAGTTTATAAAATTTAACTGAAATTCTGCTACAAGTCAAAGTCCATTTAAGTAGCTCATCTTCATGAATGGCAGCTGGAAATGCCAAGGAAAACCACAGAGAAAGAGCTAAAGCAAGGACTGCATATTTCTGACAAACAGTAGTTTATCAAGGGAATTCCTGAGCTATGCATTTCATGTGAACAATTATTCTCAATATTAATTTTTGATCTGTTTTGTATCTTCACCTAATCCCTTTCTGATAGTCTTTATCTTGGTGGTTTTCACAAGAAATACATGGAAGATATCAACACACTTATTAATCTCTTTTCACTGTGAAAATTTTCCATTTATTGCAATTCTTTGCTTTCTATCTTTAAATCAGTATAGAAGTTGACTTGCTTTTATATCTTACAACAATTGCTTTATTTTTCTTGGTGAGGTATCTTATCAAAATCTTTCAGAAGACCAAGCATGTTATACCAACTCCATAACCCAGATGAAAATGCTTATTGGAACACTGAAAGGAATACACTGAGAAGTAACATATTGCTACATTGCCTGCCCCTAGTATGAGGGAACTCTGTTGGTTACTTAGGGTGCCTGTACTAGCTGTTATAACTCCTGTCAGATAGGTTGGTGTGGAAATTAGTTTTTCACACCTGTACATGTGGGGTTCACCTCTGAAACTCTGCTTAAATACCAATGTGATATTTGCCATCTTTCATTCCTCTGACACCAAGTTTGCTTTCCACACAGGAATTGATACTTAACCAGGTGTTATGACCAAACATGAACATCAAACTTCTGCAGAATTGTCTGATCCTATTGATCGTTTGTTGTTCAATTTATTGAGTTTTGCTTTGTGTTTTGTATTGGTTTATTTTTAAAATCTCTGAGCTTTTTCTCTGACAGTGGATTCCTATGCAGGTTTGGCGTGAGAACTCTTACCACCACTAGGAACATCAACAGCCTTTCTGCAGTCTCACTGATGGGTGAGATTATGTGTCAGCTGTCCTGGCTTTCTGTTCTGTAAGTTCCAATAAGGGAAATTATTGAAGGCATATTAAAAGCATAAAAGGCATAAAAACTGGTAAGCTGCTCCTTAGCCCTTTGACCTTAGCCCTTTGACCTATCTTGTTGTGGTAGTAATTGAAATTTTTGGAGATTATGTTGTTAACTGGTTTGCATTTCCTATATTTCCTTGAATAGATGTCTGATATATTGTGTCTTAACTTTTTTTTTATTTCCCTGGGGAATAGAAAAAAGGGAAGAAGGGAAAGGAAGTGGTAAAAAGGAAGAATGAGTCAATATCAGTGTCTTTGTATTATGTCTTTAAATGATCTTCAGGTCATCTGAAAACATTTTACATAATTAAATACTCATTTTTAAAATTTATTTCTTATTTACATTTTTTGTTTATTTTCTCTTTTTAAGTGCTAGGAACTGCATGACTGAATGCTTTTTGAACTTTGTTATTCCACACAGCAAACAAGTAATCCTCTGTATAGTTCCTGATGACACCTTTCATCTCTGTGTTCTTAATAACTATATTCCCAGTAGTGTCTGTCTCTCATCTTATTGGCTGATACCCTTGTCTTTGGAGAAGTATGCATGAATCAAGAGGCTGCAGGATATAGCTATATTCTGATGTAAAAACCTGATTCACTTTTTCAGATCTCATGTTAACCTCAGACTGGAATTAAGCTTAGAGCCAGTGTTGAACATTTCAAAATGTTGTACCATTTTGGCTTCAAAAGTCATGCAGTTCACCCTGGTGTCTTCGACGGAAAAAAGGTGAATGAACTTTATAGAAAAAACAGAGGGATATTTTACTGACAAAGTTTGAATATAATTTGATTTCTAAAGACATATGTACAGATTAAAATGTCCTCAGACAAATAAATAAATGACCAGCTGCTAGATACAACTACGCTTGAGCTGTTAACCCGTGATAAAATAAAAAGGGATCATTGAACCATATCAGTTGGTCACAGCTAGTCCAGGCTAGGGTGCCCATGAGCTCAAATACTGCTGTAAAAGAGATAGACACTGTCAAAAACTACAGTAACATTACAATGAGTAACATGTGCTCATACCTGCATAGCTAGAAACTTTCTAAAGCCCTGAAGTAGCAGATTCATAACTGCTGTGCTTTTTAAAATAAGTTTCGTTGGGTATGGGTTACTGAATTTAATCACAATATGAGAAAGATATATTTTTATCAGCAAACCATTTGTCATCTTTTCACATAGTTGAATATTTCTTTGTCTTAGGCAGAGGGAACGCAAGCATTTGCTCTAAATACTTTTTCCATTCTTTATTCCATCTACATTTATGAAGTCAGATCTTTCATCCTTTAGCATAACCAATCCTTGCATTTTTCATTCTTTTTTTTTCTCAGATCCTTGACCATTTCTATAATTTTTCACTGAATGTTTTATTGAGTTTGACTTCTTTTTAAAGAGCTGTATAAACAGTGTGTGATTAAATCCCAAGAAACTACTGCAAGATAAATACAGGAAAGATGTAATCAACTGACGGGGAAACCATAAAAAAATGAGGAAAGAAACACATGATTAAAGAAACATTCCAGCACAAAAATATCTAACCCTGTGTGATATACATCAGATATCCCTTTCTTTTGTGGGATTTAATTTAGATACCTTGTTTAGTCACAAGCTCCACTGTTGGGAGCCTGCCTCTTTTCAGTCACTATGTAAATTCATAGATTAGGAACCTCACATCTTTAAATTAAAAGCCTAAAATCAGATGACCTGATTCTCTTTCCAGAGAGACTGGTAAAAGTTTTTTAAGTTACTCAAATCATTAGTTGAATACTTTTAAAATTCTAGCTTTGATTTACTTAAGATTAAATAGGACACCTGAAGTCAATTAGCAAATTCGATCCAGGTTGTCTTTGTTCAAAGCTAGCATTGCAATAATTATTCTACTTCTCCATCCCATAAAATATGCAAATTTGAGAATCCCAATTGTGGCTTTAATTTTTACTGTAGTATTTGATATTGTACAGGGAAATATAAACAAGTGACTTTTCAGAAACAGTCCTTTTAGTCACACAGTTACAGATAATACTTACCAGTTCCTTTGTACTAATGCCCTATTCATTGAAAAGGTTTAAAATCTGTTTAAAAAATAGAGGGGATTAAAATTTTTTTTCTTCTTTTTCTCTCTTTGTGCATACAACTTCTCTTCCCCTCATGTTTGGGGTTTTTTTTCCCATTTTGGGATCCCCACTACTGTGAAATCCATGTAAATCACTTATTTTTTTTTAAATAAGTAATGATTTCCAAAGAGAAAGGAAAATAAAATCATTTGCATTCACCTAAATATTAATAAAAGCTTAGTTTGCTTTTCTTCCCAAATCTATTTTGGAGACTAAATAAAATTGCAATATTTCACCTCCCCACCCCCCTCAGCTATTAAATTCCCTACAGTCTCTTTTTCATCCTGAAGTGACATTTCATTGGTATGTTGGAATTAGCTCAGAGATCAAAACTGCCAAAGTCCTCTGATTACAAGCCCTCTGATTACACAAAGCTGGCCCTCCTGCTACTGCTGCAGTTCAGAGCATCTACAGCTACAGCTGCTTGAAATGACATGAGCCAGCTCATGCTCTGGGCTCCCTGCAAACTCACTCCTGTGGCTGCTTCCACCTGCTCTGCCCTGAGCAAAGTGTTTGTATTACGTGAAAACACAAGGATTACAAGAGTACCAGATGAGGTGCCCTGGTTCTTGCCTTCAGCCCAGTGCAGCTCCAGTGAACAATTCAGCACCCAGCTCCATATAATCATCAAGGTCTGAGTTTCCTTTCCATCCCAAAGCAGTACACAAGGGGAAATCTGTTCCATTACTGATTTATTTATATATATTTATCAAAAAACCCCTACTTAGTGTCCATTCTACTGCTCCTTTTCCCTGTCTAACATAATTAGAACTTTTTTCACTGACTGTAATTTAACAATAGGATACACATGATAAATAGATGATTAATTGATGTCCTAAGCCTATTTTGCACTAGAGTTATAATCATTTATGGAGTAGTATTTCTTACTGACAGCAATAAGTGAAGAATTAGATGCTTTTTAAATGTGTTGATGCACAAGTGTATAAAACGTACTGTATTTAACAAAACAAGTAGTTATGGAACAATCTATTATCTAAAATACACCCTTACTATAAAACCAGATACTACATAGAAGTTTTACTGTAAATTTCTGTTATTAGTTTTTTATGGTGTGGTTTATATTTCATACACAGAAGACACTCTCCTGTTTTTTAATACAAATGAATCCTTCTAAATTTAAACATTTATAACAATTTTAAAAGAAACAAACAACAGAGAACAGTTTGAAGTAAAATTGTACCAATTATACTGCATTGTGCAGGTATATTTAAACATTTGTAGTACTAATGGTCCAGCTTCTTGTTGAGTAGTTACTCTTACCCCTGGATGCAGCCTTATATCATCCAATACTGCTACTGAGCTCACAACAGTTGTTCATTTATTTTATGCTTCTGCTAGTTAATTTGTTTTGATACGAATTTAGTACTATAGGCTATGAACCCAGTAGTTTTAGTGTGCAATTTAAGAAAAACTCTCTGACTACTATAGTGGAAACTTCTAATCCCTGTATATGGTATTTTTACCTTTATCTCTTTCACACATTTATAATGACAAATCATCTTATCATTTCATCAGATTGGGTGGGATGCCACCCACTAGAACAGGACGCTCAAAGCCTGATCCACCACAGCTTTGAACACTCCCAGGGATGGGGTATCCATAGTTTCTCTGGGCAACCTGTTTCAATGCTTCACTACCCTCTGAATAAAGAATTTCTTCCTAGCATCTAATCTAAATCTCTTCTCTCTCAGTTTAATTTCAACTCACATTTTAGTAATTTAATTGTTTAGGTATTTTGACTCATTCTCTCTGTTTTCATTTCTCAAAAGAATTTGAAGACTGCATCAAGTACAGACCCTTCAATTATTTCCAGTATCTGGTAATAGAACATTTCCAGCCATGAGATTTAATTCATATGCCTCATGATTCCATATGTCCTTATAATTTTTGTTACAGCTATTTTCCTGTTTTATCTTTGCTCTCCTGTTTCTTTTTTCCTTTTTTTTTCCTTTTTTTTTCCTATTTTATTTCCTACTAGCTCTTTTTACACTCTTTGAATGTGCTCCAAAGTTAAGTGAGTAGTCCATGTTTAATTCATTTGTGAGGACATGAGCGAGGATAATTACTTTGTTAGATTTGTCTTTTATGTCTCTGTACATGTTTTAAGAAAAATACCAAACTAACTAGCAGGGTTCAATGTCAGTCACAGAGAAGTTTTTTTGGCATAATTTATTTTGAAGTGTAAAGAAATACCCTACATTTATTATTACGATCAAGTTGTCAGACTAAGGAATGGCCTTTAGATACTAAGTCCACGTGAAAGAGCTGTTATTTGAACAAGTTCGTCTAAATGAATAAATAGGGAATAAAGTCAAAGTTTTTAGGAATAAAATAGACAACTAATACAAATATGTGTATAGATATATATGACATAAGTGATAGGAATTTCTCATTGACACTTAATAACTCATCTTTGTATAAATTCTTTGTATCTCACCTTCTGACATGCCCTTCAAAAGAAAATCATAGATTCTTGCTTCTGATGTAGGTAAGAACTTCAGGGTTGCATTTTAATTTGCATGTTGCAATTCTTGCTTTTTGCTTCCATTATTAGAATTTTGATGTATGTTTTTTTTGCTATACTCCATATCTAAATAACACATAATTTGATTAGAAAATTTCACTGCATTTCTTTGGTGCAGCGCATGTAAGGAAGTTAAGACACATAACCAAAGTAAACAAACTTTATTAAGGAGCCAGAATCCCAGAAAGTGGAGCATATATCATAAAACACTTCCATATACAGAACTCTTCTGCTGCTTTTGTTGCTTTTTGACTAGTTATGAGAATTTTAGGTTTTTTGTTTGAGAGAAGAGACAAAGTAAGAGAAGAAAAGTTTGTGAAATCAGAGAATGAAAGCTGAAAAATTTTCAGGAGGTGAATTTCTCACCATGTAGATCACCTGCATAATAATACTTGTAGCTGTCAACTTCCACTAGCATCTGATGAAGGAGCAGATTGTGTCACAAGGGGAACTGCTGCACCCATAGGATATCTAATGCAAGGACTGCTCCTATACTGAGGTTTCCTCCTCCACAAAACTACATCTTTGCTTTATGAAATGGAGGAATGGTTTAAAAGTTCCATCACCTGTGAGGGAAGTGGCACCTCTATTTCTTGCAACAAAAATTAGAAGAAATTGAATGGGACAAAAGGACTGTGCTGGGACATAGTTTATTTTTAATGAGGAAGAGAAAGGAAGAGAAAAATACTGAAGAGACTGAATGAAGGAAACTTTTTATTGGTGAAATAGGAACACCTTCACTTTGAATCAAAAGGGCGTCCATAAGAATATAATTATGTAAATGTCAAGAAGGCTAGAAGTGGTTTTAATGTTGTACATTAAGATATATATTAATAATATGATGGAATTGGGAACAGAAAAGCCTACACTAAATATCATGAAAAATGTTCTGACAGGAAGATACATTAGCCTGTAGAATAGTTTTCCATAGGGAAGCCATCACTTAAGGGCTTTTTCTTCCATCAGTAAGTTCCCCAATTCTATGAAGATTCATATTCAGCTCTTCATGTCCAAATGGAAAATTAAACAAGAGAGATAATTTCAGCAGGTCTCGAAGTCCCTCAGTAATTTTAAGGAAATTCAGTTACATCCTCCTATCAAAATATCCTTTACTGGGGTTAAGAATAGACCCCTCTACATATATATTTCATCAAGTTATGTTTAAGAAATAATTTATTTAGCTAAAAAGTGCAGATCTTTCTCCAGTTTTAGATCTCAGGGTTTTTTAATGATATTTCTGTCACATACTTTGTCCTTCTTGCAAAATTCTGGGGGTACTGACTGTATCTGGAGTAAAGAATGGATATTGACAAAATGTTTCAAGATCTATATACTGTACATGTTACAAGATAATATAAACTGCATGTTTCACATATTTTCAAAGTTCAGGGTTCAATAGAAAAGCTGCTGATTTCATTGAGAATGCACAGCTGCATTTTCAGGTTCACAACGTCAGTGATCTGTGTGTGAGGTAGAAGGCAAACTGAACCTGAAGTCTGAGATCAAATCTGAGCTCTAGACTTGGAGACAAGGTGTCTGTTTCTGATATTATGATTGAAACATTGGCCTTTGAAGTAATGGGGCATATCCAGAGGTATGGAAACATCAGAGTAAAAAGTAGACCAGAAGTTCAAGAGTTTTAAACATCAACTCACCCTGAATTTTTTTCTGGGTTTTTGGTTTTGGTGTTTTGTTTTCGGTGGTTTTCCATGAATGATTTTTACTCTTTGTTTCAGTTTTCAAATTATACATGAAGGACATTTTCTGATTTTTATTTTTTTATGTCACTGTCATTAGCATTGTGGTTTGGGCTAGAGGACTTTTAAGATGTATTGTCTTTCACTGTAACTAAGGGGGAGAGGGTATTCTAGTGTGCTGACCTTCATCTAGAAAATTAGGATTTAATTTACTTCTCTGTCATAAGTTATCTATATGGGATTAAGCATCTTGAAACGCTAAAAGATTTTTCTGTAACGTGGCCAGGAATTGAAAGGTGGAAGACAACACTTTGAAAGAGACCTTTTTAAGCACAAAGAGGAATATAACATGGTAATACCTATTTGTATGTTCAGCCCATATTCTATGAAATCTTAAGTAACCTACTCAAGTCTCAATTTGTACGTATATATTAAGGATATTTAATGACTATTTTGATCTATCTATGTGGTGTGCTATTTGATGTGCTACACAGCAATGAAAATAAAAAAATATTGACTTATATTTTCTCTTTAATTAGACAATTGCCAAGATGCTTGTTTTGCTGGAGAATGTTGTATTTCATACTGCTAGTGAATTATGAGGGGTTTTTTTTACCCCAACAGAGATATAGTTGCTTTTTATACTGATGCCATGTATTTTAATTACTTTTTGTTCAGTCAATTGTGAAAAAATGTCTCATCTTTTAGATTGTTTTGAACGCATTAGGTCTTCTGCTAAAATGATGTTTCCTATATGTGAATATTAGCTTCTAAACTATTGATTAAACAGCACAACAAATTCTCACATTAAAATGCTGTATATCTATATCTGTATCCATATATCTGTCTCCTGTAATTGCCTTGTTTAGCTTATTTTGTTCTGGCAATCCAAAAGGTACTTTGTACACACCTGTGTGTCCATATACAGTCTTCACTGCACAGTGTGTAGTATGACTTAAATGAATTGTTAAATATTAAGTCAAATAAATGAGTTTAACTTCTCTGAGCAACTGAATTGCATTGAACTACAGGTGCTGTGAAAGTTTTAGCTGAAATTTTTCTCATCAATAAGCCTGCAATCCTTTACTAAGAAGCTTTGCCTCTGAAACCCTCTTGGGGTTTACTAAATGAATTTAAAGCAATACAGATACCTTCCAAATCCCATAACAGAACTCATAAGTAAGCCAAATAATCTGGGAAAAAAATCCGTAAGTAGGGAAATTCTTGTTGAATTAATGGAAACTGAAAAAAAACTAATTCTTTGGTTGCTTTTAGCCTGACTTGATAACAGTCTCTGAGCAAGTAACTTAGAAAAAACAATAAAATGGGTAGGTCGTCTATAAAATATTGGCCAACTACATACAATAAAATAAACAATAGAATTACCTTAGAAAGAAATAAAGTGAGATGAAGAGTTACAACCTGGAAACAAACAGTATGGTCCAACAAACCCCAAATAATAATAATAATAATAATTAAAAAAATTAAGATGCATAAATGCTTGTGATTCTTTTACTAAAAAGTAGTTCACCACTTTTCTTGCTGCCCCTACATATAATCCATGAAGAAAAGATGTGAACTAAAACGTGAACATCAAAACTTTAATGCTCTAAAATGTAGGGGTGGGACCCAGAATGTAAAGTTATAATTGAATAGAGAATGTACAATTAGGACTTTTTTTATTTAGTAGTACACAAAAATGTAGTGGAAAGGTTTAATTGTTGAGCTCTGGACACCAAAGACCCCCAGAAACCTTTTGTGCTGCATCTAGGAAATAGCTTTTTAAAAATAAATGTGGGTTGTTTTTTTTTTTTTTTTAAATCTCTGATGAGAAAGATAAAGAAACAAAAACTGTTACAATTTATTAACTTACAGTGAAATCTCTGTCCATCTACTGACTGCATCTCAAAACAGATATTTTAAAGAGCTTGGGAAATGGAATCCAGAGCTGAATGTAACAGGAGCATTAGAAATAGAAACAAATAGGTACAATTAGAATAAAAAGTATACACTGTTTGATGATCTATCCCATTAGTATCAGACACTAGCTTCATGTATTCCAGTAAAGCAGTGAATACACATATAGGATATATTGTCCCACTAGTTTTTTGTACATCATGCATTACAGAGTTGGAATAACACTGATTAATGAAGCTGTATTTGAAAGGATGACTTGATCTAAATGTCAATGTTATAAGTTTTAACTTTTCTTCTAGGAATATTGCTGTGAGATTTTGATCTGGCTCACTTTGAGTCTGTTTCTTTGTGATGTTTTCACAGTACTTAATGCAATTGGTAAGTTTTTGCTGAGAACACAGCAAAAATGTAGTTATCATGTTGGCTATATATAGTAGAGTTCATTTCTACAGAGTAGGAGTTCTTCTCTTAAATGTGTCAGAAATAACAGAAACTGGAAAGGTTTCATTTATTGCTCATTTTAACCTTGTCTCCTTTTTTTTAAATTTTGATTTTAAACCGAAGTTGTTGCTGACTTCTTATCCAAGATGAACTTTTAAAACACTAAATAATATACGGATAAGTTACCAATACACCTCCCATTCCTATAAGTTTCAAATCTTCTCCCTTTATACCTCATTTTCCTCAATAATATTTCACAACGAGACAAGCTTTTATAGAATGGTCAGCATTTTTGTGGTCAGAAAGTATCTATTGGGTAAAGTATCTATTGTAGTATTTATTAGGTAAAATCTATTACCTTCCCAAAAACAATGTTGAAGTTTTAACCACTTAAATAGCATTCCTGAAAAGTAATGTTTTCTGTCCTCATAAAACAGAAGATAAAGTATTTGTGCTTGTTGTTGGTCTGGAGTTACTGTGCAAGGTAGGACTTTGTCCAGAACCACAACTGTATCTTAGTTTAAAATGGATTCTTAAAGAAAATTACTACTGTTGGCAATCCTGGACTAAATTTCTATACTTATGTAGCTATTTACACAATTTTGACCTTCACAGATTAGATTATTAGTAATTTCTTGTTTTATTTCTCTTACAAATGAAAAATTATTACTGTTTAATTTCAAGATGTCCAAAATCATTATTTTCAGATTTATTTGTCTATTAATATGTTTCATACTTTTTGCATTTTGGAGAGTCTCGGCTAAATACTTTGTTTTCTATGTTCAAGTATTTCAAACCCCCTAAAAACCTGTGTTTTTGCTATTAATCCTGCTAAGAATTTTTCAATGGGTCTACTACTAAACCATGTCCAGGACTACAAGGGTTTTGTTCTTTTTTTTTAGTGGGGAGGCTCCCCATAACCAAGGTCTTAGTAGCACCTTTTTTCCTCTTTGTTCACTCTCTAAAATTAGTTTAGAAAAAAGATTGTGATATTCTTGTTTTGCTGATGCAGATGGATTTAGTCTATCCTCTGTGATGCTGAAGAGCCTTAAGGAAAGACTCATAGTCTTTTGTTTGTTTCTTCAGCTGAAATTATTATTATTAATAGTATTTCAGTATCATTTCAAACTAATGGAAATGAGCTTTAGAGTTCTTAATTATAGGAACCTTATGAAATTGACATTTTATTAAATATAGTATCTGTTAATCACTGTTCTTCTTCCCTGTGATTAGTTAGTTAAAAACCATAGAGCAATGCAAGAACAACTTGTTCTGTAAAATACTTGGCATTTATACTTTAACTCATCAGAAGACCAAAATAATCATAAATTCAAAACATTTCAACAGAACTTTCTGCAGATAATATTGTCTCCTTCAATTAGAGTGTATTCAATTTAAAAAATAAGTAAAATCCTAGACACAGAATTTATTTATATATATTTCCTCTAATTGCAGTGAACAAAAGCGTTATGTAATATAAATACAGGGTTGACTTTAATGTGAATTAACAGTGCTCTGAAAGGTAGGAGGAGGCTAATAGGAAGAACTGGCAAGTATGAAAGTAAGATGGAAGAATTAGAGACATTTAATTTCACTCCCGAGCTGTGAAAATTTGCTTAAACAAATACTTTATAAAAATCAAACCAAGAGACAAAATATCAGCACAAGTGTCAGTAATGGAAGTCCATATATTTACACAGGCCAGCAGCCTCCACAGAAAGATATCTCTGTTTTGCCTTGTTGTTATCAGCACCAACTGCTCATGAGAGTTGTTATCAACTCGTATCCTTTATGAACCAAAATGCATTGTAGGAATATGTAATATATGCATAAAAGGAATGTATAATATAAAATGCATTAAGGAAATATGTAATGCAAAGGTTTAGACTTGCTTACGATCCCACTGTATAGAAATGTCTCCTTTTTTGGAGACTAGTTCTGAATTTGAGATTCTGAGCAGGAAAAGTATTCACTCTGGTCCATAGCTTAAAGTGTTGGTTATACAGCACTGCATGTGGAAGACACTTGTGGTTTTCTTCTTCATAGCAAAATTTGCTTTTATCATAGAACTAATGTTCTGACATATTTTATAAGCTGATTGCTTCCTCACAGACAATAAAAAGCTAAGAGATGGTTTGCAGACTCTGAGTCCCAGCACTGGTGATTAAGTACTACCAGGATTTTAAGAATGTTATAACTTTGTCCAGAAGAGCCAATTAACTTAAAATTGGCCAGGTCTAGGATCAGGTATAGAAATTCAGGCCTCAGTTACATTTGACTACAGGAGATAAACATATTGTTTGATCATTGGTTTTTAAACAGATAATAAACCTTTGTTTTCAGAGGAAGTTCCTAACATTCCTGATTGTACAGGGCACCAAATGCTGCCTACTGGAGAAACATCTTACCATAGGAGACAAGAGTCTTCACTCACAAGAATTGTCTCACTTGTGATGATTATTGTACCTCAAAAAAGCTGTAAAAGAAAAAAGTACTTTTTATTTTTGGTGAAAAAAGACTTTTGATATAATATCTAAACTAGAAATGGTATGTTGTTTTTTTTCTTTTTTTATTATGAGGCATCTTTTTAGAACTGGAGTGAATCACAATTATCAGTTTTTCTGTTAGTTCCCTTCTTTCACATTTCCTGGCCTTAACATTAGATGATATTTTTTGTTCAGTACAAACTGATTTCTGCTAAAAGGAAAAGAATTAAATACAAGAAGTGAGAGAAATTTTGAGTTTTAACTCTGTGTGTGTTTGAGAAATAGAAGTAACTGAGGTACAAATCATCACACTGTGTTCTGTTGCTTAGGATTGCAGCTGTTTTCTTATTTCTAACCCGGTGAAATATTGACTCTCATCTTGCTGAGATGCTGTAGGTGGTTCCAAAATCCTTGTGAAATCCAGCATTCTTCAGTTTAATTACTCACTGGTAGTAGACTAAGTTGACTGGCTTTGGTTTTCAGCTAGAGACTCTTGTTTTTTTGTTATTGTATGTCCATTAGAGCCTGGGGTATTATTATTAAATCACCTCAGTCTCACCAGTCATGATTGATAGTGCCAAATTGCTCAGCTCCTAAGTGCTTGCTTGCCGTGGCAACACTTTTTGTCCCTTCCTTGTTTTCAGCACAGTGATTTCACTTTTCTTTCTTTCTCCACCCCCAGTTACGCTTAGTATTCATGAAATCTACATTGAAAGTAGAATAATGAGCATGTATCAGATACAATCAAAGCAATGTCTGGACAGATTTTCATTGCATTCTGTTATATATCAAAAAAACCACCATTGTACACGTTTCATCCTAAATGCAATTAAAGTGTGGTCACGTAATTTAGTAGATCTGTTGAAAAAATAGCTGAAGGTTAAAGATAAATCATACCTTTAAATATTCCTGGTTGTGATGTATTGGGAATAACATGTAGGGTATGATCCTTTAGAGAAGCACATATAAAATAGAGTTTTGGTGTCATCAAAGTATGTTACAGTAGTAAAATAAAAACAGTATAAAATTAATTGCTATAGGAAAGTATATTTTTGAAAGAAATATCAAATACCTGAAATATTGTCCATTGTTACTTCCAATATCTATTATTTTTCTAACATAAAATTAAGACTGTAGCATACACTTTCACAGGCAGCTAGGCAAAAGAGAATTTACTACTCAAGAATACCTTCCAAACCCTTCATTTGGACAAGTAAGGTATTCTAGAATAAATTGATAAAGTACTTGAATCATTCTCAAGTACAGATCATTCTCAACCAAATTTAAAGTAAAAGTGCTGATTAATCAATAATGTAGTAATAGAATTTTCAACATAAGCTAGACTGATATGGATTTTTTAGCATTAATGTCATTATGTGTTTGAGTGAACATTCACCTTAACCTATGCATTAAAGCATTTTTCTTTTAATATATGTATATCCCAGTAAGTCTTGTTACTTATGGAATCTTATCCAGAGGAAGACAAATGCTCTAAAGCAATGAGTGATTCGTGAGGGCTAGTTAATCTCTGCAGTATGATTTATAATCCCCTTTTGAGTAGTCAGAGACAATATCCCTAGGTCCTGAGCAAGGAAGAAGTGCAGTGATATTTCACTTTTAACTCTCCATTTCTGGAGTTGGTACAGAGTTTTCTTACAGTCTCATTTACATTTTCCTTTGTATGAATTGAAGCACGAAACAGTGGAACTCTGTTACAGTGGAAAACATTTTCAAGAGCAACAACAAGGTCACGTAACAAGACTTCCACCAACAGTGGAGAAGAATAGTCTGTGCTCTATCTGCTTCCTGAATGTTTATACTTTTATTTCACAGTTAGTTTACAAGTCATGTTGTTCTATTTGTAGTTGGAAAGTTGTGTTATAATTTTGAAATTGAAATAATCAGGTCTAAACTGTAGTTGGTTACTTGTCTTTTTCAGTGGAGGTCCCTGTGACGAATTGATCAGATGCCCCCTCAGCTGCTCTTCTCAACAGGACAGGACAAGGAAATAAAACGGAAGAACTCACAGGTTGAAAAAAAGACAGGGACATCCCTTACTAGTTATTGTTATGGGCAAAACACATTCAACCAGGGAAAAATAATTTAATCTACTAGGAATTAAAATAGAGTGAGATGGTGAGACTATCAAATACTCTGAAAGGGTTCTTTTGGGTACTCAACTCGTGGAGAATATAATATTTAATATTGAATATACTTATTTGAAGATATTTTATGTTACACAGTATTTCTGAAGAGTGATGCAAAATATACTGAAAACACTGAACTTGTAAGTTACACTTATCAAAATACAGCAATAGCAACACACACTTCAAACACATACCAATGTGTTTCCTGCTGCTGGTCTCTGTGATACATTCACTACCACAACTGGGCATCCCCATCTGCCAGGAGGGAACATATGGGCTGAAACAAGCTCAAAACAGTTTTTTGTACTCTGCGCTGGGCCAAAGTAATGTTCATCCCCCTATACTTGTCTGACTAACTCAGGGAGGCATTGACACCTCTAGATAATCCGTGTAACTATTAATAGCTGTTATGTAAAACAAAACCACTCTGTTCTTTTTGTGTTGACATACAGTCAGCTTCTTTGCATTATTCTTTGAGAGCTTTATTAGCACATTAACTTGCCCTTCTGTGTCTGAGGGGCTCAGTCTTGCCTTGCAGTGAGGCTGATGGGGCCGGTTGCAGTGGTCTGTGTGTGGCATGGGGTAAAACCAGCCACTCCACACTGGGCTGTGTGGCAATGTAAAATATCCACTCTCCTTAGTCATATAATGCAACATGGAATAAGGTAAGTAGCTAACTACTTTATTCACTTTAGGCAATTATTTACAGCTACAGAGGCAGTGAATTATATTTGGTTTCACTTGGACAACTGTGCATTTAAATATATCACTCAATGGGTTGGACCTTACTCTGAACGTTCACATCCCCCACTCGTGCAAGGTGCCTGCTATTTTTGAAACCACATTGTGCAGGTGCAGAGACGTGTCTGAAAGGTACCAAAAAAAGTTCTCCTTAAGGAAGTACTCACTGAACTGTCTGGTAGAAGCAGAGTGATTTGACAGTTACATAAATATGATTTGTTGATCTGTGGTTTACTTCTTGTGCTTAATTCCCTTATCCATTTATTTTCCTCTCAAGCAGTTGGCCTGTCTATACTGGAACTGAGATGCTTCCAAATAGGAAACATTGTCTTGTGTTGTAACTTTATACTGAAATAGAAATGTATTGACTACAAACTGTACTCATAATTAACACCAACTATAATTAAAAGCCTTAAGGGAGAATAGCTCCTTTCCAGTGTGTTCAACATCTTCCTAACAAGGCAACAGGTGTGCATAGAACTTCTGAGCATGTTATCAGCAGCTTTGATTCCTGCTTGGTTTTAAACAGCTTGATCACTGCAGAAGGGTGAAATAGCTATCAACTGTCTCTCATATAGCTTTGTATGGCAACTGTGTTCAGGCAGAGAGACTGGGATTGTTCTCATTCAAACCTGCTCAGGAGCTGAAGAACTAGGTCATGTGAACTTGGTTCTGTCAGTGTGCTGACTGTGGCTAAAGACACCAGAGCTGTGTCAAGAAGGGTATGTACTAGAATTATACAATTTCTTGTGTGACTCAAAGAATACCCTTTGGACCAGTTACAGCCTTCTCATAAAATACTCACATGTGTTCTCACACAGCCACAATGTATTCTGACTTCTGACTCCTAACTGTACCTTAAAGGATGAGTGTTTAATTCAAGTCAGCATTAGTTCAAGCACCATTTTCTATTGTTTGGCAAGTACATGTTTGTTGTGAGTGGTTTGTTATTAGGTATCTTCTGTAAGATAATACAGTCTCTGTTTATGGACTCAGTTGATTCTGGATCCCTAAAAAGTTGCATTAACTTTAGTGGGAGAGATATCAGACATATGGTGGTGTATTTGTATCTCCACTATACACAAAAATCTGTGAAGTTTCTGTACCAAGTATGTGTGTAGTTGCTTACCTTCCATAGCCATAATTTGCTCTAGGCATCTATGGAAATTAAATGTCAAACCAGATATTTAGTCATAGTTAAATAAAATTATTCTCACATTCTTTCATTTTTCTAATATGTCATGTTTATATAGTTATATGAATTTTATGTTCAGCCGTGTTATTGAATGTTCACAGGGTAATGAGGTAATGCATGGGAGGAAAAGCTTGTCTAGGTGTCCTTGATTAGTTTACAAATATCAGTTTTTCTCTTTGTATGGATGAGTTATATTACTGTTGAGGAAAACAGGTTCTTTTACATAACCCACTGAAACTTGAAATTATGAGACACCCAAGTATATGATTTGTTATTATTGTTGTTCTTGAGGTTAATATTTTCCAATTGGATGTGTAAGGCTACAGTTGTGGTACATTACAAAATACATAATTTAAAAACTTCTTTTTTGAGGTTTCTCAATGTTGTTGGTACTTGAAATGGAGAAAAAGTCAATAGAAAACCAGTAAACTTTTCAGACTTATGCAATTATGATATCTCATATAAGTAAAGGTTATACTGTTGACATCTATGAGATATTGATGAGATAAGAACATACAAAGCTTTTTTTAAAGGTTTTTTTTTTGGGGGGGGTTGTTTGTTTGTTTGTTTTATTGACTGCAAAAACAAGGTAGTTTGCATAAATAGGATGCAGGTCCCCTAAGTTTAAAAGTCATAGAGTATGGTTTACTATGAAGATTAGCTTATATTAATATATTACAAATATCATATGTAGATTGGTTTGGGGACTTGTTTTTAATAGTTGGTTCTGTTTTTTAAAATGAAGTTACCTTTATCCTGCTATTAATAAATAACTACAGTACAAACTGAATATCTGACAATAGTAAATTGTGTTAGCAAAAAGAACTGCTAATAGTCTCTGTCTCATGGAAGTCAAATTAATTCTCTCAGCCTAAGTCTGCTCTTTGTACTGAGTAGTGTAATCAGAATTATTTTGATAGCTTGAGCTATCCACTATGTATCGTTGCCTAAGTGAAATTCTAGTCACTAATCACTGAACCATTCACTGTGCAGGTTGCATATGGCTTTGTTAGCAATTAAACTTATTTTAAATTGAGAGAATTACTTGGAAACACTCTTCACTGAAGATTCAAACAGACCAGAGCAATTAAGCATTAGTTGCCAAAGGCCTTCAGTTAAAATTACTGGATGGTACTTTGACTATAAATGTTCATCTACCTGATCCTGATCTCCAGAGACTCCTCACTGATTCCTAATAGATATTCACAGTTTCTCGCTAATACCAGTATGAGCATTTAATAATTATTAAAAGAAAAAAAATAATAAAAGAAGAAAAGGTTTTAAGTTCACTAAGATTTGTTCTGAGGGCAAAAATGGAGGGTGTTCAGAGGTTATTTCTTACAGGTACTCTAGTAATAGAGATCCCATGTGATCTTATCATATTTCCATCTGATGGTGTTGCTAAGAAGGGTCAAGTAGCCATAGTGTCTGCCATTATTAATCATGACTCCCTCAGTATAAGACAACTTTAATTACCCTAAGCTATTGCTTCTCCAAATTTGCTGAATTAGTCCTAATATATTTATAAACAGACACAATGGACTTAAAGATGCCTTGGTTCGTTGTCCCTTTGTGTACACTGGTTAAAACAACCACTTTTTAAAACCATGAAAAAATAAGAAGGTAGGCTGAACTTACTGGAGTCAGAAGGAGGTAACAATAGGATATTTAAGCAATTATTTTTATCAATAACAGCTAATACAACTTCCGCTGTTTAATCATTTTTAAACTCCCAGTTTAAGTATTTTGGTCCAAAAAATATTGATTCTCAGCCTTTGTAATGTGTGCTGGTTTTGGCTGGGTAGAGTTAATTTTCTTCACTGTGGCTAATACGAGGCTGTATTTTGGTTTTGTGCTGAACACAGGGTTGATAATGTAGAGATGTTTTTGTTATAGCAGTGCTTACACAGAGTCAAGGCCTTTTCTGCTTTTTGTACTGCCACACTGGCAAGGAGACTAGGGGTAAATGGGAGGCTGGGAGAGGACATGGCCAGGATAGGTGACCCAAACTGACCAAAGGGATATTCCACACCATATGACATTATGCTCAGTATATAAAGTGATGGAAAGAAGGAAGGATGGGATGTTTGGAGTGATGGCATTTGTCTTCCCACGTCACCATTATGCGTGATGGGGCCCTGTTCCCCTGGGGATGACTGAACCCCCGCCTGCCCATGGGAAGTAGTGAAATAATTCTTTGTTTTGCTTTACTTGTGGATAAAGATTTTGTTTTCCCTATTAAACTGTCTTTATCTCAACCCATGGGTTTTCTAGCTTTTACTCTTCCAATTCTTCACCCAATCCTGCCGGTGGGAGAGTGAACAAGTGGCTGTGTGGGACTTGGCTGCTGGCTGGGGTTAAACCATGAAAGCATGTCATAAGGACACTGAGCTTTTGCAGGATCCCTGCAAAAAGTTTTATGGTTTTGCTTCCAGTAATTCTGCAAGTGGTATAAGGTGTAACCTTTGACTAGAAAGCGTTAGGTACTAGCACTATTGTATTTGTAGAACATATGAGCAGATTTTAACTTCTGATTCTAATTTCCATTCTAACAAATGAAAGTAAGAGAAATTTAACTTCTATTTAACAATTTCTCTAGAATAATGAAATGGAAAATATAGTCATAATCTCATTTTAAAATGTAGATTAGCTACAAATCTTGAAATATAAATATATGTGGTTGGTACATTGAAGAATTTGGTTTTTATTTCCAGCTATAAGATGAAGAAAAGTTTGAGATATGTACTTCCAGGGGAAAAAATTATAAATTAGAAAACCAACTATTTAGAAATTATTGGCCAAAATTACATTAGTGATGCATTGAATAGCATTCAGAGATCTTATAAATTCAGTAATTGAAACACAAATTATGCATGCTTATTATTTATGAGATTTTAAGTATTGCTTTTCATCAGTAAATGTAAATGGCATTAAAACAATTAATTATTCAGACTGGCAAAAATGGAAAAGCTAGCAAAGCACTTTACCATGCCCGAAGTGAAACTAAATATATTGAGAAGACCAATTTCTTATGCGGTTTAGGCTTAATGAAGCAGCTAAGTTCTTTGGTGGAAAACTTAGATGCAATTCTGAGGTGTGCAAAGTACATGGTAATGTGTGTTCTTGTTTATGATAAAAAATTCTTAAACAGAATTCTTTAAATGTGTTTGTATTGGATCATCAACACATTTTACCCTTTTGTCTTCTCTTAGAAGAAGGTGCTTTGTTTTACTAAATAGTGTTATAAAATGGGGGGCGGGGAGGGAATATCACTGACTTTGAAGCAAATTTATCATTATCTCTTTTCCTCTTCCCTTTCTTTCACTCCTGAAATACAGATACTAAAGAGGATGTGAAATTAAAAGAACAAATAGCATTTGACACCTTCTGATAACAATACCTTAAAATAGCTGTTAATACCAACAGAGTGAGGAGGGAGGTCTAGGCCCAATATATTAACATCTCTAGGAATACATCATGATTGTTGTTATTTAAAGTGATTTTCTAAAGATTTTAGGACTAATTATCCTAAATACCTTTAGAGATCTTTTGCCTAGAATCTATACTATTGTATTTTTTATATTTTTTTTCCTCAAGGCATGTAAAATATCTATAGAGTTCAGGAAAGTCAGGGAAATGATCTTAGTAAGTCATCAGAGGATTTAATGTAATATCGCATAGACAGTGACATGAGGATAGTCCAAGAGTTAATCAGATTTATAAATGGGGAAATTAGGAGGATAATGAACTGATAAATCAGTAATAAACCTATTCTAAAGAGTAAGACATTTTTGGCTCTCTTCATTAAGATTTGTATCTCCTAAAGGAAAAGTGATTTCTTAATGTTAAGCCTTCTAGAAGTCACTGTGACCTATTTCTGAGAATAAAATTAAAAAGATAAACTTTCTTTTTAAATTCATAGGTAGGACAGAGAAGTCACAAAGGGAATGCAAACTTATTTTCTGCAGATAGCTCTCATGCTAACTCTTTTAGAAAAGGTAAATGGATTAGGGCTGCCATTGATTCAAATATCAAATCCCACCGTAATGGGTGTTCTTAAACTTTCTGTGATTCAATGAAAGATTAGTTTTAAAGATAAAATTTAATCCTGTAGATGGTTACACCACATTAGCAACATACATGCTAATATAAGCTCATTGCCTAATTTTTATTGGCTCAAAATATATATTAATATTTGCATCTTATTGCTTTCCTCAAAGAAACCATCAAAGGGGTATTGAAACTTCATTAAAAAGAATAACCAAAATTTTGCAATTTTTTTTTTGTATGGGGAGAGTGTGCTTTGCCATTATATAGTTTAGAATACGATCTTGATCCTTCTGCAGAAAATGAAAAATTGCTGAGGACTTCAGTAGGTAGGATGCATTAGAGAATATTGCCCTTCATATTTGTAAGTCTAACTTCAGGACTTTCTTTTTTTCCTCATTTCTATCTATGTGTGTAATATATGTGTGATAATCAGTTTTATTTGTTGAGCAGTTCTGCTGATAATAATGGAACTGTGGAAGTAATGATCCAGGAAATCACCTGCAGTGCTGTCTTCCTTATCCTCCTGTAATCGCCCACTGATCTAAATACTCAAGGTACTGGTAATTTAAAACTGACTGAAAAAAATGTATAGAAATTTATACAATCATCTCAGACAATTTTTGTCCAAAAGAGGAAAAAAAGCTAGGTGTCAAATTTCCACTCAATTTAGAAAAGAGTCTGTTTACTGTATTAGAAAAAAAAATGAAATTAGAATATAAGAATGTTATAATATGTGTATAATAAATTAAAATAAATTATAAAATTATAAAAGACTTGTTAACTAGTTTCTCATGGTAATATTCAGACCATTTAGGGGCCTGAGCTGTAGCCTGTTGATTGAAACTAATATTAACAACATGTAACTAGGTTTCATTTAATATCAAAATTTAAACAGAAAATCTGCTGAAATCTAAGAAATGTATAGTTTTCTAAAATAGTAGTAAAATATGATAAATACAAATTTTCAATGGAATAAAAAAACAAAGAAAAGTAAGTTTTCTTAATGTCCAAGAGACATAAGGTAAATGCTTCCAAGACAAGTTTTATTGTGACATTGGATTAATGTCTATAATTTGGATCTGGAGTAAAAGAGCAAAACACTTTCTCTGTAGCTATAGGATGATATTGATATTTGACTGCAAAAGAAATTTCCTTTTTTTTCTCAGTTTTTAATAAGAATTAATTTTAAATAATAAAAAGAAAAAGATGAGGTAAAACTTGATCATTCATCAGCTCTTGATTATTTTTTACCACCACCATTATTGTGTATTTACTAGTTTAGCTTTTCCTAACAGTGAAGAATGTTCTACTTATTTCTGAATTTTTTTATTCTGTGTTGTTCTCCATGCTGTTCAATAAGATGGTTATTTTATCCATCAAAATGTTCTCTTTTCTTTGTAATACCATACTCTGCCTCCTCTAAGTTTCTTTTCTCTCCCCCATGAGTGTTCAAGTGAAGAAATTGTGTGACTCTTACTTTCTTTAAAAACACCTCAAGTATTGGAAGAAAATTGCTTACCCCTTAGCAAAACCTTAGTAGAGATCTATGAGACATCTGACTAAATGATGTAGACAAAATTATGGACAAATACGCTTGGAAAATGCAGATCTTTCAGGGATCTTTGTACATTGATGACATTTCTTAATAAATTTTTTTGGAGTTATTTCAAAGATTCCTATTTTCCGCTCATCCAGCCACCCACCCTCCATTGTTCTTTAAACTCTGAGTACATTATCCCACAGGCAACTCACAACAAAACAGAAGTATGGGACAGTAACAGACACGTAGGAGATATGCAGTAGTGTTGCTGCAAATGCACACAGAACCTTGTACAATGCTAGAGGCAGGGGGGAAGTGATTTGGTGTTTACTCTCCTCTTTAGTTCTGCTCCTCCTCCTTTTCCATAAACCTGAACCTATTTAATGAGTGAGTTTACAAGTCAGTTCAAATAGCAAAGCATGAAGCAGCCCAACAGAGGAAAAGGAGCTGTGTAACAGTCTTCTTTCATACACTTAGTTCCACTCTCCAAACCGCACGTGTACCATGCAGAATTGATGGCTTGTGTAATAAAACAGAAAGCTCCTTCTGATGAGTTAGCTTACAGCTTTTCCTACCTATACAATTATCTGAGAAAATTATATAAATTACATATGACTTTATATCCAGGAAGTCAATATTATCGCTATTGGAAGAGTAACAGGAGGATTAACTCACAGTATCAATACAGAAAGATGAGAGGCACCTGGTAAAATATCGAGGCATCAGTCCACATCATTATTTCCATGTGAATAGATGCTAATAGTCCACATCTGGCTGTTGTTTCATACTGTTTGCAATATAAGAGTTTATTTTGTCATTCTTATTCCATGTGATATCTGAGGCAAATTCACGCTTGTTTGGCTTTTTCCTCATTAAGAAATTAAAGAAACCCACTCATCTACCTTCTGAGGGGACTCTGAGTGCAGATCTACTGGAAAGGCCTAAGCCTCCCAACACACAAGCAGAGTTCTGGAAGCCGGGGAAAATACTTGTTGTATTTCTCTCTTGCTAGGAACACATGTAGGTGGTTGTATATTCTCAGCCAGTCTCAAACAATTTTTCCATTCTTTTATTTCCTAAAGCAACTTTGAGGCCAGGAACTGGTAGAAAAACTTCCAGTTTGTGCATGGATATCTGTCAGAACCAGACAATACATTATTCGCCAACAAACATAAGGTGCTTGTGGTTGTCTTTCTAGTGGGAGCAAATGAGCTGTGTGTGAAAGCATTTAGACATAGTGGAAACAGAAGAATTGAGGTGGTTTTTTGTTTGAGAAAAGAAATGGAAGAACAGCAGTAATGAAAGCAGCTGGGATCTTATCAGTAAGATTTTATCATGCAGTGCAGTTTTACTGACCACCTAAAAATGGTAATTCTGCAATGGTTGTCTACATAGAGTTCTCTCACATTTTCACTAGGAGTAAATGATTTGGTATTTTAAGGAGGTAAACAATGTGGCAACAAAGACTTGTCCTCAGCTGTAGGTAACATTGTGAATGTCAAATGCCGTGGCTCTCATTTCCTCGGCTAATAAAGGGATAATGGTCACATTCTCAACAGCACTGTTGATGTTTACTTTTTTGATTGAATAAAGCTTCTAAATATTCTCTAGCAGAAGGTGTTCCTGAAATAAGTACAGCTAGAGTTATGGATACAGGGGACGCATAGGGGTTTGGGAACTCAAATTACTTCTGGGCAGGACTAGACATTAGTTTTGATGTGAATCAAATTTTCTGTATAATTATACCTGTACTTCAAAGCTAAGATGAAATTCCTGATCTTAGTTCTAATAAAGACCATTCACTGCTGACCTGTGTGAACATTAACACATTCCTCATTCCCTGGAGTTTGAGCTATATCAGAAAATTTTAAAAGGCTTTTTCACTTTGGGGTTCTTTGCAAAATTAAATCCATGGGGTTAAATCCATGGAGTGAATTATTAAATCTAAGTGTTTCTTTCAAATTAGAGTGTCTGGAAAGGAGGTTGCAGTACCAACTTACATTTTTGTTTTATCATATAAGATATGAACTAGAATTTATCAACATTTTCCCACTATCTAAACAGACAAGGTCACCTGATATGCAAATAATTAAAGAGCAGGTGTTGCTTTTTCTGCAGTCCACTTAAGAGCATAAAACAGTTGAACTGCAGGAAAGGTGTTAATCTTCTTACCATGTATTGAACATATTAAGGTTTTTAAACCTAAAGAACTTTGTTGCTTGTCCCAAATAGAATTCTCTTTTCCTCACAGACCTTAGTAAGAATCTCATGGTATTGGTTTTAATTGAATAAATCCATACGGATTCTAGTAGATATCTCATCATCTGCCAAGTACCACACTTTTTCAGCCAGGGAATTCACAGGGATTCTGTATTCCTAAAGTTATTACACCCGAGGCTGGAAAGGCAGTTGGGAAGAAGAAAAAACCCAGCTAATAAAATGAATGCCAATTTTACAGAGAGTGTTTGTTAGTCTGAGTTTCATCAACGTCTCTACTGTGCAAGAGTTCAGTACTCTACAAGCAAGAGATGGATTTGAAACAGAGAGAGAGAAAGAAAGAAATGCTAAATTCTACTTCTTCAGGATGGCAACTGTCACTGAAAATGCCTGCTCTCCTCAAAGGTTAGGCTGAAATCAGTAGGATTAAATTTTTATCCAGGACATGATTGATCCAAATTGAGATACTCCTGGCTGCAAAAACATTCTATACCATATTTGCAATGCAGCCGTATTTATTAAGAGGAGAATTGTGCCCCTAGGTTTTTATGCTTCCATTTCATATAGCTAATGCACTTCCTTAAGAAGTGTTTTACTGTGATGACAAACTGAAAATAACTGAAAGGAAAATCTGAAAAAAATAATGAGAATGATCCTTACTCAGAGGAAATCTAAAATACATGTACTTTATAATCTCATTATATTTGTTGTTTCAAATTATGTAAATACTCTATTGTCTGACTTCAGATATATTTAGGTGTTTAAATTACTCATTTTTCACTGTTCACCTTAGGGGAATCAAGGGTTGTAATTGAGGAAGCAGGAAGCAAAATACACACATGCACAAACATATAAAACTCCAAGTTCAAATCTAAAGTAAATACTCTGGAAATATGAGTATCTCAGTCATACAAATTACTAAAAAAATGATTAATTTTTTAGTAGTTTTTCAAAAAGCATACTCTTTACCAACAAAAACCTGGGTTTTTTAAAAAAGAATAATAAAAATAACAGTTACCATTCTATTTGATGTTTAACAGAAAAATTAGTGTGAGGTTGCTTGTGAACTTCTTTGTAACAAGATCAAAAATAATTCCTTTCATGACGTTATTATTAAAAACATTTATTACCAATGATTTTAGTCACTAATATATAAAAATTTGTCTCTTTCAGGAAGAAATAGCTTTTTATACTACACATCTAAGTATGTAAATTTATTTAAAAAAGAAACAAACATACAATCACCTCAAATATTTGTTAATAAAATATCAAGATTAAGAACTATTATCAGAAGCCAAGAAGAAAATATTCATTAACCTTAACTGCTAGAACCTGTACTTCATGATTTGGGGAGCCTTCCAAGTGTGCTCACATATTTTCAGACAGCAGAGAACCTTCTTGCAACTTGTAGTTGGATTTGACACACAAACTTATTTCTCATGTTAGTTTACATGTGCCTCAGTCTCACATAAAGGAGGGAATGCAGCAGTGGAGACATGGAGACAGTGTTGAGTATAAGACTTTGGTAGTATTTGGGGATCTAAAGCAACTGTTTCTTGAGTATGGCTACAGTACTGTATAAATTTTACATAGCAACAAAGTAATGCCTCAGGCAGGCCTAGAAAACAAATTTTAAAAAAAATAAGTAGGATTTCAACATCAGATTTTTACATCTGAAAGTTTAAACTGATACCACAACATCTACATTTACTGCCATCTAGTAGAATTTAACTCGTTCACATATATACTAAACTAGCTTTTTAATTAAAGCTTTCATTTACCCCAAAGGCTACTTTCAGAGGTAACACAGTACAGTTTGATCATATACTCTTACGGAAGGCTGTTTCATGTTAGTCTAACCTCCAATGAACCTGAATATTTCACCTTGCCGTGTGTATTTCTGGAGCCTGTTTCCTATTACTATTTGTCCCTGGACACAAAGTGATAAAGAGGAAATCAGAAGAGGAAGAATTTTAACAAATTTAAAATTAGTGTCACTTGCATTGATATCATATTTCGCAGTCATGGGTATTCCTATATAAGTGTACACTCAGATTCATTCCACTAGATTTTATCTCAAAGAGCCTAGTTACTTGTGTCTCAAAGGCTTTGTCTGTAGATATCTGATGAGAATTTTTTTTCTTAATTTATGGGAGGAGAAATTCTTATATGTAGGTGTAGAGAATCTATACACCATTTTAATAAGCAAACTAAAATAGAACTCTTATGTACAAACAAAGGAGTTCATCTACATTCAGGGATGTTACCAGGAATCTTCTGCAGAGAAGGATCATGTGCACCTCAAAAAAGATTTGATACTTCCCCTTCCCTGATTTTGATATATTAGGCATGTCAAAATCAGAGTAAGTGATGGAGATTTGTAAGATTTTTAGCTAGTTAATATAATTGCAGTTTTATAGTAATTCACCAGATGTTAACCAGGACACATGAATAAATTCCTCCATTTAGCATCCAAATAACACTCAGAAAAGAAGAAAAAAAAAGGCTTGAATAATTAATTATGCATGCAAAGTTAGTTTCAGCAAAAGTAGCTTGTCAGTAGTGCTAATGCGAGTGATGCTTGACCTAGAGATGTTTTAGTCTGTTTCAGTAAAACTGAAACCAATTTTTATGCTTTTTTTTTTCCCCTCTACCTTTCTTTTTCAGCTTATCAGAGCTTCATCTGAAACAACTGGGAAAAAAAAAAAAAAAGAAGGAGAACTGTGGACTCTATTTTCAGCCTTACTGTTCAGCATGTCAGAGAGGTTAGTTTTTCAACCAATTGAAATATCGATTTTCATTTAATTCTTAATCTCAGCAGTGTTTTGCTATGTCATTGGCATTTGTGTTCTACATCAAGGGATTAATGGCCACAGAATAGAAAAGGGAGTTAAGATATATTTTGTGTCAGAAAATGTTAAATAATGCAAAGCACCAGATTAGAATACAGATATTTTTGATAATTGATATATTGCCTTCGTCATCTTGCTAAGTGATAATTCTTTTGATGAAGTATTCATCAGCATTCAGAACTGTAGTCTACATGCCATACTGACTTCTCTTACTAGTTAAACATAATGAATTGTGCCAAGCTTCTTATCCCTGTTATTTAAAGTTCTGGATAAGAAATGAAAAGTATTCATTATTAGCTTAAATTTCATAAAAGAAAAAGAAGAGGAAACTTTTTGTGAGTTGGGAAGACAATTATTCAAATATCCTCTTTTACTGTTCTATGAGAAGCAACTAATAGTAATGAAGACTCTTACTGAATACTAGGAAGAGTCTGATTTGAATGTGTTTTCTGTATAACTGATGTTAATATGTTCCTTTCCTCAAACTGTCTTTTTTTAAGGAGATATTTAGGCCAATGTGGACAAAAGGGGTCTAAATATGTGAGGCAAGAAGGCAGCATATTTAAAAACAAAAAACCCCGTTTCCTAGATAACAACACCAGAGGGTCCCAGGCCATTTGTATTGTTTGTTTTTTGAAAAAAGGTTATTTTTTATAATACAGTATGCAGCTGTGAACGTCATTAGTTTAAAACTTAAGAAATTATTGATTGTAGTCTTAAGGCAACAAAAGCATCCATTGATTTTCCTGACAGTAGTATCCCATGTATAGACTGGACAAGGTGCTTTTAAAATTTTTTTACAAAAAAAATATTTCTTTTTAGATTGGTGCATAGTGAGGATATACTTTTCTAACTGGGTTCATGCCTAGCTAGCAAGTGTAGAAGCGTAGTCTTTATGAAAAATTTAAAGTAAATATCCCAAGTCCAAACAGCAAAAGGAATCTGTGTAGTCAGTTATCTTTCCTGTCCTTCTCCATATAGTAATTCATTCAAAATGTATATAACCTCTTCACTTCTACCTTTGTACTCCTTTTACAAGGCAGCACAAGAATATACAACACAGAATTGTCTTGTATAAATGGAGCTAATGTCTACCTGAATAGAGATTCACACCTCCACAGAATTTTTCTCATTTTGTTATAGTTCCAAAAAGGTAGAATTAAACAGTCTGCAAGAATATTTAGTAAAGTTTCTAAAGAAATAATACTAGTATATAAAAAAAAGGACACACCTCACCCCACTCCCAAAAAACCAAACGAACCAACCAACAAAACAAACTAAAAAAAAACAAACCAGAAAACGCAACCAAAGTAATTCAAAATAATGTACCGAAAAAATACACTAAATGAAATATTAAGAAAGATGTATGTATGTAATCTGGTGACTGTTAGACACCAGATCAGTAATTGTTAGGTCAGAACCACCTTGTGGGGGGTTCACATGTGTGTGTGTGTGTGTGTGTGTGTGTGTGTTTGTGTGTGTGTGTAGAGGGGAGGAAGGGATAGGTCGAACCTCTTGGAGGTGGGGTGGTGTTGTATTCCTCATGGTAGGCCCCTGGATCCTACATGGGGAAAAGCCCCAGAGTAGCTGTCAGTCACAAACAGCCCAGGAAAACTATAACACACCACACCTCCTGGAGCCCCTAAGTCAGGCTCAGATAGGCAGGGACAGTGAGGACACTACCCCTCACCCTGGCCTGGAACCCCAGAGTGGCTGGTGAGTCAGAGACCCCACCTGGAGGGGTTGGTCAGAAAGACCAGAGCAGATAAAACCATAGGCATGTGTTTGCCTCCTGTCGCAGTCCTGTCCTGCCATATAGATGTATGAGAGCTGGTCTTCCACAAAGTTTCAGTGGTAGCTATATAATCTGTCTCTCCCTCTTTCTTCTTCTCTCTTCTTTCTCCCTCTGCTTCTCTTTCTTTGCTCCTTTCTTGATGTTCGGGGTGGCTTGGAGCTGGAGGGATTGGATTCTGACTTAAGTGTTGTGGATTAGTACGTGCTGGGTTAGTACTGTGGTGGAACATTTTGTCTAGGTTGTGTGGTGCCCTTTTAAACTTTTACCAAGTTTCCTTATTTGCCCCCCTAATAAAAGCACCTCTTGGGAACAAGTCTGTGACTTATTCTCTTAACATTATCTCAAGGTATTAAAGAACCCTAAATATATATTTTAACGTAAAACTAGCTGAGCCCATAAAGTTGCAGCTTCCCGGGGCTGGAGTGTTACAGTGACAAATGAAATTGTATTGTAACACTAGTTTGTATAAGGTATACATATCTATTTAAGAGTATAGTATTAAAAACCGTAGGAGGTTGAATGAGTATATTTGTAGTACATGTCAATATTTTTTAACATATTGAAATGGATAATTTTAATTTATCATTTTAATTTGGTTTCCACAAGCTACAAGTATAAGCTGCAAATTCCTGATGGTAGTAATAAAAAGAAACCTGACCACATGGAGAAAATTCCTTTTGTATGCTGCCTGGGAATTAATTTCAAGTCATATTTAGAGTTTTTGGTGTTTATATGTTTATGAATATTAGTCTCGATGCTCATATATATAGTTCTGTATGACTGTATCTGAAGTATCACTTGAGGTATCTGCAAGGGCTTGTAACAGTTGGATAATGTGTAAAAATTTGGTGGAGAATAAAAGTCTCATTTTCAGAAATAGATCATTGTGCAGCATATTTCTCTGCTCTGGTTGAACATATGGAAGCTTGTGAGTGGGATTTTTACCCACTTGCTATTAAAAGAACAAACAAAACAGACTGTAAAAGATAATAGCCTGTGCCCTGTAGCTGGCACGTCTCTTTTGATCAACGTACTTAGTGCAAGTTTCCCAATTCCAACTTGTACCATAGTTGCCTACTTTTTTACTGTCTCAGTCTAAGAAATCTCAAGCTATCTTTTGCCCTGACTAGCTTGGGATGAAAATTTTATCTGAAAGATTGTTTTTATCTCTTCCTGGCAAAGTTAGTGAAAGAACTGTGATGTTTACAAAACTAAAACATATTGACCATGCAGTTCATTGCAATGAGCAAGGAATGCCCTGCAACAAGGGCGGTAATTTCATTTTTTCACTTCTCTTGCTGCTAATGGGGTTTTGTTTTGTTTTGTTTTAATTAAAAATTTCTTCGTGTGCTAAAAAGTGTGGGGAAATCCTTCTTGTGGAATCTAGAGGTAAGGCAAAGTCATAAATTGAGTTAATATCTTCAAACATGGCTACTTTTCCATGTTTCATAGGTTACAGGTGTAGAAAATTGGTCACTTACTTCTCCTGCACCCCCAGGTGAACCACTGTCCGCTGTGTTTTATTATTTTCTTAGTGATTTTTATTTGTGGCCTTGATCTTTTTAATCTTTATTAAGACTTCAAATCTAGTGGGTATTTGGTTTAATTAAACCATTGTAGCAGAGCTGTATGGTGATATTATAGTTACTATGAGTTGAAGACTAATTACTTTAACTTAATACCTAAAGATCTAATGATGTGATATTGTTTTCATTTGCATTCCGTTTGATAATCTTTATTGCTTGGAATTGCTATGTCCCCAAATTCACTAGAGAGCTTAAAAGAGTAACAGCCAATTTCACTTTTTCATTTAAGTTAAATCAAGAAGCCTATCCCCCCACCTCCTCCTTAGATCAGCAGAGCTTAATACTGAGTCTGGTTCTAACTCTCCTCATCATTTTATTCAGCTGTTGACACTGTGAAAGACAACCAAAATACAGCAATAGGAGCCAGTTCCTCAGGTGACACTAATCTCTTCAAACAGTACCAACTGAATGTCTGCTACAAAGTTATAAATGTTATCAGATTGGTAAATTGATATTTCCAGTTAACTCTTTGGGGTTTAATACTTTCAGTAAGGTAAATATTACTAGAATTAGTCATTTTTAGTCATGTTCAGTCCTAAGCAGAAAAAAAAGAATCTTGAGATGTGTTTCTTGATTATCTCACTGGATCTAGTAAGACAACTAGTTTCAAAGAAAGAAAAAACAAATCACTAAGCATTTCTACAGAGGTTTAGTGCTTACCTCTAGCAGTGTTTACAGTGTGGGATGATAATGTGTGATAGTTGACATCCAGCTGATTTAACTTACCTTCTTCAACCTAAGTAGGTGTAACTGAGGCCTAAGAGGCTCCACATATCAGTGCTTGGTACTGAGATCATGGTTGTCACTTGTTTGCATTGCAAATTCTAGCCTGGAGATTACAGTCCCACTGTGCTAAAGTCTACAAACTGTCTAAAAGATCATGCTTGCCATAAGATCCTGTGGCCTTTGAAAGTCAGATACAGTCAAGCAGAAGTGGAAGAAAATGAGAGTATTTGTCACTATGACCATCTGGAGCCAGCTGCCAACTGTTTAGCCATTGCTAAGGTCATTATAAGTTTTACATCAAGAAAGGTTTTCATGGAGAGACTTGAAGGAGGACTGAGAAGTGGTTTTATGGAAAGATTTTATGAGGGAGAGAGCACATGTAAAAGTAGAAAATCACATATTAAAAAACAATATGAACAGACAATACCTAACCACTTAGTTCTCAGAGGAATTAGCGCTTTTTAGTACAATGCTGTTATTCTTCTGTTCTATATTTTTAAAGTCATCATCAGCCTTTCATAGAATCATAGAACCAACTGGATTGGAAAGAACCTCTGAGATCATCAAGTCCAATTCTTGATCCAACACCACCATGGTTAATAGACCATGGCACTAAGTGCCACACCCAGTCTCATCTAAAAAGCCTCCAGGAAAGGTGAATCCACCACCTCCGTGGGCAGCCCATTCCAATGCCTGATTACTGTTTCTGTAAAGAGTTTCTTCCTAATATCCAACCTAAATCTACCACGGCAGAGCTTAAGACCATATCCTCTTGTCTTGCTGATAGTTGCCTGGGAGAAGAGACCAACCCCCACCTGGCTACAACCTCCTTCCAGGGAGTTGTAGAGAGTGATGAGGTCTCCCCTGAGCCTCCTCTTTTCCAGGCTAAACAACCCCAGTTCCCTCAGCCTCTCCTCATAGGACTTGTGCTCCAGTCTCTTCACCAGCATTGTTGCTCTTCTCTGGACCTGCTCCAGCACCTCAATATCCTTCCTGAACTGAGGGGCCCGGAACTGGACACAGTACTCCAGGTGTGGCCTCACCACCACTGAGTACAGGGGAAGAATCACTTCTCTGGTCCTGCTGGTCACACTGACCAGGATGCCATTGACCTTTTTGACCACCTGGGTACACTGCTGGCTCATGTTCAGCTTGCTGTCAATCCAAACTCCCAGAGTGGCTGCTCTCCAGCCACTCTGTGCCCAGCCTCTAGCGCTGCATGGGGTTGTTGTGGTCAAAGTGGAGGACTCGGTACTTGGCCTTGCTGAACCTCATCCCGTTGGAATCAGACCATCTCTCCAGCTTGTCCAGGTTCCTCTGAAGAGCCCTCCTGCCTTCCAGCTGATCAACACTCCCCCCCAGCTTGGTGTCATCTGCAAATTTGCTAATGGTGGACTCAATCCCCTCATCTAAATCATCAATAAAGATATTAAACAGGACTGCTGATCCCTGGGGGACACCACTAGTGACTGGCTGCTAACTGGATGCAGCACCATTCACCACCACTCTCTGGGCCCGACCCTCCAGCCAGTTCCTAACCCAGCACAGAGTGCCCCTGTCCAAGCAAGGGACTGCCAGCTTTTTCAGGAGTGTGCTGTGGGAGATGGTGTCAAAGGCTTTGCTGAAGTCCAGGTAGACCACATCCACCCACCAGGTGGGTCACCTGACCATAAAAGGAGATCAGGTTGGTCAGACAGTACCTGCCCTTCCTAAACCCATGCTGTCTGGGTCTGATCCCTTGTCCATCCTGTAGCTGTTTTGTGATTGCACTTAGGATGATCTGCTCCATAACCTCGCCAGACTCTGAGGTCTTGGTTTAAGATGGGGAGCTAGATTATTCCTTTCCTCCCTCTTTCTATTTGACAACTACTGCTTCTTTCCCCAACTCTTTTTCAATAATCTGTCAGTAAAGCTTTTCAGGCGTTGTTTCTTTGGGACCCCAAAGAGGTCATCTCTGATATGAATAATATCTGCAATATTTCATATATCATGGGGTGATGGTTGATACCTGTCTATTTGTTCTCAGAGAACTGCTCTTCCTTTAAAAAAAGGAGTGTCTGGGTCAGCTGAAACTTTTCTGGGAGGAAGAGACTGCTCAGTCCCCTGGGGGCAGCTGCAACCATCTGGGCAGAAACTATATTTTAACCCAAGGGGGTGCTGGTAAGAGGTGGGAAGAGTCACAGTAATGAACTCTAATTCTGCAATTTAATTAGCATCATGGAATCATAGAATAGTTTTAGTTGGAAAGGATCTTTAAAGGTCGTCTACTCCAACCTCCCCTACACTGAGGAGGGACATCATCAACTAGGTCAGGTTGCTCAGAGCCAAGTCCAACCTGACCTTGAACATTTCTACAGGTGGGGCATCCACAACCTCTCCAGGCAACCTGTTCCAGTGTTTAACCACTAGCACAATAACAATAATAAAATCTTTCTTGTATCTAGTGTGAATCTATATTTTTTAGTGTAAAACCAATGCCTCTAGTCCTATCACAACAGGCCCAACTAAAAAATCTGTCCCTTCTTTCTCATAGGCCTGTAGCACCTCTCTCACGAAGATGGATTGAGAGACTTCAGGTTGTTCAGCCTGGAGAAGCAAAGGCTCCAGGGAAAATTTGTTGCAGCCATTTAATACTTAAGGAAGGCTTATGAGAAAGAAGGGAGAGACTTTTTAGTCACCAATTAGCTCACTTGTGTTGGTGACCATCAGGTTTGGTATCAGATCCTCCTTGGTAGGGCTGTTTGTTACTTGGCTTATGAAGTTAACCTCAGTGCATTTCTGGAGCCTCCTGGATTACCTAGAGAGTTCTGTAGATAGTAGAAAGGAACAGAGTTTCAGAAGGCACAGAGCGAGTGTTTCGAGAAACAAGCAGAAACTGAACAGAATTTGCTGAAACCAAGTATGTTGTGTTCTGCTGTAGGGACTAGAATCCTTTTGTTACTGTGTGTTTTGGTGACTAATCCAATGTAGCACACAAATATTTATAACAAGGTTAGAAGCCACTTCAAGATAGTGGAGGTCAGAGGCAGCATGTCCACATAGTGCATTAGACTAGGTGGTTTTGATCCAAAGCCATATTAATGTGGTCACAGTGCCATGTGTTGCATCCAGGTTGGATAAGCTTTAGCTGACTGTCTGGTAAGAAGCTAGCTCTGGTGTCTCCATATGTATTCTTCACTGTTTCTTCTTCAACAGCATGGGTGGATGGAAGTACGACAAGCTGCTTTATGTGATTTTCTTTCTGGTCCTGGATCGTAAATTAATTCCTTAACAATAACTGTAACCCCAGAATTTCCAAATACGTGGATTGCAGCCTACAGCTGCCTCTAGATCCTTTTTAGCCAAGTTCTCTTTCATAGTCCTCTCTTTTTAAAAGCTGGGAGAATTGCATGGTCTTGTGTCAAGAGTTAACACAATACTTTTTAATGAATCAGAACACAGTATTATATAGGTATGCAATAGATACAGAAATTATTTTTCTTAAAATTCATTCAAGCGAGAATGTAATTAGAGGGTCATAAGAATCCTATGAAGAGAAATACTCCAATATAACCTTAGCTGTTCCTAATTATGTGTCACATTATTAAGCCTGACCTATTAAGTCTGTCTCCTGAATACTGCTTGTTAAAAATATCTAAGTGACACTAGAGGTTGCTAGAGACACTATGAGGTAAAATATATTCCTGTCTATATATGCTCCATTTCCCAGCAGTAAAGTCCCTTTCTAGCTCTGGTCCTCACTGGTAGCAGAAGAAGCTGGTTACCCTGAGTACTAAGGAGAATATGTCAGTGTCTTTCTAGGTGTCTCAGGAAAGTGTTTAAGGGGGTTGGCAGAAAGTGGAGTTTTCCTGTGACTGTGTTTCAGAGTAAATTTTGTGTTATTAACCACTTAAACTCTGGACTTTGCACAACCTGCTACAAACCCCAAGTTGATCAGATCTTGGAGGAGCAATGCCATCTCTCTTTGAAAGACACTAAGATATCTTCTCCATTCTATTCAAGATATGAGATTCAACCTGACATCATTGCACTTGTTTCTCAGTGATGTATTTATAAGTTCATTGGAGCAGAAAGGGGTGGGAGGGAGAGCAATATACCTGCATGGTGACAGCTTTTTCAAACACATGATTGCAAGGCAGAGCTTTAATGTCTGAAATGTGAAGTCTGTTGGAGCAAGATACTTTGAAAAGATTTCAAAATGAGCCCTCGATAAGTTTTGCTGCAAATGAGTAACATTTTAAGATTTTCCTCTTGCTATTAATGTGAAAGGCTCATGCCTGTAGATATGTCAGGAGGCTTTGAATGTTCCCTGCCTACAAAGCAAAAGATTCAAACATCCTCCCCCTTTCTATCTTCTCCTTTCAAATCCTACATTTTCCTTCTAGGGGTCTTTATGCTCTGTGAGGTAGAGATCCTCCACAGGAAACTTCCTAATGCTCTAGTGTCTGAAGCTCTGTACAGAGTGTTTTAAAGACATGGGACAGGCTGCTCAGGTGCTCATAACAGAGCTATATCCCTTACATTTAAGTAGATCTAGATTTTATCTTTTTTTTTCTTTTTGGTTGGTTTCCCCTCCTTCCTGATAAAATTCTGTCATTTTTTTTTTCTTTCTACTACCTTAGACATTTAAAACCTGTGACATTCCTCTGTTGTCTCTGCCCCTTTTTTCTCCCTTTTCAGGTTTTACAATAATAAAATAAAACAGACTGCTGCTGGCTTTTCAGACAGAAATTAGTATGGTATTAATTATAAATGGAAAAAGGTATGTGTAAAAAAACCTTCAACTATGTCTCCTACAATGCTGGGAACATAATGATTTCCTCATTGCTTTAATATTTGAAAGTATTCTGGAAGTGACAAGCAACTATCAAATGACATTCTTCTATTTCCTCTTGTTTCTGCATTTTTTTCTTTCAGTCTTGAAGTTTAATACTGCTACTGCTGTGCAGGGCCTTTTAAGTGTGTGTACTTTTTAAGGAGATGTTAATATTCTTGGTGGGATGGAGAGGAATAGAACTCTGACAATCTCTCTTTCCATGTCCCACTTTCCTTGCATTTGGATTATAACCATCCATGACAAAGTCTGTGGTGTTCTCCATGAAAGCTTTAATACCTTATGTCTGTGGCTGAATACTTTTAATTTACTTTTTCTGTTTTCTTTCTTGCCTTTTTTTTTTTAAAGGATGAGTCTCCCATTGTTAGACTGAGTACCTTTTAATTGTGTTGCATATTAGGAACTAAAATCATTAATCCCTTAGGACTCTTATTCTCATACATTTGTAGTATGTCTCATGATCTTTAAATAGAGGAATTTTCTCATTACTACTAATGACAATGGTGTCAGCATGATAATATAATTGCTGTGGGTTCAAGAAACATGAATTGAGTTAAGGGTCAGAAGTCAGTTTCTTTTGGCTTTTTAACCTGCTCTGTTTTGTTTTCATGTATTTTAATTTTGCTCAGTATTCATTGGGATATTTTTGTTGGTGAAAGTCATCACCCAAATATAATGCAGTGCGATTTTTGCAAATAAAAAATTAAGGTAGAAGGAAGAAACAGTTGAGAAAAAAATTAAACTCTTTAGCCTTCCTTCTTTTCCAATATGTTCTGTTATTCTGCTTTGACTAGATTTTGATACACCTAAGAATGCCATGGGGTAAGATGTGAGGAAGCATATTGCAGAATGGATCTGCAGTGCTTGCTCTGTAACAAAAACAAGAGTTGTTATTAGTGGGTTAGCACTTATTAGGAAGTGTGAATAAGCAGCACTAGACCCTGAGGGTATGTCTACACTGTGCAGCAGAGCACAGCCCAAACAATCCCCAACGAGGTCCAGACAGGCTGAAGCATCAACACAGTGCAGCAGCATATGAATGCCGACAGCAAAATGGCTGTGTTGTGTGCTGGCATGGCACTTCTCAGCAGTACTAATGAGCACCAGTGACACAGACTATTACTCTTAAAACTTTGTTTTACTGTCTTTGCCCTATTTTCTTCCTTTTAATTTTTTTTTTCTTGGTCTGTTTGAGTTTTTTATTTTTTTACATTGTGGACAGGACACTTGTATGGGCCTCATATAGCCAAATTATTTCACTAGAACTTGCATATATATATTTAATAGATACATATATGTATATATTTAATACAGAATGATAAATACAAAGCGACACAGACTTTATTACCTCCAAAAGCTCATGTTGAAAGCAATGCAATGCATTAAAGAAGACGGCAAAAAAACCCACCTTTGTTAATGCAGCACATAGACATATGACTGCAAACAGGAATAACTTGGTTACACATTACATAATGGTTTCTGTTGAAAATATAACTTCTCTGTGATTTACTCTCTCATACAAGGCTTTCAGGAGCCACTGGTGATACATTAGCAGTTGTTTATTGCTGTTATTCATTGATTTATATTTTGGTGGTTTGGAACCTTTATAATATCCATGAGTGATGACTTTTATCTGGTGCACATACATCAAGGTCTCTGAAGCTCTTGCTAACTGTTCACCATTTGTGGCTCCAGCTGCATACTGTGTACATTACATCAACCTGCTGAGCCAAGCAGAGATGTTCACCATCCCCTGTTTCTTAGTACTTCTGTAGAGCAGGGGGGTGGAATTTAAGGATGTTTTGGGAGAAGGAAAAGTTACCTGCATGAAGCTTGTCCCAGTGAAAAAATGAAGGGAAAAGTACATCCAAGAAAGATATTTGTATTAATGCAAATGTACCAAATAAATGTTAATGTTCCACGTGGGAGCAAATGCAACAATCAAGTTTCCGAGCTAAAAAAAGAATGAGGAAAGCATCTAAAAATATTGACATTTAAATACTTATTCATACAAGTTAGGGGATGTTTCCATATAATTTTTAGTTAATACCTGTGGTTGGTTTATTTTAGCTGGCTGCCTTATGCCCATCCAGCTGTTCTATCTTCCCTTACCCCCTTCCTCCAACTGCACTGAGGGGGAAAAGGATGGAAAAGCTTGTCGGTCAAGACAAAGACAGGGAGATCCCCTACCACTTACCATCATGGGGGAAAAGTCTTTACCCAGGGAAAACAATTTTAATTTATTGATATGGAAGATGGAATTAGATAGTGAGAAACAAAGAAAAATATGAAAAGATCACTTTCCCCCAGCCCTCTCCTTATTCCCAGGATCACTTGGGAAGTATATGGTAGTTTTCTATTAAAAAACTGACAGCAAGGCAAATAACACATTCTGGCTTGCACATGGTGTTAAGTAAGGACTGATGACCTTTATTTCACTTGCCTTAAAATCAAATTCCCTAAAACTTCTTATGGAAAAGAGCTATTGATGAGGAGGCAGAAAAGAAACTGAGGTGAGACATACAAAATGCACGAAATCACGGCTCTGTTTCATGGGCTCTTTTCCTGCCACAAATTGACGCTCATGTTGGCTTGCAAAGGATATACCTGCATGACACAGCTGCTGGTGTGCCACATTAGTGTCTGAACTTGGCATTTTACCATGCACTAATCCCATCTCTGGTACTGCACTTGAATGCCGCACTCCAACACGCAGTGTTGATTAGCAGGTAAAAGGAATAGTGATGTGCCATGGCACATGACCACTTTCATGTTCTGCTTAAGATGGACAAGGCTGCTTGGAAGCACTGATTTTAATTGCCTGCTTTAAAGGTAACTGGGGAGTTTTGTTATGCTCCCCTGTATCTGCCTGATGTGGGTACATAGGTTCAGTCATCTCTAGGATTTTGCATAAAAGTAGATGATCACATAGATAGATTTCTTAGCTGTTCTCCTCAAGTTGTTGCCTGTTATTACATCTCTTTAACTTAGTATTCCAGGTGAAAACCTGAGTCCTCCCTAATCAATTGATAAATTCCTCTTCCACGGGGCTGGAATTGTAACAACTAGTTTCTGTTAGTGTTGATGGATGCAGTCTAGCTTTCCCTAAATAAGAGATCAAGAAAAGGAGATTGGATGGGGGAAGAGAGGTGATGACGGGGCTGGGAACAAGATTATTAAAAGTTCTTGTTATAGAAGATTGTGAAAGGCTCAGGTTGAGATTTTTAGAAATAATAATTTCACAATGGTTATGCCTCTCTCTTTTCCCATTTGGTCTCTCTCTCCTTCTTATTTGCATCATGACAGTCAAGCTAAAAATTATTTCAGTAAAAACAAAAGGAGTTAGTGACAAACAAATGCATGAGGTCTAAAACACCTAGCTAACATATTGAAGAGTAAAATGATACCTTACAGAGAAATGCCAGTAGTTTTTGTACAGTTACTTTTAAATTATGCGAATTACTTCAATTTTAATTTTCTAAAATGACAGTAATTCAGTGCAGTCTGCCAAATCATTTCAAAATGAAAGTATTAACTAGAGATTCTAATGAACCACTCCTTCTTCACAGGTACTGAAATTACCCTATACTTTATTCTGTCTCATGATGCAAATATTATCTGTCATTACAGTTTCCTCACTGCATCTTGTTTTGGCTAACCTTTACATGTAACTCCATAAAGATTCGCTGCTCAAAAGAATCTTTTCCCAGGGAGTTTTTGGTGTATAATCATCTACTGCCACTTGCTACTGGTTACTCACCGTTTCTGGCAAAGTTAGTGTTGAACAAAAAATGCTGAAAAATTCTGCTGTTCCTTCAATCTCATAGTTTTATGACAATGTGTTAAGCCAAAAAGACAAGCTTTGTCGAGTGATTTGCTTTGCAACCTAGAGTGTAATTTGCAGATGAGAAAAAATAAATGCACATGCAGTCTGAACATTCAAAAATCCATACACAATGGAGGATGGAGAGGTTTTCGTTTTCTTTTAGATGATCAATTTTGTCCCAGCTATAGTCATAGTATACTGTTTCATTCAGATTTGCAATTAGTCCCCTCACACTTTTCTCCTCTTGTTTGCATTTTTCTTATACTGCTAGAGGCTTTTCTACCATTTTGTGTTTTGAACACACTGCTTTCTCTATCTATAATGAGAAAATTTACATTCTAGATGTATACACTTCTGTTAACTGTAAACAAAACCTTTTTTTTAATATGTATATATGCATACATTAAATACACAAGTTTCTTTTTATTGCCTAACCCTTTTGAATACAAAGTCACAGATTTTCATGCAATTTTTCAGTACTGATAGATCAATTTAATCTTACCTTCTGTTTCAAAAATGATTGTAGCGTAAAAACTTTTTTTGTTGTCATGAATGCGTTACTGGATCACAGATTATGAAATAACAGGTTAGTTACTCTTCTTCAAATAACATTAGGAGATCTTTGTCATCTTGGTATTATGTTATATCACTGTGTGCAGAACCAGATGGGAAGGGAAATGAGAAAACTCCCTTGGTACAAATGCCATCTGATGAGAAGAAATAAAACCACCTGTTATGTGATGTAAAGGAAGAGAGTTAAGGCTTCTTAAGACAGATGAAGTTTTTTACTCTTTTTATTTCATTCTGGCTCATGTAGACCTCTGGTTTCTTTCTTATATTCTGTTGGAATTCTTAATTGCGTTCCTGAGGCCACAACCCAAAATGCACAGTCTATCCAGTAGTGAAATCTCACCTTTTTTGAGTAATTAACAGCTCTTGCACCTCTTTTATGCTCTCCTTCCTTTCCTATATATACTCATTATCATGGTTTGTCAATTATCTTCCAAACTGTATGAAAAAAAGATAACTCTCTAACATTAGCAATTGCTCAGAAGTTGCTAATAGCTCTCCTGAGAGCACTTGTCTCACCCCATATCTCTCACCTTATCAAAAGGTCACATTAATTATAAGACCCTTGCTGGGAATAAATCAATGTGTCAATCAGAGACCCACAATTGTGCTGCAATTGGAGAGTAAAAATTTCAAAACAAGGTTATATTTAGGGCTTTTTCCTAGTACTATATTTGTGAGACTAAAGAACAAAGAATAATGGGAGCATATTGTAGTTCAAGGTTTGTGTATATTTTTAAATTGACATTTTTATTTGTACCTTTATTATTAATTATTCATATGCTTCTTAGAATTATAATACACTTTTCTTACTTGTAAGATGTCTAAAATCATTGCTTTTCTGTTAAAAAAGAAACTTAAAAAGGAAACCTATTGAATTCCAGGGTTGTTCAATTTCTCTGAAAAACTTTTCTCTGTTTCTGTCTTTAGTCATTCATCTGAATATTTTAATGCTGGATTGTAAAACAATCACAGTTATTATAAAAATATTTCCTATTTACTCTCTTTAGGTCTAGGTGGCTTCACAATCTGGAAGATTGTTTATGGTATTCCTAATATTTGTAGGGCTTTTTAGTTGTTTTGTGAAACAGATAGTTTCTAACTGAAATGGTAGTAAATTAGAAACTGCATGAATAAATAAGAAAGGAAGAATGTTTACTTTATCCAGTGCCCCACTCATTTTTCCTCCTGATCTGGTTTTATTATATTAAACTGGTTTCCAGTGGTGATAAACTGCATACAAACTCACTCACACACTGCTGTTAAATCCCAAGATTTAGATCAAATTCTCATATATTGCTATTACTACCTGCCTAATTCTTCAAGATCTTAATTGTGAGCTAACTACTCAAGCAAGTTAACATAAAATTTAATTTGTGCCCATCAGCTTGAGGCTATAGAAGTGTGTAATAAACTTGATTTATAAACTTCTCATTTTGCTGGCTATTAAATAAAAAATAATTTATGTGTGCATATGTTAATAATGCAGAGGAAACAGTCTAATAACTTTCTAAATGCAGTTGGATTGATTGTCATATCTATTTAGCATGGTGTCTGAATCATTGTTTTAGATCCAGATAATTTCAAGTCTAATTCTGGTAATGTTCAGAAAGAAAACTGGAGAGTTTCCAGATTTAAATTACCCAGGTGGAGAGTTCAGGTAAGAGGAAAAATGAGCACAAGATATACGAGAAGATCCTTAGGATACCAAGTCAAATGGAGAAGATAGATTATGTCTGTATTTTTTGGGTTTTTTTAAATATTTTTTACAGAAACAGAATATTAGTTCCAGTGCAAGTCACTTATTTCCATCTCTCTCTTATTGCTCAGACAAGAGAAAAATTTATGCTTGTGAAGAAAATGAGTATGTGAAACATTCTTAGTAATAGAGTACATCTCTAATTTAGACTTAGAAAAATACATACTCTTGATATTAGGTTACACTTACAGGAATTCATGAGTTGATTAAAAAAGGAGATTTTTTTTTCTAGCTGCTGAGACTTTCAATGCTGCCATAATATCCTGATGCAGAAAACAGAAGGACATTAATAGACTGCAAAAAGTTAAAACAGGCCATGTGATCTCTTGTGATAAGAGAACCTGTATGGAAATTGAGGACTAATTCATAAGTGCAGGATTTTTTAGTTTGGGCTCCAAACCCTGTAGAATATACCTGTATGGTCAGTTTGTTGCTGAAATGTGTGAAGAATACTGCATCACATCATTGGCCCCATGAGTTCAATAGCAGCTAACCTTGTTTTACTTGTCCAGCGCTTTGCTTTGATTGAAGCTGGTGTGGCAGTGTCATGAAACAAAGGTGAGGCAGGGAGATACACCACCACAGGAGGTTGGAAAAAAAAAATTAAAATCTTCTCCTGGAACAGCAGAAGTAGTGTAGCTAGCTGTTACAGAGTGAAACACCCTTGCTAATATTTCTGCTGTTGACTGGTTTATGACCTGGTGTAATAATGTATATGTATTTCCAAAAGTGTTTAGAGTGAAAAAAATCCTAAATTCCTCCATGATATACTATGTATATATAAAAAAATTCTCCCTTTTTCTGCCAAGAAGAAATCAAGTTTCAGTATCTCTGTGTAAAAAATTGTCTCTAAATCTCATACCAGCCTCTAAATCAGCTAATTCTGTTTTATTCTTTGTGTAAGGATAAGTGCTCAAGTACACTTATTAAGAATATATTTTTATGTCAAACCTATTGAGGATGAGGGTGCTAAGATGCTTCAGATTGACTTGTTGCAAATTTGCCTGTGCTTAGAAGCCTTTGGATTTTTTTAACCATTTTAGTTTAAAAGTACAAAATACTGCATCTAGATGTGGCAAAATTACTTATCACATAATAAAGATTAGGTGTTAGAAATAAAGTGAAATTTTGCACAAAACCCAGTTTTGATCAAAACCCAAGTGGTCCGATTATGTGATGTCATTTCTAAAACTTTGTACTCTGAAGGAAGTATCAAATTTTCCCTTGTACTGCTGACCATGGAGGGCATTCTTAATTTAGTTTTGACATTTGTGTGAGGGTCTATTTTAATCAAAGGTAAATCTCTGGTACAAATTTTGTGTTCCAGAGGCTGATTTAATAAAAATGATACCTGTAGACATACAAATAAAATCTAAACCTCAGTTTATGGATTGAGTGACAAACTAGTCCATCGAAAAGATTTGGAACAATGAGCAGAGAGTAGAGAAGAAGAATGAATCACTTGCAATACTAGACCTGATTTATATAATTATTTATTATTTACTTATTTTTAAATATTGGGAGTAATTTGTGTCTGAAAACGTTTTAAAACTAGCATGCCTAATAAACCCTCATCAAATTCTGATCATAGATGAACACTGTTGCTAGCTTCTTTTAATTTCCTGCATTTGTTATTTTTTTTTAAATTATTATTACATTTCTATAAATAGAGTAATAACTAACCAGAATACAAAACCTGGACACTGCAATTCATAAATGATTGTACCATTAGTCTCATCCTCCCTCCCTAGAAGTGTGTGCAAGAAAGTGTGACTGTAACTGGTACTGCTAATTAGCAGTATGCTATCAGAGTTTCCAAAATATGTGTTCTAATACTTATAATTCAGACTAAAGGGCATATCCAGTACTGTAGGAAACAAGGAGTAATTCCCATGAATAATTTCTCATAGAACAAATGATTTCTAATAGCAGAGTTTACACTGAGTCCACGTGTGCCTTGATTTCACTTAGGCAAGAGTACTGTGTTTGCTGTGATGTCTAAGGATAAAAGCTCTCATGAGTGTGTCCTTCTGTTGATGGCCACTAGATTAGTCAGGCATGGTTTGCCCTTGGAGAATCCATATTAGGTTTTGATATATTGCACTGAATCTGGAGGTACCTGTATTTAGAATTTCCCCAAAAGGTCATCTTTTTCAGAAGTATTTGATAAAATCATGAGATTTCTGCATAAACTGCTTAACTGTAGTGTAGATGGAAACTGGACGCATCCAGGATGCATTAAGGATATTACTCATAAGCAAAATGGATGTGAAGTACTGGAAAGCATACCTTTGGAAGGTATAAGATATTTTTATGGCTTATGATTTATCACAGAAAGTGTCTCCCAGATGCACTTGATTGATTCAGCATGCCCAGAGGATACATTAATGCATAAGATATTAATTCAGTGTCAGGTTTACTATTTCTGTTGGGTAACTCTTAGGTAGAAATATGGCTACTTTGTTCAGATCTGAAAAAAATTTAGTAGTTTGTTAATTTCTATGTAGTGATCATATGCAGTGATGATAAGTCAACTATTAATAGAAAATCTTTTGAATGAACAACATAGTGTTCGTTCTGGGGCCACAAGTGTGATTTTTTTATTAAATCAGCATTTAAGAATTTGATCGTGAACAAGAAGGTCAGATGTCCTTTGACATGCTGAAATATTATGCTAGATAAGACATCAGAATTATTCTGATGTCATTTTCATTCTCTTTTCTTGAATTCTTAACATCGCAGTAAGGCACAAATGGAAGAGATTGAACTTAACTATGTTCCAATATGAAGACTATAGTTTTCAGTCTTGCAAAGTACAAAATATTCTGGTTTCTGTTCCCCAAGGGCCTCTAGAACCTCTTTGAATCTCGGTACAGTACACAAAAATCTTCTGCTTCTTAATAACATTTCTGATTCCAGAAACCAAGCAAAAACCACTCGCAGAGAGACAGACAATAATGCAAAGCTGCTGCTACATTTATTAAGAAAGTATTCACTTGCCAAAGCTCTAAATAAATTTTTCTGGTATGCAAATAGTTACAAATCTACTTGAAATGCTTTAGCAAAATGCTATTAACCCTTATTATCAGAGGCATTATGATCACACATCAATTGAAAATTGAGCTATATTGTAAGACTTTTATATTATTGCTCAATTACAAGTTCAACAGAAAGATAGCTACCCCCCAAAACATTTTTCAAGCAATCTTTTCCTTATCTACTTGTCATTGAGATGATCAAGGAAACATTAGTATATGTCTCAGTGTAATGATCATTCTGTGCTGTTTTAGAATTTTAAGGTACAATGATGGTAAGTCATTCCACGCAAAATCTTATAGGTTATTAGAAAGTTTTTGGCAATAGCATATTATTATCCCTGCTTTTTTTTCTGCAATTAAGGAACAAAGGACAACCTAAAAAAATCTTTTATTCATAATTTTTCCTTTTGTAGAGCTGATTGATTGACTGGCTTTATTCATTAACTGGAAAACTCATTTACATATGAACAGTACATTCTTTTCTTAGGAAATTATAATTATTATTAAAGAATACCTAATTAGCTACATTGATTTTTTCTTACAACAATTAATCATGAATTAAATACAATATAGGAAAATAATACCTTAATATTTTGAAGGATATATTAATTTTACCCATCTTCCCTGGCAGGTAATACTCTTTCAAATGCAAATCTTTAAGCATTGCAGGTAATTAAAAGTAAGATCTCTGTGTAGATTGTTTTAAAATATTACAAGTTTTAGAAAAGGCTTCTGGTTTGCATTAATGGTTCCCTTTCCTATATCATTGTGATCTGCCATCTGGCTAAACGAGGCAGAGCCAAAAGGCACAGAGACCTCCACACTTTCTGCTTTTGGAAATTCATAAGATGCCACTTTTTTCTCTTTGTCTGACAAAAGGTTGTATAAGGCTCATGACAGTTTCTGCTGGTCACTGGGAAAAGTATTTTAAATCTTATTTTTAGACATAACAGCTTTGGACCTTAAGTTATAATTTTCTATGTTGTTGATAACAACTTTTCAGTCACAGAATGCAGAAAAGAAATTTTTATCCTTATCAGTTTTTAGAAATTTTAAGTGTGCTTTTCATGCATATTTTTAAAGATAACTTTAAAGAAATATATTTAGATCTTTCATCCAAAGGAAGAAGCAAACAGAACTTTTCTCAGAATGCTTGCAGAATGTATGAGCTCTTAATTTTTATGCCAGACTGTTTTCTGAGGCAAAAAACAGGGTCTATTAAAGTAGTTTCATGTTCTTCTAAGATATTTCTAATGCAAGTAAAAAGAAAAAGAGGCTATCATAAAACAGAAGTGCCTATCAAAGCCTCATGAGAATATTTGACAGGCAATTTAACTGTCTAGCAGTTGAGTATTTACTGCAGGCAGATAGGACATGTGTCTTTAAAATTTTTGGATTTCTCTTGTGTGGAGCTAGACACTATAATTAATCGTAACTGTGTTAACAGATTGTAATATAGTTGTATTGAATAAGATATAGGTGCAACTTAAAAACTTCCTCTATATCACATTTAAAAATATTTCAGTGTTCCTGAAATAAAGTTAGCTTGATTCAATAGTTTTAACATAGGTATATTAATCATATTTTATAAGATCAGAACTGAACTAATTTACCCATCTATAAGAAAGAATTGGGGGATTTTTTTTTTTTAGATTAAGTTTTTTCAAAAAAGCTGGAAAATTATTTGTCATAGCCTTTCAGTATATCTCTGCATCTTCCATGTTCTGACCAGGAGTCATCATGAAAATCTACCATTACTATATTCTTGGCCCAACTCTGAAAGAACTAAGTTTCTGTGAAAAATTATTTTCTTGTAAATTTGTAATTCTTGACTGTTAGACACCCATGTTTTAGAGGTTGAGAAAGTTTTATTACTAAATTTTCAGACCTACGAGAACAAACCACAGTGGTAGCATTTTCTTGATGTATCCCATTTTAAACCCTTGATTTTTAAAGACTAAGGCATTCATTTATAAGTGATTAACCAAAGTAGATGTTTTGGCAACTTCACCTAAGAATACTTGCAGATGTTCAGAGTATTTTATACACCTCTTAAAATTATATTCATATATCATGACAGAAAAAATGACAGGTTTTATAATTTACCATGTTATTTCTACTGTGAGTCTCTGTTATTTTTTTTTCCCCTGAAAAAAAAAAAAAAAAATTAAAGATCTGCATCCCTCTTTGGGTCTAAGGGTAGATGTGGTGACTTGCTTAAGGTTGTGATTCATTAGGAATTTAATTCCTTCAAATTTTCTTGAGAATATTTCTGAAATTCCTTCTTTCTTGGATGATGACCCTGATGAACTGATGACTCAGTTTTGGATCAGTCGATGAATCCAGAGTTGTGGGTGAAATCAGCACAGAGGTGAGCAGCGATGGGAGGCTGAGTGTGTCTTTGCTACATAAGAAAGTAGAGAAATGGAAACTCTTACTGTTGGACAGGGAACTAGGATTCTACATATAATGTTTTAGCTACATGAAGGAAAAATGTAACCTGAGTCTGGAAGCTACAAATGCAAATCATAGCTGCCTTCAGGACCTTACGGAAAGCAATATGTGTATTTACTACAGTGTGCATTTATAGAGGCTACCTTTAAAAACAGACCTAGAACACAGCTGTTAGTGCTAAATTACACATCAGTCTTGCAATGGCTTCCTACACACACTTATATACATATATATATATACTAATATATATACTAATATATATATTAGTACAGTAGTATCAGCTTATCTACCTACAACCAAAAGAAATGCAGAAAATTAACTCATATTTTCCCCATTGCATTTTATACTTGCTATAATGAAAAATATTCCATCTGTAAAGCAGGGGAAATACAGTAGTACTAACAAAGTAAACACTGACACAAATGGTTTTTTTGTAAAATATATAAACACCGTGTACCACAGCTCACAATTAAGGATTGGTTACAGTTTATTGCATTTATCATTAAATAAATCACAACTTCATATTGTATTTACAAATGTGTTTCGGCTAATATAATTTGTGACTGATGCAAAGTTATAAATTTAATAAACAAATCAGGGATACACAACTGTGCTACATAAAAGCAACATACATAAAAAATAAAATATTTAAAATAAAGTTCATGTCAGGGTCAAAAGAATGTTTAATTCTCCTTGTTCTGGAAATGATTTTTCATCCAAGATAGGTAATTCAAAAATAATTAAATCCCTTTTAGATTGCCTGCAGGCAACTTTATTATTTAACTGTATTGTTTTTGTAACCACACAGATTCTAAGTCAGCATGATAGATCTGTAATTGCTTTCATTGCTTTATCTACCATGTTTAGCTTTTTTCCCTCCCCTCTCTCTACAGCAGTCATTGTCTTAATTTTGTTTCTTTGCTCCTAGCATGCTGTTGGTACACAACAAACACTAATTACAGTCATCAGCCGCATTCTATAATCCTTGGGGCTTGATGTAAAACCTGCCATAGCTGAGAGGTATCCTTCTCATGTAGCATGATAGAGTTTCACAGTCAGAGTTAGGATACTTTGATTCATACCATTGTCCTAGGGTTGACCTACTACATGAATTTGTGCAGATCTCTTTACCTTTCTGTATTGTAAACAGGCAAAATGTAGAACATGTACAATTTTGCTTATTCAGATGGCAAGCTGTCCAAGGCATGTGCCATCATTCAGACTAAGTTCATCATACGTACAGCTCAGCTTCATGAAAGTTGTTTGGTAACCATGTGCAGGATATTATTGTGGCACCACGGAGAAATAGCTTTTAGGAATAGTGGCTATGCCTTAATCTGCTAGTACTGAATCAGAGACACTTTGATGGCAAAGCCTTATGCAATCAGCAATCAGCAAGATATACACTCATCCCAGCTGTGTTACATACTCAGTTCTAAAAGATTCAGAATTGATCACAATGGTATTCCTACCTCATGAATTTACTCAGGCTCCGATATTATTCTATATAGGTAATAAAGATAAATAGTTTTACTATATTAACATTTTAATGTTTTTTCTATACTTGTTTTGGTATTTTAAGGTAGTCATATCTGGGTTTACATTTCTGTTATTTTAATAATGTTTTTAGCCGGAACTGCATAATGCCAGGACTGTTTCATTAAACTGTGTACCTCCATTTCAGGGAGATTTCTTTCCATACATACTAGATTGATATCTCTTCCCTTGAAAAATCTCCTCTCTATGTTGTTGGGTTTTTTTGTTGTTGTGGTTTTCTTGTTTGTTTTTTTCCAACTATCCTTTTACTAAAAATCTGGGGCCAGATTTTATAAAGTCTGACTATGAGTTCAAATCTCACAGTGTCATTCCTCAGAAAGAGATTAGAAAAGAATATGGAACACTTTCTGCCTCCCATTTAAAGCCTATTCTTCCTATTTCTCACCGGTTTAAGAAAAAAGATGTTTTCATTATAAAAGTCAAGAAGTTGGTATTAGCAGGACATGGGTATCAGAAAGCAGACACTGTTATTAAATAACTCTTCACCCAGTAAAAATTGGTAACTTTGTTCCTCAAAAATGTATAGTTATTATTATCACGGTGTAACACATCTTTAACTGAGGACGCTATCATGCCAACAGAAAACCTACAGTGTATGTAGAAATACACATTCAGCTTTATTATTGGTCTAGAATGATACTGCAAATTGTCTAGAGTTAACATATGGGAATACAGCTGTCTTTTAATGTTCTTGTTTAGGTAAAGTCTTGCTCCAAGTACTGTGTTGACTCAACACTTGAAATGGTAATAAGCGGAAAGCAGCAACATTTTTGCATTTAACAGAGGCATCGTGATTTTTTTAAAAACTGAAGTGTATGTAGCATTTTGTCAGAATGTGTGGTACAGCTGTGGAAATTCAAGGAAGCCTGTAGTGATCTTTTTTGTAATTTGCAAGCTTTAATTCCATTGTTAGCATCTCTCTCTGAATACCCTAACCGAAAGAGACTTCTCATCTTAGTACAAAAATCATAGGTAAAGAGAGTTTATTGTTCCTGTATTATGTAGGAAACTGGCTCTGGGAATACCAGTTCAGAATTTTTTCTCCTCCAAGTCCCAGATAGTTTTCCAGAGAGCTGGAAGCTTCCAGTGGAAGTGGCCCCAGATGCCATCTGCATTGCCTGGACCCAGTGCTTCCTGCTGCAAGCTCTGGTACTGATGTAGTAGCCCTGTATTTGAGCAACTGCAGTACTGAGGAACTTGACTTACGGAGTGAAAGGATGCCCAGGCTTCTGGTAGAACTGCCAGGTGGCCCCACAGGAGGGGGGCACAAAATTTCAGCTCAGCAAGTCCGTTTCACTAGAGAAACAACTCTTCAGTGTCTGCAAACACTTTGCTTTTAATGAAGGTTTGGCTTCTGTCAACAACCAGCATAGAAGCCCTGAGGTCACAGTTGGACAGTTTTATAAGCAACACTCATCTGAAACTGATCACAGTCTGGGATCTGAAATAGTGCAGTTTTGCTGCAATTTTAGGCAATGTTGCAATATTTATTCCAGAAATATCTGTTTCTCTTACCTTGTCTCAAAAAACTTCGAAACTGCCTACTTTAACATAGGGCTAGAAAAAAAGATAAAACTCGTAGAAGTTACATGTTTTGCATGGAAAAAATTGAGAGTAGCCAATATGGTAGTTTGTTTGGAAATCCATGAGGCAAACTTCTCTACTAAGACTTGGGCAAGTGTCCTATCGGCTTGATCAGCTTGGTTAGGGAGTTCAGTTTAGTTCCCAGAGGTATTTGAAATGAGAGAGAGATGCTATTTTCTGAAAAAAAAATATTGATTTTAAAGAATGTAACTCTTGCTATTTTGTTGATTTTCAAGAATCCATGTCTTGTTATTCAAAAGGAAGAAAATTTTTTTCAACATTCCCACGTGTTCTTGACACCATATTTCTAGAAGGTGTGTAACATAATACACACTGATAAAATATCTCCAAAGCAGCTAGAAGCTCTGTCTCATGTGATTCCGAAACATGAAATTACATGACACACACAATGCATCACAAAAATACTCTAAGTATTGTAAGGAAATCAGAAGACAATAAACAAATACTACTTTGTCAGCAATCATCAAAAATTTTATTTTCTTTAAAATTTTCCAGCACTGCCTCTCAAAATCTTTTTGAAATTATAACATAATACATTTTTCTGTGACTCAATTACTTTACTTCACCCCCTTCCACCTAGTTCTTGGTATGTTTTCCCCAACAAAGTTTTTCATAATTTGCACATAAACTTGGAGATTTTGTGTATGAGAAAGTTTTAGAATTAAGTGCATCAAAGGAGGGTTTGTTTTAATTTTATGGGGTTCTGAGTTTAGATGGCTTATTTATCAATTGTGAGGTCAAATATATTGAGACTGTTTTGTTTCACTGTGGTAAAACAGCTTTAACAGTTAAATACTTGTTCCTTTTAAAAATAAATAATCTGTTACCATTGAAAAAGAGAGCACACTTGAAAGAGAATTTCCAAGCAAAACAATTCAACAGGAAAATTGGTAGTTTTAATTTCAATGAAAGAGTGGAGAAATAATTCTCTTAGCATACATGGATGACATATTGTATAGGCTTATTCTGATATTAACAGTGTATAATGCTGCTACTTCTTACATTGCTATAGAAACATGGAATGGTTTGGATTAGATGGGATATTTGAAGATAATTGAATTCCAACTCCCCTGCCGCAGGTATGAATATCTTTCACTAGAATAGGTTGCTCAAAGCCCCATACAACCTGACTTCGAACACTTAGAGGGATAGGACATCCACAGTTTCCCTGGGCAACCACTCAGGACATCTAGCCACCCTCAAAGAAAAGAACGTCTTCCTAATATCTATTCTAAACCCACTTCTTTGAGTTTAAAACCATTCCTCTTGTCCTATCATTACATGCTACTACACTACATTATAAAAAGTCCCTCTACAACCTTCTTTTAAGTCCACTTCTACAACCTTCTTTTAAGTCCACTGGGAGGCTGCTATAAAGCCTCCCCAGAGTCTGCTCTTCTCCAGGCTGAACAACCCCAACTCTCTCAGTCTATCTTCATAAGAGAGGTGTTTCAGCCTTCTCATCATCCTTGTGGCCCTCCTCTGGACTTGCTCCAGTAGGTCCATGTACTTATGCTGGAGGTTCCAGAGCTGGATGCAGCACTTCAGAGGGCAGAATTATCTCCCTCAACCTGCTGGTCTCCCTCCTCTAAATGTAGCCCAGGATACGATTGCTTTTCTGAGCTACAAGTGCACATTGCTTCGTCTTGTCCACTAACACCCTCAAAACCTTCTCCTCAAGGCTTTTCTCAATCCCTTCATCCCCTAGCCTGTATTTGTGCTCAGGATTGCCCTGACCCATGTGCAGGACCTTACACTTGGCCTTATTGGACCTCACAAGGTTTGCGTGGGCCCACATCTCAAGTCTGTCCAGGTCCCTCTGGATGACATCCCTTCCCTCCACAGGTTGACCACACCACAGAGCTTTGTGCTTTCAGCGAACTTGTGGAGGGTGCCCTAGATCCCGCTGTCCTTGTGCTGACAAAGGTGTTTAGCAGCACTGTCTGCAATACTGACCCCTGAGGAATGCAATTTTTCACTGGTCTCCCCTTGGACAGTGAGCTGATGATCATAACTCTGAGTGTAAGCATCCAGATTCCTTATCCACTGAGTAGTCCACCCATTACATCCCATTAAATCCCTCTCTAGTTTAGAGACAAGGATGTTATGTGGGATGATGTCAAATGCTTTGTACTAATCAAGGCAGATGACACCAATTGCTCTTCCCTTATCCACCAATGTTATAAGCCTGCCATAGAAGCCTACTAAATTGTCAGGTACGATATGCCTTTACTGAAGCTATGTTGGCTGTCACCAATTGCCTCCTTGTTTTCCATGTGTCGTAGTAGTTTCCAGGAGGATCTGCTTCATGCTCTTGCCAGGTCAAGGTCATATCATATAACAATACAGGTCTTACCATATAGCATACAGGTCATAGCATATAGCTTATTGCATCATGGGAATGTTTGTCAATGAAATGGAGACACGAGCAATAGCAGAAAAAGAAAAATTAGGTCATCTTTAGAAAGCTTTGTGCTTATTTTTAATAAGCTAACTTTTATGTTTTTCCATTCATATGGTGGTTGGGTCACCAGGAAATATAGAAGTAGTCCTGTGACACATTTTGTTCCCTTAGTTTCATCTACCACACAGATATTTCACTTATTAAAATAGAAACAATAACCACTCATCACTGCTCCCAAAATCTTTTTGTGAAGTGCTTAAGGGTGTTGTGCAAAAACCAGAGAATATTTGTTGAAACGCCAAGAAAAAGTGTATTGGTGTGAGAAGGAAGCAAAATGGGGTGTTCTGGGGTATTTTTACTTTTAATATTTTATTTGAAAAACATTTATCCATACATACTAAAATTAATCAAAACAGTGATTGAAGTTTGAGAAGACTTTCACACCTCTTTGAAAACCTTTTTTTGTCTTTTCTCAGTTGACAGGCTATTACTAGTTGTTACGTGGAAAGAGGAATATCTTGCAAAGTCTTTGTTGACTATCATGCAGAAATTATTATCTACTTCTAGTCATTATTCATATATTTTCATAAATCATGGGTGCTTTGCTCTTTCAGAGGTTTTCGTTAGTTTGTTTTTTTGAGCAGGACTTTAGATAAAGCCTGAAACAATGTTTAGAGTCTTGGCAACCCCAGTGAATCACATGATTCAGGATTCTGAAGGTAATTGGGACTTAAACTGTATATCTGTACTATCATATAATACAGACTGATATGATATATAGGTATAAACTATATACCTATGCTTAAACTTTTAACCTGGTGAAGTACATTAAATAAGAATATTCATTCTCTGCACCAGCCCTTCCTTTCTTTCCATGAGTTTAAGGAGACTTCTTGATATACCTGAATTAGTGAAAGTGTTAAAAATTCAATGAAAATGAGAAAATGCAAAATATTTTTAGTTATATATTTTTCAGAGATAAGGGCAAGTAGAAGCAAGTTTGCTCAAACAAATCCAAAACATGTGGGGAGGTACTTCAGTATTACGCCATATACCCAATAGAAGCTTATATAGGGAGAAAGAAGAAGCTTTCCAATAATGTCCTTGACAAAACCTACTGAAGGAATATAAGGTATGAGCTTCTTGAAGCCTGTAATTTACACAACTCCTAACAAATTACATATGTACCTTAGATTAATCTAATGCATTTTACAATTGAATACTTTAGAGAGTACAAAAGAGTTCAGCTTTCAAAACTGTTTAATGTCAGAAATATAACAAACCTATGTAGATTTTCATGATGGAATAATACAAGCCTTTGTAAATGTTTAGCTTTCGAGAAGAGTTCCAAGTCATCTGTGTGAACATTTGATTACAAACATGGTGCCAAATGCTTTTCCATATTCTCTTGAAATTTCGCCTTAGATAGGATAGTGTCTTGTGCTTTTTGTTGCTGTTATTGGATTTTTTTTTATTGTTTTGCTGTGGTCAAAGATAGTTTTCAATTAGATAGTGATGTAGCTTACAGTAAAAAATAAGTTTCTGACCTCAGCTTTTGGGAAACATTAATGCTAACCAGACAATAATGTCACAGAGTTCTCACCTTTTTCTGTCCTTCTTGGGTGAGAAATGTAATTTCTGGTCTTATTTCTGTATCAGGTGAATTTGGGGGTGTTCATGTCAGGGTTAGGTTTAAAACTTACAGCAACCTTTAGTGATTCTCATTGCTTTTCAAAATATTTCAGCTGAAAATATTAACGCAAAGGGGCATCCACTGTTCTTTGAAAGATGCGGTTATATTTACTCATCTTGCTATGTCTCCTTTGTTTTTCTTTTTAAGTCCAAAGAAAAGAGTCCCTTCTTTTACTTAAAATTCCATGCAATTGCTGTCAAAATAGGGTTGCCCTGGGGGATATGACAAATTCATTTGTTTAATTGAAAAATATGAACACAATTAATTTTAGAGTCTAGCTGAAGAGTTCTGTTGATAAAGTTGATTAACATTGTTGAGCATTGGGATAACTCCACAACTTTCATTGTTTTCTAGTGTTGAGACTTATTTAGGATAGGCTTTCACACAGTAACTCCTTGTTCATAGGTCTCCTGGCCATGGTTCAATGTAAGACCCTGTTTGTATTGTGCAATATCGCTTCTTACGTCCTACTCTTACATTCTCCAGTACATAAAGAACAAGAAAATTCAGTTTAACATATTGGATGCTTTTTGTGTGTGTTTTTATTCACAGTCAAGAGAACAGTTTCATTTCTACATAAAAATTGTTTTCTATTTGAAGTCATTCCAAACCTCTGCCCTGGTAAAGCTGTCTATTGTTTTATACAAATTATTTTCAGAGAATTTCTCTCTAATGCTGAAATTTGTTTGGTTATCCAATTATGCTATGGGTTATGCCTTCAAGAATAAGGGCTCTTTCTTGAAGAAATTTGTTATAATGAGCTCTGACTTTGTTGGAGCTTAAAAGCAGTCAGGATCCCTCACACATTTTGCTGTTCCTTTTGAGGCTATATTGTACAGCTGAACACTTTAAGGGACAGAATCCTTCAATGAGATAATAATACTTTTGAGAACAAAAGTACAAAGAGTGTAAAAACACTGAAACATACATTTTCCCTTTTGTCAGCTTAATGTTTTACACACCTTTTAACAAATCAGAATAATAAATACTCTGAGATCTATGATGGTTATTGATTTTAGTGAGGAGGACCCCAGGAATGACTGAGAAGGAAATTTAAAGATTACTGTTCAGATTTTAGAAAATAATGTGAGGAAATAAATGGTTGTTATTGGGTCTGTCTTGACTGAAAGGAACAATTTTATCGGCATACTCGTTCCATCCATTCCACCTGCATCTGTCTCAGGGGAAAAAAACAACTCAGAACTGGACTTCTGCTGGCACTAGGGTTGGTGTAGACCTTCAGACTAAATGACACTGAACTTCCTTCCTTCTGCAGCAGCAACACCACTAGATCATGAAACAAACTCCCTGGAGCTCTTTTCAAATGGCTGGCAAATCTGCATATTTGATTATTTGTTTATGCAATATGGATATCTAGAACCGAGATATTCTGAGTGATGGCTTCTGTTAAGAGTCTACAAACTTTATATTTCCTCTACTATACCTCTGTATTATATGAAATTTAACTGTCTTGAGTAAATGAGGTATAACCATGCATGAACATTTTCCTTTGTGAGGGACAGTAATGCTCTGCCCCAAAACTATGTTTTCCTAATGTTTAGTATTTTTTCTCCCAGTAAAGTTTACCATCATTTCCATTTCCTTGTGAAATGAAATGAATTATAATTGTATTCACAATTCCACATAAGGGTGAATATCTTCAAATATTAATCCAGAAAAAAGAAGAGTTTGATATTTTATAGATTTTGGTGGGTTTTTTTCTCTTTTGAATTGTATTATTTTTCATTAGAAGTACTTCTGAAAACTTATAAAGGTATGATTGTTTTACTGTGAATCGCTTACTTGTATTCTGAATTATAACTGCCTACCTGTGCTTCATATTATTTTGTTACCCTGGTACAGTGACACTGAAAGATATTCTTCCCTTCCCCTCCCTTCCCCTTCCTTGCCTTCCTCTCCTTCACAAAAGTATATTTTCTAGAATCAAATTCCCAAATATGTTAGTTTTACTTTTATGATACAGCTTACCACTTTAAAACACTTCAGTTGCTCTGCAGTATCAAAAAGCATCCAATTAAACTAAGCTGGCATCAAGAAATATGTTGTGCTCCTGCAAAAGGAAACACTCACAACTTATGGAGAAATCTTAATGTCAATGATCACTTTGCTTACGTATTTATACTAATTATAAAACATTTAATTGTTTTAAGTGAATCTTACATAATATTCAAAGTATGTATTTTACATATCAAATTGAAAGCTTCTCTCAGTGTGGTTTTCAAACTATAATATGCAAAAACATCAAAAGAATCTACTTATGGAATTGTAAAATATTTCAAGATACATATTTTGAATTTCCTTGTGTTTCCTTTAAATATTTAACTTTATATATATATTGTCATATTATCTTGCCTCAATGCAACTTCTAACGTTCTGTCTTTATTGATTTCTTTGCTTCTGCTGTAGTTTGCAAGGAGACTAAAATTTAGGATGTTAGTGTAGGAAGAGTTTACAGTGTTCGCTTAATGAAGCCGTGATAATTGTCAGGGTAAATAAACTTGTAAATAGAATTATTGTAAAAATATGGACAAAATTCACTAGTTGAATAAACAGTATTTAAGAGAAAAATTAAATTAAAAAATAGGAACTGTTTTTCACTTGCCTAACTGGAAAACTTTAATTTTTAATGTAAAATATAAACAACTATTTTCTAAATCATGCTCTGTCTCACTAGAATTATGCTCTATTCATTAAAATCTGCATTAAGAGCATACCTTTCTTAATTTTGCTGTGTTTTACCAGTTTAAGATTACGTTTTTTTAATTCCACAAGAAAGCCCTTGTTCTGAAGTGCTTTCAAAAAGATCACACTTGTCTGAACCATTTCTTCTATTAATATGAAAGCCTGGACAATTACATAGCTCAAAGCAGTAGGCTTTGAAAAAAATCAGTAAAAAAACTCTTCTATAATCCAAAAAGTTTGCAGTTGCTAATGGGAGTGAAGTTCATCCAGGTTTTTTTTGGAATAAAGACATATTTAATTTAAAGATATTACGGATGATCATATATTACAGAAGACGAGAAATTTAGGGGGCAAGTCAAAGAATTTGAAGATCTAGAATTTGTAATGTTTTACCTTCATCAGTCCTTCTGGGGGGAAGCCTTTGTGTCCAGTTTGTCACTGTCTAGGTGGGTCTAACAGTGGATCCTTTCTGACCTCTTCAGTTGCAGAGTCCCAAAAGAATACAGGATATAATACATCCATAAAAATACTACAGATTTTTGTTTTATCAGCTTTGGATGTAGTGTTCAGTATTATAGCACTGGAAATTGTGTTTTGTCTATGTATCTCTGGGTTATCTGAAGCATAGAGGTGAGAACAACACCCTAAGAATTTAAATCGTTCAATTCCACCAATACTTCACAAAAGCAATAGAAAGTCACTCTTTGTGGTTTTTTGTTGTTGCTTCTTTCCCAAAATAGTTACTAGTCAAATTATTGTGGACCTTTACACATTTTTAGTTTCTAAATTACTTGAAATACATTATTTTGAATGATGTAAATAATGACTGTATCAAGTGAAAAGCTAGAGGAAATTTGTTTTGGATCTAATAGTGTTGAGGAACTTTGCTAAGGTACTGAATTATGGAATCAATGGTATGTTTATTAAATTAAAAGCAACAGAAAGATCGTTGGCAGCATCAAGTGTATGAAAGCCTGGCTAAAATTCAAGACAAGTCTGAACTTCCTTTTGTTGTTTAGATTTTTGGGGGTTTTTTGGTTAGTGTTTTTTGGTTAGTTGGTTTTTGTTGTTTTTGGGGTTTTTTTTCTCTTCTTTAATTTGTCAGTTCCTTAAGAACATTGTTAAGAAGAGGTAGAAGAGCTACAAGGAATCACAAGTTGAACATGAAATCATAGCATCATGCTGAAATTTGCTTTATATGCAAATGACAATACTTCTGTCTCTGAAAGAAATGCAGTAATCCATTCACTTCACTCAGTAGTGGTCAGGCTAAGTGTAAACTAAATATGTGAGGGACTCTGTCAGGAGAAACAACTGACAGAGAATGGCTCATATCACATCATTATACCACTTTCTACCTTTCAGAAAAGAATGATTGGATCCAGAACCCCTACTGGGTATTGTTCCTTTTGTGCCCTTCAAATTTTTTTAGAAAATGTTAATTTGATGGGCCAAAATATGACAGCCATTTTAACAATTTAGCTGTGCAAGTCACTGAGTTTCACAGCCCAAAAATGGTCCATGGAAGTATTTATTTTGCATGCAAACATGCATGCTATTTACAGCCATGGGTATCTCAGGACAGGTATATAATTGAAGAGTTTCATGCAGAACCAAAAATATAATTAAGTATCCATTAAAATGGTTTATAGGGAGAGATATGAATAAATTAGAGTTATTTATCCAAAGAAAGAGCCCTTCCATCTTCCTTCCTTCTTTCCTCCCCGTGCATGTGTGTTTTTTGAAAAAGTACAAATATTGCACTGTTTCAATGAAAACAAGTGTAAAAGTTTCTATGGTGACTTTGACAAATAGGGTAAGAAATATTGAGACTAAATTTTAGGTGGGAATCTTTGGATGAAATATGCAGAAAGCATTATATTATTAAAGAACAGTGTTAAAATAGATTGCTGAAGGAGATTCTAGAAACACAAACCTTGGAATTCTTAGAATATTCTTGGAATAGTTATAGAAATATTCCTTTGAAAATGGCATTGGTATGGGTCTTGGGGATGAAGGATGGAGATTAAATGAGCTTTCTTGGATTGGTTCCTATGACTGTCTTGAAACAATTGTACATTGCTGAATATATTTTTGAAAAATCATCATATCTTACATTTTTCTATAGTATAAAGATAAATCAGTCTCCTCTGGTTTTGGCGCTCTTTTATTTGTGATTAAAATTTATTTTTATTACAGTCATATTTGATTTTGCATATACAGAAAAAAATAATGCTTCTCTAGTCTATCTATCCAGTTACTTGTAAACTGACTGTTTATTCAGACATAATAATATAGCAACTCTTACTTATTTTCACATACCATAGGCTTTTTTTCATCTTGTTTTCATATATTGCAGTCTAGGGATATTTATCTGGGCTCTGTTTATTAGCTGTCTCCTGGTATATAGCTGTTCTTTATTTAATATTAAAGCAATTGCATTGAAGGCAAGCTGCTTGCTATTCCAAAATACTAAATTATGTTAGTAGGTTAGGTCTGATGTCTTCCTGTTTGTTTTCATTCGAATCTGTGAGGAAAAAAAAAAAAAAAAGAAATAGGTTGACTTCATAACTTCCAGTACACTTTTAATGAAATTAGTAAATTATAAAAATAAGTCCCAATACTGATCTCTGTGGTATTCCACTCAACTGTTGTACTTTTCTCCACATGGAAGTCAAAATCACAATTATAACAGAATTCAAACTCATTTCTTATGAAATGGTAAACAGCTATGCTGAAAAAGAGCCAGCTTAAAAGATTTTTCACAATATATTCACCTTCTTCACTGCAATGCTAGTCTAAAATTCTGCATCTGCTGACAAGCCATGCGTTTCAACAACAGGTAACCCAGACTCTATGAATTTCCACTTATCAAATTCTGTGAGAATCAGACTGTAGTTTTAAACTGCAACCAAGAATATTAGATGTTTTTCATCTTAACAGTAGTAATTTTAATGATACTATTTTAAAAAATATTTTTAATATATTTTTAAAATAATTAATATTTTTTCTCAAAACCTACTGGATAAACCAGCTGTATATTTATGTACATACTATCGTGTTCTTTAAATTTCCTATGTCCAGAAATACAAATTTTGCTGTTTTCATGAATTATTGCTATATTTCAAAGTTTCTTTCCTGTGGATAGAAATTCATACTCAATGTAGACCATGGAAGACCCATAGTCCACTATTTTAACTTTGTTTTCCAAGTCTTGTTATATATTTTACATATTTGTAAATATATATTTTTATAAATATATGTATATTTGTGTCTACTAAATTTAGTGCATGTGATTCTCTATACTTCATTTTTATAAGTGAAAATATTGTATTTGCATTTATCAATAATAATTTGTAAAGTATTTTCTGAGCTTCAATCCCTTTTGAATTTTGATATATTACTAGGCTTGTCAATATTGAAACTTTCAGCTTCTGTTCACCAAAAATTACTTATAGGTGAATTTTACTTTCTAGGAAACTTAATTCCCTTTTATCAGGTCAAGAAAAATTTCTTTGAGATAATCAAGCTAAAATTACATCATAGTTCCTCTATTATCAGTTTCCCTATTATCAATTCCCCCATTTTTTCATTATATTTAAAAGGAGATATTTACCCCCTCTAGGTTTGCTGTGACATAACATTCTGGTGGCATAAGGCTATAGTTCGTTATAGGCATATCAAAAGAAACAGGTTAAAACTCAAAAGGCATACTCGTAAACATTAGTATGTATAACTATCAGACATTCTAATAGCCATATTAATAAGGTGGAAAAAATGGAACACTCCAGCTGGTTTTACTTCCGTCACACAGAAATCCTTTTTATTACGTCTTATAATGACATTATTCATGGTAATAAGGTGATATTTTCATTTTCAGTTTATTAACTTATTTATTTCACTTCAGTCATTTTCTAGTTCTCAGTCTGGCAGACTTCCAGTGTTTCAGTTCAGCTATTTTTTTCTCCCATTACTCATGAATCGTAATAATCAGATATTCCACTGAGATTTGTGTTTACATACCTTTTAAATGTCAGCTTTCTAAGTTGAATATAATGCAGCAGAATACCATATGATGACCCCACCTGAAAGCTCAGTATTGGTGGATCTTTGCGTTTTCTTTCCTGCTAAGCTCTCTGTATTACTGGAGCTGGAATTTAAGGACATAGGTATGATATGGATCTCTGAATAGTTCACTACAACATCTTTGGAAAATATGGCAGTGCAGACAGGACTTTTGAAGGGAAAAAAACCAATTTTAACCAATTTATTTTAACCAATAAAATCTTTTCCATTTTAGAGAAGGAAATTTTGAAGCGCTATTTACAGCTTGAGGAATTTTGTGTTTAACCTCAGGGTTTTCTACATAATTTTTTGTGTGTGTTGATTGAAATACAATGAGCTGTATATGGTTAGATACAGCAGTAAGGTTTTTTGGCAATTTGAAGGTCAACAAGGTCATAAATAAGTATATTTTGTAACTTTGTAATTCACTTCTAACTGATTTATCTGAATGTTAGATTTTTTACTGCTTACTTACGCAATATGCCAGGAAAAAAAAAATCCACTATGTAGGCAGAAAACCAAAGAACAGCCTTTTATAAAAATATGTGTTTCTGTGAGTAAACAGTAATGTAAAACAAAACTTGATGTTTTAAAGACAACATTTTGCATGCAATGAAAATATCAACAAAACATGAAAGAAAGTTGATAATTACCTGGGAAGTGGTATTTGACACCATGTTTTTCTGTGGCCTGTTATTTTAGTTAAACAGCTCTGCAGAACCCCCTCTACTCATTCAAGTGGAATGTATGCTGGTAGTTGGCAACAGGAATGATAATTAACCCAGTGTGATTCTGCTAGTGGGTAGAATGAAAACAAGCAAGTTAGACTTGTGAGCCAGAGTACAACGCACTCTTTTTGAAAGTGGTTATAAATGTTGTCAGAAAAAAAATATGGGGTCAGGAAGGGTAGTCTAACAATTCTTAGTATAATTTCATATGCAATTCAGAATGCAATAATGTTATCTTTTTAATTAGCACTCCTGATAATTCTACCTATATGCACAAGGATTTCTGAAGCCCATGGAAAAAAATTAAGAACCACGAAGCACAGAAATAAACCTCCTCCAAACACTGCCAGGTACGAACTATAAGTGTATTAAAATAAATTAGAAACATTCAGGAGCAGTTTGGAATTTTTTAATGTCCATGTAATCTCAATTCAGCTCCTGAGTGCATCTATCCTGCAGTCTCAGTGGAGCTTAATTTGTAAGATCATTGGGGGAAACAGACTGAGCAAATGTGTGTATAAGTAGGAAGGTGCTGATCATACAAGGGGATGGTGCAGTTTAAGACTGTGTCATACTTCATGAGCACTAGCTGGTAAAGTTAATGATCAATGGTAAAATAAAACCTGCTTACTTGACTACAGTCTGAATATCAAACTGTTTTTTATAGCTATAGAACTTTTTTTCTATTTTTAAAATTGAAAATATGCCTCTTAAACACCCCTTAATGGCATTTCTCAGAAGATGTTATTTTCTTTCCTTACCAAAATTTGAAGTCCTGCCATGAACTGTGGAAGTTTCGATTTTGAGTTAAAGTGTGAACAAATTTTAATAATGGTCCTATTACCTTTTATCCTAAATTACATGATATCACATGTGATTTTGAAATAAATAAAAGTGTTTGAAAGCCCATACCCATCAAATAACTTACTTCAATTATGGTAGTATTAATCCTGTGGAAAGGGCAGTCATTAGGAGAACAAAAAGTACCATGGAAATCCAAGCTGTTCTCCAAATTATTATATAGTTGGATCAAAAAGGGAAAATTACAAAAAGCAAAGTGGGAATCAATCTTGTTGTGCTTTGAAATGCAGTTTACTCTTACATTGGCAGGTGATACCAGGCATTAGTCCAAGGTTCATGACATCAGCTGGGATTTTTAGAGCTACATGACAAAGGTCTTAATAGATATTTCATACACTTTCAAATATTATTTATTCTTTCTTTGATGAAGAAACTTATTCTCCATTTTTCTACAAAGAATTCATCTCAGGGATTTTTTGGTAGTGCCAAATTTATTTTTTTATTTTTAGTAGAGGTGTATTGAGTTATTAGTCACTGATACTGTTGTTGAGTATAAGTTGTCAAACATCTCTTCAGGACACCTCTATGCATGTCTTTTACACATATATATATATGATAAAAACTTGATCTCACTTAAAATTGAGTTCAGCTTTGTAAAAACGTAAAATACGCAAGAGATGAACAATCAGAAGCTTTCTCCTCAAGTGGGAGAGCTTTTGAAAAAACACTGAATGATGCCTTTCATTTTCTCCACATTCCCTGCCAGTCATTCCACAACTTCCCCCACCACACTTCAGATGACACCTTATGTATAGATAATGGGTTGTTGTTATGATATCTCCTAATACTGTCATCACAGATGCAAAACTGTGCCAGGATTTAAATATTCTCACTTCCTGAAAGTGATTAACATAAGTCAGCTGATTTACTTCCATCTGTCAGGTGGCAAAAGATTAACCAGCAGTGCTAAAGCAAGTAATTTGCGGTGGTTCACTGTCATGAGAGAAAAACAAGTCTCCTAATTGGAAATTGACAGCTCTGGTACTCATTTGAGCTAAGCTTTTGCTTGCATTGCCTCTTGAGTCACTTTGCTCAATCTATAGCTAGTCATTAAAGCACCATGAAAGTTCTCTCTGCAGGTACATAAAGCCAGATCTTTGCCTGTGGCAGACTTAATTAAGTTAACAGTTGGATATTCAATCTTCACGTAAAAAGAGGAAAATGCGAGTGAGGTTAAAGCTTCTCAAAGCATCATGAAAGGAAAGCCTTGCATGTGCACAGAATGATCTTGTTATGGTGGTATTGTCATATAAATAGTAAGAAAGAAAATTTATATATTGGGAGAGGGAAAGATTCATTTAGTCAGACATCAACTCGAACAATGACTGAACTATAACACATGTAAACTGATTACACTATATGGGCAAATGGCTTCATTTCAAAACTAAACATCTGCAGGCCTGAACGGTTAGGATGTGACTGTGAATTTAAATGAGCTAAATATTTTTGTAATGTAATTTCATTCTTGAAAATATTTATTTCTGGAGAATCTTGTCTGCAAATAGAAGAGCAAAGAACAAAATTACAACTTGTGACAGATCCACTGTGTATGTATGATATATATCCTACATTTTTTACTGTAATACATTCAGAAGACTATGTGGATATGTAATCAGGACATAGCCCTTGAAGTGGAAGAAGGAGACGGGTGTAGACAATTTCTATTTATGTTGTACTCATAAGTTTTTCTACAATCACTGATTATAGTTGCTTTCTGTTCTAATGGCTTTAAATAAATACTATTTGGGGCTTATATAGGGTTGTCCACACTATGGGGTTTGGTCTTGCAATCATATCTCATAAACCTTTCCATGAAATTGTTGAGTTCGGTTACTGAAGTTATAGGGTAGTGGTTTATTTTTACTTCCTACAGGAAGGCTTTGGAATAATCCTGTGTTTCCACTAACTTCAAGCCTCCTTTTCATTCTCAGACTAAATAGAAGACTGGAATAGAGAACAGAAAGCTTTGTACTTGCACTTCATTTCCATTTCTCCTTTTCAGTTTTACCTGAAATATTGTATTGAATTTTGATAATCTTGATATCAGTATTTTCTTTTAAAAATTTCAAGAATCAGAAAGAGACAAAAGAGGTTTTTTTATGAAGTTATAAAAAGACAAATTGCTTCACTTATTTAACTACTTAAACATAGCATCAAAGGTGAAAAAACAACTACTAAATTCTTGACAGCAGAGTGAATTGTCAGTTTAGGGATGATTCATGCTGAAGCAGTGTTCTGTACATGGATCAGTCTTAGATTCCTGTAAAGATTCATCTTTTAGAGCTGATGGTCCCGGTAGGCTAAAAAATAATGACACCTTTAAAAAACCCCAAATATTTAAAAAGAAATAAATGTGGATTCTTTGTGTTACAATTGCTGAGTTTTGGATTAACTACAGTGAAGTTATTAGAGCTTCAGTAAAGATAAAACTGTCCTAATCTCTGTCAGTCTTAAGTATACATTTTTCAAATCTGTGTCATCAGCTTTTCTCCAGTCTTTACTTTGGGTTTGCATGTTGTAATCTTATATTGCGTCCCACTTGGTGCCATAAAGGGACCTTTTTTCATCCTTATTAAGCTTACTTATTCAGGATTCTCACAGCAGCTTTGCATGATACCAGTGGGAGAGTTGTGAAAAAATATAGATGTAGAAGTATAGGGTATGAGGTAATTGAGGTGTGTGTAGGTTCTACAGGTAGACATCAGTAAAAGAAGTAGGCAGGTGCTGTAAAGGATATTGTTTAACAAATGAAAAAAGAAAAACAAAACAAAACCATTTAAGAAGAAGGAAGCAATGAAATACTGACAGAAAATTCTGTTTTCAGGTGTACAGCTTGGAAAAACCAATAGTATGACTTCCTCAGAAAACACACTCCCAGACTATAATAAATTGGAAGGGACCTGCCAGGATCATTGAGTCCAATTCTTAAATAAATGGCCCATATAGAAATCAAACCCGCAACCTTGGTGTTAATTAGCACTGTGCCCTAACCAACTGAGCTAATCTCCATTGGTTTAGAGAGATATATACAGAATAGAAGGAACAAAATCTCTCAGTTTTAGATTTTTAGAATAGAAGGAACAAAATCTCTCAGTTTTAGTTTCTCTGTGCTCGAAGTGCACAATCCAAAGTTTTACTTTCTCTTTTCTTATTTTTGGTCTAACTTATATTCAGGACTGCAAGGAAAGAAAATATGAAATCTATGTCCATTTAATACATTCCAAACTGGGTTATTTTATGACGTGCCTTTCAGGTAAGATTTAATATTTGGTTAGTTCATATTTCAAATACTTCAAAGTTCCTTTTTATCTTTTCCAAAGACTTTTCAAAAACATTTTTTCATGGTTATTAAAAAAAAAAATCACTGAGATATTGGCTTCCTGAGAAAATCTGAATGAGCTGGCAGATATGACAAGCAGCTTGCACCATCCTGGAAGAACTGAAGGTCAGGTGGGTTATCCTGAAGTGATACTAGACATCTGTATTCAGGCAACTGAATTTCACACAAACTTGTTTCCTTTTTTTGTTTAAAAAGAAAAAAGATATTTTCAAAAATATAGCTCATCAGTCTAATGTAAATATATTCAGTTACTTTAGGGTGTCTAAAAAGATGTTTGGGTACCAATGTTCAGGCAGCTGAATCCCAGCAATGTTACCTCAAAACAGAATGTCATCTTCAGGCTGAAAATGCTCTTAAATTAATTGGGGTGACTGGGGTTTTGGTGGTGGGTTTTTTTGTTGTTATTTTAGGAATAAAAGCTCATACAATTTTCCATGATAGGTAACATTAAAAGTGTACTCCTGCTTTTCAGGCTCTTGTCTCAAGCTGCATGGTATCTCAAGCCACAAAAGGAAGAGCAAGTTTATGTAAGATAGTGCTGGAACTTGGTTGTTGGCTCTTACCTTGAAACATAAATGACATCTAATGTATTTTTATAGTAGATTTTATTACCAGTGGAAATTGCTTTTAATTTTCATGAGCAACAGGCCCTTCAGAACAATAAATCCACAAAATGGTTTAGCTTTGCAAGGACTATAAAGACTGTCATTACCAAAACAATTGTTGAAAAATCTTATGCATGACCTTCTTTATTAAAGCAAAATTTGTTCACTTCCTTTTGTAATAAGGATATAGTTCATTTTTACTAAAGCACAGCATATACCACATGAGTGTTGCTCTGTGAACAGAGAGGCTTGGGAAAGGAAGACAAACTACTTCAGAAGAAGTGTTCTTTTTCCTGTTATGATTTCAGGAGTGTCTAACGTATTTGATATATCTTTAAATGAAACTTTTTCATTTTATTGGTGACAGCTTTAGAATATATTAAGTAAGTAGAACTTTTGGGTCAAATTCCTTAAATATTTGCCAAATAGATTAAGTTCAAAAAATTTAATATCATGTGGAACAGCAGATGGTTGACGGTAACTATTGTTGAGATATTTATGACAGTTTAGAAGAACATCCAGAAATTTCCTCATATTTTTTAATCTATTTGTAACTTATAAATAATTTCAGGTTATATTTTTTACTTTTTGGTCTTTTAGGTATGTGCTGTCTTCAAGTATGAATATTGGCTAAAATAAATTGGGGAAAGAAAGGCCTTATTGCATGTGTAATTGTTTCTTTACCTGCAGCTCACTGAATGAGGGTAGTACAAGTCTGGTAGATCACTTCCTAATGTATGAGTGTTGTTCATTAAACAGAATAACATGAATATAACATGAGAAGTCTTGTTTCTCATTATGTTAGTTGGGATTGTTAAAGTTTCAACATTATGTCTAGCTTCATCGACATTAAATGAAGGCTAGAAACCATTCAACTGCCCAACTCCCTAGTGATTTAACTGCCTCATTTATTAAATGTTTTTCCCCCTGATCTTTAAAGATTTCTAAATTATGGGGTCATTTACATTGCTACTCACAAATAGGTGTTTTTTTTAGATGGCCAGGGTCAAAAGTTGTATGTATTTTGTATTTATAAATAAAACAATCAAAATAAATCAATTATTGATTCAGGTAAGCAAAAGAACTGTGGGAAAAAAATCTTTCATTATTATAATATAATAACTCCTTTTGTACTCATTATTGTTGCTTTGTTTGTAATAAAGATCTGGTAAAAATGTTGTTTTATTGGTGTTCTTTCAGGAAAAAATACAAACTTCAAAAGTAACTAAGTAGGAATTAATTATATTGATGAAGTTAAAAGAACTGAAAGTTCTATCTTATCATTCACTGAAAAATTAGGTACCTTTTGGTGTTTTGACATTGTGGGGTTTTTTATCCAAATCATATGCTCTCAGTATGACAACACTAAAAAAGGGACAAGAAAATGTGACAAAGATGATTTTGGTTTTGAGTAGTAGAAAAGAAAGAGTAAACAGATGGAAGCGAGAAGAAAACCCCTTTAAATACTTGGAACCTCGTGTTCTGTCACTCTTACGCTACATTGTGTTTGACACTGAAATGATCATCAGACACCAAAAATGATTGCCCAACACTATTCCATCTCCTGACTGTGTAGCCAGGTAATGCTTCTGAGTGAGTTCTTGGGAATATGTATTTGCAATTTACTTGTTCTTAAAGGATGATGATGATGTGATTTGTTTTGGGAGTGATCTTATTGTCTTTGTCAGGTGATGAAATTTCGTTTGTCTCGCTGTGTATCTTTGAACTGTAAGGATTTCTCGAGACATGAGAAAGGGATATTTTCCATGCAACTTCCTGATACATCTCCAAACAACAGTTCCTGGACAATCACAGGATGGCAAGATCCAGAAACTAGCTGCAATTCCTCCATTCATGCATTAAGAGCAACTGAAGTGAGTCAGCAAGAAAGTTTACTATTCAGGGAGAGTTAGTCACTGATTTGATTAGTATATTGACATTGTGGAAACATGATAATGGGTATTAAAGATTTTTATTTTTTTTTATCTGTATGATATTTGGAGGTCTAGCAAACAGTAGAACTTTTCACTGGGAGACAACTACTGGACCAATAAGTCATTTGATTTTGTTCTGATTTATTTTCCTTTTCCTTTCTCCCTAAATCTTTTTAACCCTCTGACCATGAAGAGCAATTTGAATAAGCTTTTTTATTTTTTTAATAGTGTAAATCAATGGCTGATCAGAGGCTTTTTGGAGCTTGCTTCTGGCCAGCATCTTTTGTTGAGCTACTTGGGGAGTATATGGCAAATATTTGTTTCTAATTACAGAAAGGATTCCTCCCTGCACACCTTGACTGTCATTGCTGACATTTGTTACTGAGTTTCAGTGCTGCTTGTTTTCTAGCCAAATGCCGGGTTTTTTTCTCTGAATATTCTCCAGCTCTGCATTTTCTTCTTTGACATTGTGTTTTTTCCATCACTTAAATTATTACCTCATGAAGGACAATGTGTCTGCCTCAGTGTAGGTATGTATTTAAATGATTAAATGAAATTATAACAAGACTTTCATTCTTATTATTGCATTTCTTAGTGGATTGAATGAACTGGAAAACAATATCTTTGGAGACCTCTCTGTGTTCCCTATTTTCTACTTCCCCTCTGGAAGGCATTAAGCATGCAGACTGGTATCTTAATTTTATACAAATAGCTTAGATGTGATGTGGTATCCTTAAAGAAATTTATTTATTTATTAATTTATTTATTATCCCTTCTTTCCACCTATTTTAAAATACTGGATTTTCTTTATGATTAAATTTTTTCTTTTTGCTGTAGTTACTTTAAGATTTTGACCTATTGCAACAATAACACTTGTGGTGCAAAACAGTCAACTGTGAATAATTACCCTGATTTGAGCTGCAGCTCCTGCTCTTCTTAATCTTCCATATGCTTCAGTAATAATGATATTGTATTTGTATGTTTTGCCATGTCACAATTGGCAATAGGAAATTATTCTCTCATCTATCATTACTGTGTTGTTAGGAGGAAAATATTTTCTGTTACCCATGAATATTGTCAAGTTTCATTCAAAACTGTATCAGCTTGCATTAAACATTCATAAGTTTGTGGGAATGGACCCCAAAAATATTTGTTTTATGATAAGTTGTGCTATATGCTGAGACAGAGATTTATTGGATAATTTTTCTGCAGATAAGTTCCAAGTGTTTTTCTAATGGTTGTCAAACATATGGAGGTTACCAGTTTGATAAACACAATGCAAATAATATCTAGTGACTCTCTCCACTTTAATAAATATGCTTTTGTCATATTTGCCACATTTCTAAAATATTTTTGTAATTCTTCATAAACAAGAATGTTTTTTACACAGTACAAGGCAGTTTTTGTTAGATTACAAAAGCAAAAAATGAAGAATTGCTGTGAGTTTGTTTTTTATGTTTTACATTGACATATAGGAAAATTCAGTGTAAACTTTAACTGCTTTTCTTGTCTCTTGTCAATTTAACTAGGACTTTTAATCTTGTTTAAATTTCTGGTTTGTGCTGCCTCCATTTCTGATCTGTAATAAAATTAATAGATATGTCTGAATGTTGCTCTTGAGAAAGGAAAAACATCAGCATTTTGAACACTATAAGCCAATATTTTTCTCCATGGAAGAGATGGTGATTGATGACATTGCCATACATGCTTAGAACAATTTCTCTGTTATGGAACAAAAATATTTCATCTCTGCTTAACTGTTTCATTTTCTAATTAGGATGCTACCATCAGTGTGTCCCTTGTGTGTTCTTTCTCTTTGAACTATTCAATCTAGGTCATATTTTCTGTACCTCTCTTCATGGCACAGTAAAAATTAGACAAGGTTAGAATTAGCGATAGGCTAAAATACCTAGAAATAATTTTAATAATTATTGAGCTTAAAGCTATGAATAGCCTACAAGGATTTGCATTTGGATTCTGATTTCAGGCTCAGTTCTACAGCACATTAACTCATTTGCAGCTCTTAGTGCTTTATGACAGTATTTCTATCCTGGCTTGCTAACACTACATTAGATAATGTTTACATATATGAACGATTGTGAGTTCTCAGAGTGTGTTTTTTTCCACTTATTCACAATCACAAGTAAGAAAAATAATAGAAAAGAAGAAAAACTTGTGTACCTATTATTTAAAAGGTCATACCTTTGAAACAAAACTCAAGTAGTCTTTCATTTAAGTTTACCTTTGTTTCCCTATTATTAAAATGTTCATATTTATGTCAGATTGAGAGCCTTCACAAAACAAGTCAGCTTTGAGTGCCCACATTATATCCAGATATCAAATTCTGCTGCAAGAAAATATTCCTTTGTAAGGTTCTGACATCAAAGACAAAAAGGTGAGTTCACAAAGAAATCCAATCATTGCATTGAACAATTGCTATATTTAGGGCAGATTTCTCCAGCAGCACTTATGCGCTAATTTCCACTGATTTCAATGAAGAGGTGGGAGGAGGAAGGGACTATGCACCAAGTCTTTTATAACAGCTGTCTCCATAGAGAGAATCGTGAGCTTTTCTATTTTAAACATCCAGGGGCAGCACCCATCAGGAAAGGCAGAATGAAGGTGTTGCTTAGCTTGAAGAAGAGTCAGAGGGAGGACATCATAAAATACACTCAAAACTGATTAAGAAAAATAAAAATTGTGCCCACAGTTGATTGGAAAAGAGGTAATAGGGTTAAACTGCAGTGAGAAAGCTTTGAGCTAGGTGCAAGGAATATGAGTTTCCTTGTAGTAATGATTATAAGGCTTTGTCAAATAAGAGTTTGAAGATTGAGCCATAATGCTTCTGATCATCAGTATGATCATAAGTACAGTTGATACTGCCTTAAAACAGGTTTGTGGTCTAGATTACTCTTGAAGTTTCTTGTAGATGTGATAGTTTAGTTACTACTGAAACGTAAAACCAAAAACTACCATCACAAAGAAATTCGGTAACCTGGATGAAAACAAATGTTGCCTCTTGTAACATTACAGAGAGGTTTAAGGTGGAAGAAACTTCTGGAGATCATCTGTGTAACCCTCATAAGTTACACCTTACATAGGTGTAAGTTCTGGAGATCATCTGGTGTAACCTTACATAGGACCTTAGATTGGGTTATCCAGGGCCCTGTCAAACCAAGTCTTTGATATTTCCAGTAGGGGAGACTCCCTCACACCTTTGGATTACCCATAGTAATGTTTAATTGTTTTCATGGTGAAGATTTTTTTTCTTATATGCAAATAGAATTTCCTCTGAACCAACTTGTGTTCATTGCCTCTTGTTCTGTCACTGTCTGTTCTTGTGGAAGAGGAATCTCTATGTTCTCTATAACTACTTTTCACATTTTGGAAGTGGAGTGATAAGATGACTGCTCTTGACAAGTTCTGCATTTCTATTGAAGTGATACCAAAGTTTTGGTCTGTATCTGACTTTCCCTTGAGATCTCTTTCTAGTTTGTCCATAATCTCAAAACAAAAACAAACAAACAAAGAAACCCAGAAAACCAAACCATTTAGGAGCATAAGGGGTATGCGTATAAGTTCCTATCTTCCACAAGGGCCTGGAGACTTGTCTGCAAAACTGGGAGATCTTTTTTCAAGTTTCTCAGTATAGTAAGTCTTAACAGAAGACTTCTCAACAGAATGCGTCTAACTCACTGTATGTCCGTTTGGTTAAGCACTTCCTAGGGTGCAACTGTTTTGAAAGAGAGGTATCATAGCCTACAGCTTTCACAGGAGCACAGCAAAGAGCAAGCTTCTAAGAGATTCAACTATTTTTAATAATTAAATAGAGTTTTCAAATGTGGAGTTTTCATATTAGAAGAATAGTGTTGTGCTTTGATACTCATTTTTATTATGTTCTATATTTACTTTTATGAATACAAAAAAACAAGAGAGCCGAGAAAGAAATCCTTAAAACTGATATCTATTCACAGATCAAATCCTTAAAACTTATATCTATTCACAGATCAAATGCAGTATAGTAGAGCTACCCTGAAGTACTTTTAAGTTTTCTTACAGCATGATTAGTTCTAAACTGGTTTTACAATAGTGAACTAATAATTTCAATTGAATAACTTGCATCTTATGCCATTATCATAGAGACTTTTATAAAAAAATTATTGGGGGCAGTATTCACTTGTATCATGGGTTTTGTAAGAATTTAAAACATAACAGGTAATATTTATCACATCACGTAAAACATCCAAAACTAGTTGGTTGTTCCTTATATTTTTTGCTGTAATATAGCACTTATGTAGTTAAGAACTGAATATCTGTCATCTCAAATGTTACCTTATTTTGTTGGTATATAAACTGATTCTACAAAATGAATATGTTTAAGAATAATTCCTAGCCTTCAGTACTGACGACCCAGTGAACATAAGTGACCTGAAATATGTTTTCATAAATGTATGGAATTGTTTTCAACTTCTTGAACGCTATTCTAAACCATAGCTAAGCATGGGGAAATAACTAAAATCATTTTATAGTTGGGAAGCCAAACTTCTCTCCATCTGGCTTTAACTCTAGATGAACTGCCACAACCCTTGACATTTCAAATGCATTGAATATTTTATCATTCCATTCCTATGGATATGTTTTGTTGAGACGTAAACCAAAGTAGCAGATCCAGAAATAGAAGAGTTTTGTTTTATTTTAAAGTTGACTTGCTGTGTCGCACCTCATTTGTCATGCCATTCTGCGTTTCATAAACAACCAAATACAATGACATGCTCTATAAAATATGAGTTGTGTCTCCAAGACTCTATCCAGGTTTTTTCCATTTCTAATGGCAATACACATACATGTCCTTCTTTATATTCGGCTGTTGGATTTTTGCTCATCATTTCTGGAAAAAGGTAAATATTAAAAGGCAATTAATACATTGTGTCATACATTGTGACTCTTGCAGAAATATATAGTAACTTGTTAGTCTAAACTCTTGGATTTTTTGCTTTGTTTTGGTTTATTTTTTTTGCAGTTTTTTGATGATCTAATTTTAGGTATTTTAAACCTACCATGATTTTTAGAAGGTGGATAGCTACTATTTTTAAAAGGCCAGATACTTGTGTCACAAACACTTTCCTCAAATTTGCCATTTATTGATTATAATCTGGGCCACTAGATACATAACACTGGCAGAAGAGCCATCATTCAACACACTGGTCAATTGAAAAAAATGTATCTTTGCAAACAAACAGATGATCTACAACACAAATCCTTCTGTTCATGCAGTCTGCTTTCAGTTGCATCAGAAATTAGCATAATATTATGGTTTGAGAAATGTTGTCAGCTGCTTAGTCTTTATGCTGACAGTATGCAGAACTGGAGTCTGTGAAGGAAAGATCTTATTGCTTTGAAAGAGAAAAAAGGGCTTTCTTAGGTACCAGAGCAGACAAAACAAGTAAACAGCCTGAATCTAATTCAAAGTTCATTGACGTCAATGAATTTCTTTCCCTTGACTTCTGTAACTTTTGAACAAAGTCCTAAGGAAACAAGGCGACAAATGTATTGGCATTAATGATAATTTAACTTAAATACTATAGATTACATTACTGTCTGACATTCAAGCCATAATTACATAAATCTGCTCCATGTATTTGCTGTCAATTTTATAGATATTTCATTCACTTAAAAAACAAACAAACACACTGTGTTCTGTTTGCTTTAGTATGCAAGAGTGCTTAAGAAGTTTATTTACATTCATTGTTGCCTGTAAAGATGCCATTTGTGTGCAAACTCAGTGAGACGTATCATAAAGCCTACTTCAGTTCTCAGATGATAAGAAAATATCATTCCTAAATCCATTTCATAGGCTAATTTAAAAAAAAAAGAATGAGAAAGAAGGAAGGTGAAGATACTAGATTGAAGATTCTTGAAGGCAAAGTAATATATGGGCTTAGTAAAGCCATGGGGAAGATAATTCCAATCAGACAGTTATAATGAGATAAGCCAGATGGATAGGATCAAAACTAGTTTTAGCTTTAGAAAATTAAAAAGAAAAAAAGCAGAAAATTAGGAAGGTGTTAGAAGTATATAATTTAAAGCCCTTATCATGATAAAGAGAAACACTAGAAACAGCGATAGCAACATCAAGAGGGTTAAGGAAAAGCAGTGTTGTCTGGACCTTTATTTCAGCAGTCTATTTGATCCAAATGTTTTTTTGTTGTTGTTCAAAACTACCTTTTTATTTAAAAGGTAGTTACAACAAATCTAGAAAATACAGTTCTCAATCAACCCAGATTACTAGGGGGTTCAGTGTGTGTTTAGATTCAGCTGTTTCTTTTTCTGAGCTGTGATATGACAGTTTTGCTCTCTGACAAAAAACCTTTTTTTTAAGGAGCAGGTGGAAAGAGAGGGGGAGAGATACTGTGTTCTTTTCCTCTGACAAACAGAAAATGGAGATAAATAATAAAAATAATTTTTGTAACGTCTGAGTTTTCTACTCATAAGAGGTATTTACTATGGATGAGATATTGTGATTCTCCTTATACATCTTGAGGTGAACAGGTTGAAGATCCTACCTAGCATCTCTGAGTATACTTTATTCAAGACAAATTATAAATTTGTAAAAGGGTGTAGTGGTTTGATTTAGGCCTTCCCTGGCAACCAGGTCAAAAAAAAGGAAATACCTATATCCCAGTATTCCATTCTACTATTTACATAAGCAGACATATAAATAAGAAGGGGAGAGGGGGTTGAGCCCTTCTTCTCTTCCAGTAGACTTGGAGAAAACACCTTTCCTGATGCTCCTCCAGCTGTGGAGGTGTGGGCCTGTGGTTTGTCAAGAGGCCGCTACCTTCTTCCCAAGTTCGAGTGGAGAGATGCGATGATTGTGGGCTGGGATGTTTCTGCTTTCTCAAGGAAAGAATTGAGATTTTGTTTGCTAGTTCTTATTGACTGTGTATATCTGGTTTGTTTTTTTCTTTTTTTTCTTTTTGGGGGTCTTTGGGGTTTTCTTTTAATATGTATATAGTATTGTAACTGTATATAAATGTAATAGATGTAAATATATATATATACATATATACTGCTCTTGTTTTGTCGTTTGTTTTTTTTGGTGGCTTTTCCCTTCCAATTCCTTCCCCTGTGTTCGTGGGAAGAAGCGGGGGGGGGAAGGCCTTTTTCTGTGGTATCAGGGACTTAGCAGGGAGCTAGGTCCAAACTGCCACAAAGGGGAATCCTTGCAACTTGTTCGATTTTAGACCACTTTCCTTGGTTCAAAATCTAACTCTGAAGACATGTGATATGAAAGTTCAAAAAAATTTTTCTAGCTTCCAACACTCATGTTTGCTCTCTAGCATTTTTGACTATGGAGGTACAGTACAGCTGCCTGGCTGAAGTTACAGCTTCAGAAATCCTTCAGTCAAACAAACAAATCTAAAGAGAGGTAGATAGACCCAAGAGGTCCAATTTCTGCAAAACCATATCCCAGTATCAATACTTCACCTAACCCCACCATCCTTCCCTTGGGTATTAGGGCCACCTGAAGGTGCATGCCTTTAATCCTTCTCTTCTCGGCTATGTGCAGGATCTCGGGGACTTGAATTAAGCAGTCTGTGTGGAGAAGGTAGCTTTTCAATGTCTGAATGCCATGTGTAAGAGACTTAAAGATCTAAATTATCTCAAACATTGTCAAGGCCACAGAAGGAATTTGCCATAAAATAAGCCACCACAGTGGGAACTTGAGATGAGCACAAAAGAGATAAATTAGCAACAGGAAGGTGCTAGTACGGAATGCTCAGTGGAGCTGAGGTTTGATTAGCATATCTTGGTTAATGCATCCAGACAAAAAATCCCACTGTGGTAGACTTTGGAAAAGGAAGCACTGGTCATACACATGCCACCCAAAGTTTTGGGAAGATCTGCAACAACCCTGAAACTTGAACTATATACCTGTGGTACCCCCAGAATGACTCCAAGACTCCCACCCCTGAGAAGGCCAGGGTGAAGAAGGAGCAAGGGATGTCACTGAATCCATAGGGTGGTGACTATCTTCTGCTTGATCTCTCTTCCTCTCCCTCTCCCTCCCCACCCCCACTTCCACATGGCCCCTTTCCTATTTCTTTCTATCTCTCTACCTCACATTTACTGTTAAATAAAATTCATATTATTGATTTCAGCTTATGGTTCCATTTGAACCTTGAATCAAGCAGAGGCATTTCTCAATAATTGGATCTTAACACCATGGGCAACTAAAACATTTGCTCTACCTTTCCTGAAGAGATGGCATAGAAGTCTTTGTGTCCAGATTTGATCTATGGGCCACCAGTTGTACCCCACTGGAACTATGGACTTCCTAAAACCAGCATGGATTTTGTAGAGACTATTTCTTTCTCCAATCTTTAAGAGAACATGCATGTTGAATTCTACATCCTTTAACTGTAGAGTTTTGTTCTTTTCCAATTGTAATGTGATTGACACTTTGTTTTCTTGTTTGGTATTTACAAGGAGGGGTTTTTGCTATTTTTTTTCTGGCTTTTGGAAGTATATGCATATTAAGAAACTTTTCATGTGCTTTGTGGGTTTAGAGTTGTTGGGTTTTGTGTCTTTTTGCAGGTTGTTGCCTAGGCAAATCTCCAATTTCCCAGAAACTGACCTGATAGACCTTATAACAGAACACACTCCTCTTAAATTCAGTGAAAAAATGGTTTGGTAGCATTTTTATTTAATTTCTGGTCAAAAAATTATGCTGTAGATCAATACTAAAAATTTGGCAATGGATCATTTTTTTTTACTCTTCCATTTATAACTTCAAAAACTACAGTACAAACTTATCCTCTACTCTCGTAGTTCAGAAGCCTTTGGAATTAACATTGCAAATTAAAAATTAAAATGGACTTTTCCTCCACTTTTTCCCTGGTTTAACTTCAAATATAGAAGAGATTTGTATAAAAGGTGTATATGAAGGTGGATTTATAAAATGAACTTCATTAAACTTTGCTCCAAATTGCCTATGTGAAATATTAAAAAAAAAAAAGGCATATGAATAAAAGACACTAATTGAAATAATAATTTAGCTGTAGCTAAAGATTGACTCTAAACACAGCATTATTCTTTATATTTTAATGGTTACATTAAACTTCTGGGAAAAAAAGAAATATTAAGTTTGATAAGACATAATTATCTTATCAGTATGAGTGATGCTATAACACTGTATGTAAAATTAGCTGACCAAAATTCAGGACCTAAACATGGATATCATTACAAGTTAAATCTACAACTGCTTTGCTGAAAGAAGATCACCAGTAGCTGCTCATATTAGTTGCTGTCTTCAGGTCTTGGATTAAACTGCACAGAAACAGAAGTGAGCCTTGAAGGTGTTAAAATACAGTGATTACAACTTCATCTCAAGCTGCAGTTTACAAAAGACTTGTGCCCTTTGGATAGGCAAACAGTGTTACACTGCTGATCAGGAGAAGCAAGTATCAGTGACCCTCCCCAGCACAAATGCATACACACTTATTTGTTTCTACCCCAACCAGCATCTGCTACTCTAAGCTTAGGTCTGCAAGTTACTAACAGTAAAACTT